>NC_086321.1:261309709-261680959 GCF_036172605.1 Pelobates fuscus
GGGTGACTAGGGGTTTGGGGACCCCTAGTCACCCGGGGGGACACACATTTTTTAGGGCCCCCACCCCTGAGCGGTGGGGGCCGGGGGGGAGGACATTATGTCCAACCCCCATTGGTATTTCGTGCCCCCACCCGCCGCTCATGGGTGGGGGCCGGGGGGGAGGACATTAGGTCCCCCCCTATTGGTATTTAGGGCCCCCACCCGCCGCTCAGGGGTGGGGGCCGGGGGGAGGACAATAGGTCCCCCTATTGGTATTTAGGGCCCCCACCCGCCGCTCAGGGGTGGGGGCCGTGGGGGAGGACAATAGGTCCCCCACCTATTGGTATTTAGGGCCCCCACCCGCCGCTCATGGGTGGGGGCCGGGAGTGAGGACTATTGGTATTGAGGGCCCCCACCCGCAGCTCAGGGGTGGGGGCCGGCGGGGAGGACAATAGGTCCCCCCTATTGGTATTTAGGGCCCCCACCCACCGCTCAGGGGTGGGGGCCGGGGGAGAGGACAATAGGTCACCCCCTATTGGTATTTAGGGCCCCCATCCGCCGCTCAGTGGTGGGGGCAAGGGGGGAAGACATTAGGTCCCCCCCAATTTGTGTTTAGGGCCCCCACCCACCTACCGCTCAGGGGTGGGGGAAAGGGGGGAGGACATTAGGTCCCCCCCTTATTCTTGTTTAGGGCCCCCACCCACCGCTCAGGTGGGTGGGGTCCCATCACTATTGTGGACAGAAAGAGTCCCTATGGGTTTTAAAATTTGCCTGCCTATTGAAGTCTATGGCTGTTCGCCGGGTTCGCCCGTTCGCGAACATTTGCGGAAGTTCGCGTTCGCCGTTTGCGAACGGCAAATTTCATGTTCACTAGCAATCAAACAGTGAACAGTGTTTTCAGTGACAATTTGGAAGAATCATAGCAATGTGTACAAACAGACTGGTGACATAGAGGTCAAAATTGCAGCCCAGGGAATACTCCCTTATATTCCATCAATTGGTATAACTGAGGAAAGTGGGGTATAATATTGTACTCTCAGTCACTGTCACTCAAGGATGGCAATGTAACAACAGAGGATAGAAATGTGTCAAAAATAGCAGAAATCTCTACGCACATATCTAGTCAGTACAATAATCTACTGTATGTGGGGGGAAGGGGTGAAATTATTTATGAAATCAATTTTTCTAGTATATAGTTGCAAGAAAAAGTATGTGAACCCTTTGGAATGATATGGATTTTTGCACCAATTGGTCATAAAATGTGATCTGATCATCATCTAAGTCACAACAATAGACAATCACAGTCTGCTTAAACTAATAACACACAAAGAATGAAATGTTGCCATGTTTTTATTGAACACACCATGTAAACATTCACAGTGCAGGTGGAAAAAGTATGTGAACCCCTAGACTAATGACATCTCCAAGAGCTAATTGGAGTGAGATGTCAGCCAACTGGAGTCCAATCAATGAGATGAGATTGGAGGTGTTGGTTACAGCTGCCCTGCCCTATAAAAACACACACAACAGTTCTGGGTTTGCTTTTCACAAGAAGCATTGCCTGATGTAAATGATGACTCGCACAAAAGAGCTCTCAGAAGACCTACGATTAAAAATGGTTGACTTGCATAAAGCTGGAAAGGGTTATAAAAGTATCTCCAAAAGCCTTGCTGTTCATCAGTCCACGGTAAGACAAATTGTCTATAAATAGAGAAAGTTCAGCACTGCTGCTACTCTCCGTAGGAGTGGTCGTCCTGTAAAGATGACTGCAAGAGCACAGCGCAGACTGCTCAATGAGGTGAAGAAGAATCCTAGAGTGTCAGCTAAAGACTTACAAAAGTCACTGGCAAATGCTAACATCCCTGTTAGCGAATCTACAATACGTAAAACACTAAACAAGAATGTATTTCATGGGAGGATACCACAGAGGAAGCCACTGCTGTCCAAACAAAACATTGCTGCACATTTACAGTTTGCACAAGAGCACCTGGATGTTCCACAGCAGAACTGGCAAAATATTCTGTGGACACATGAAACCAAAGTTGAGTTGTTTGGAAGAAACACACAACACTATGTGTGGCGAAAAAGAGGCACAGCACACCAACATCAAAACCTCATCTCAACTGTGAAGTATGGTGGTGGGGGCATCATGGTTTGGGGCTGCTTTGCTGCGTCAGGGCCTGGACGGATTGCTATCATCGAAGGAAAAAATGAATTCCCAAGTTTATCAAGACATTTTGCAGGAGAACTTAAGGACATCTGTCTACCAGCTGAAGCTCAACAGAAGATGGGTGTTGCAACAGGACAATGACCCAAAGCATAGAAGTAAATCAACAACAGAATGGCTTAAACAGAAGAAAATACGCCTTCTGAAGTGGACCAGTCAGCAGGGGAGGGCTGGCAGCCTTAGGCCTGGGGGGCAAAACCAGTCAAGTGGCCCATTGCGCCACCAAATCAGTTCACCATCCATGCCCACCTTTTTCTGGTTTTATAACGGATGTTATTGATGTTATGCTAATCAGTAGCTCTTTGCCATACCCGCTCCTTCACGGCTCTGACTTTCAATGTTGTCAGAGCACAGGCTGAGAATCTCTGAGCCTGTGCTCTGACTCACTAACTGAGCGCCGGAACCACGAGGGAGAGGATTTGATCTGACTGCACCTACTGCTGGTGCGCACCAGTGGACCACCAGCGAATCGTTTAAATTAAATATGCTGGTGTACCCAACTTGTGAGCTGTGTTGGCCGCCGGGCGCCTCTATTGTCATGGCACCCTGCGTGACCGCACAGCTTGCCCACCCTAACGGCTGGCCCTGCTGACACACACTGACGTTACTCCTTAGACATCCCTCAATATTAATACAGACATCAGAGTAAACACCAATAAACTGTGGAAACAGAGCTGATCCCCCCAAATTTATAAAGGTTTGCTTAGAGGATTTATTCAAGATTAAATCATGCCTCCTCCTCTCTGTAGGCTGGGAGGAAGTGAAGAGTAATCACAGTCTCCCAGCACAACGCCACCTGTGGCTGCTGGGGAACAGCTGTTTAATGTAATGCTTGCAGGACGGCCAGCTGCCGCAGAACCTCTTTGTTTCCGTCTCTGCAAAGGGCTCTAGGCACTGCTTGTTGTGAGTGTGAGCCACTGTAAATTAGGGGCAGAGGGCACTTGCACTGCGGTCAAGACGGGTCTGGGCAGGAGGAGAGTGCAGTGCAATCAGTGCACTCCCCTCCTGTGGGTCACCAGTAGACTGGTGCACCTGCCCAGGATCAGAGCCGGTGCAAGGATTTTTGCCGCCCTAGACAAAATATACATTTGCCGCCCCCCCATGTGACATCACAATGCCCCACCCATATGATCTGCCATATGAACTAACGCCAGTGCTGCACACAGTGTGTGTTTACATTAAAAAGCCTGCAGGGACCAGCTTTAGACACCAGAACCACTTCATTAAGCTATAGTGTCCCTTTAATGTGAGGTAAATTATAGATTAGTGTCACTAATAATATACTAGATTGCCTACTTACAATTAGATGAGGATGATGATGGGCTGCAGTTTGGCTCCACTCGTCTGGTGTAGAACAGGACCTCTGGAGGCTGTTTGCAACTATGGTCACAACATTCAACGCTCTGGGAGAATTGGAAGCAGCTCCATTTTTTGGGGGCCTCTTACACAGCTCAAGGTCTGGGCCCCAGTGCCTGACGGTGAGTATGCCCATAAGGCCCACTCATAAGTCCACTTATATGTTCCACCCACCCATGAGCTCGCTCACAGGGAGTGGAGTGTGTAGGGGATGTGTTATGTGATCTCATATATGTGCTTATGGTATGTAGTGTATATGGATACCAGTTTGTGCAGGTGATGCAGTGTGTTTGTGTGTAGTGGAAGCAGTGTGTATTTGTGTATAAGGGATGTATTATGTGTTTCTGGTTGTGTGTGAGGGATGCATTGTGTGAATCTGTGTTTGTATGCATAAGGGATGCAAGGTGTGTGTCTGTATGTGTGTGCATTGAGTGTAAGAGATGCATTGTGTTTCTGTGTGTATGTAAGAAAAACAGTGTGTGTGTTTGCATGTGTGTGTAAGGGTTTGCATTGTATGTTTCTGTGTATGTGTGCAAATGATGCATTGTCTTTGTGTGTAAGGGTTGCATTGTGTGTGTGTGTAATGGATGCATTGTGTGTTTCTCTGTGTGTAAGTGAAGCATGTTCTGTTTCTGTGTATGTATAGGGATGCATTGTGTGTTTCTGTGTATGTATAGGGGTGCATTGTGTGTTTCTGTGTATGTATAGGGATGCATTGTGTGTGTGTGTGTGTGCGCGTAGTGTTAAAGAGCTCCCTGTCTTGCCCCCTGTCCTATAGAGCTGTCCCTTCTGTCCCTTAGAGCTCTCCCCTGCCCCTTAGTGGTCTCTCCTCTCCCCCATACCTCCCCTAGCGGCCTCTTCTCACACTCACCCACCCTCCCTGTGCTCTTCTCATCCCCCCTCCACCCTCCCTGTGTTCTTCTCACTCCTCCCTCTGTGTGTTCTCACCCCCCCGTGTTCTTCTTACCCCCCTCCTCCCTGTGTTCTTCTTACTCCCCCCCTTGTTCTTCTTATTACTCCCCCCTTCTTCTTACCCCCCTTCTTCTTCTTAACCCTCCTACTTCTTCTTACCCCCTCCTTCTTTTTCTTACCCCTTCCTTCTTCTTACCCCCCCTTCTTCTTCTTACCCCCTTCTTCTTCTTACTCCCCCTCTTCTTCTTACCCCCTTCTTCTTCTTACCCCCCTCTTTTTCTTATCTCCCCTCCTTCTTACTTCCCCCTTCTCTTACTCTCCCCCTCCCCTCTTTTTACTCTCCCCCTCCCCTCTTTTTACTCTCCCCCCTCCCCTCTTCTTACTCTCCCCCCTCCCCTCTTCATACTCTCCCCCCTCTTTTTACTCTCCCCCTCCCCTCTTTTTACTCTCCCCCTCCCCTCTTCTTACTCTCCCCCCCTCCCCTCTTCTTACTCCCCCCTTCCCTCTTCTTACTCCCCCCCTCCCCTCTTCTTACTCTCCCCCCTCCCCTCTTCTTACTCTCCCCCCTCCCCTCTTCTTACTCTCCCCCCTCCCCTCTTCATACTCTCCCCCCTCTTTTTACTCTCCCCCTCCCCTCTTTTTACTCTCCCCCCTCCCCTCTTCTTACTCTCCCCCCTCCCCTCTTCTTACTCCCCCCTTCCCTCTTCTTACTCCCCCCCTCCCCTCTTCTTACTCTCCCCCCCTCCCCTCTTCTTACTCTCCCCCCTCCCCTCTTTTTACTCTCCCCATCCCCTCTTCTTACTCTCCCCCTCCCCTTTTCTTACTCTCCCCCCTCCCCTCTTCTTACTCCCCCCCCCCTCCCCTCACTCTCCCCCCTCCCCTCTTCTTACTCTCCCCCCCTCTTCTTACTCTCCCCCCCTCCCCTCTTTTTACTCTCCCCCCTCCCCTCTTTTTACTCTCCCCCCTCCCCTCTTCTTACTCTCCCCCCTCCCCTCTTCTTACTCTCCCCCCTCCCCTCTTCTTACTCTCCCCCCTCCCCTCTTCTTACTCTCCCCCCCTCCCCTCTTCTTACTCTCCCCCCCTCCCCTCTTCTTACTCTCCCCCCCTCCCCTCTTTTTACTCTCCTCCCCCCCCCCCTTCTTCTTACCCCCTCCCCTGTAGGTGGCCGAGCTGCACTCCTGTCCGCGGTCCCGGCCGGAGTGATAGGAAGGTGCTCAGTGTGCACCTTCCTGTCAGTCCGGCCGGGTACAGGAAACAGAAACTCCTGTTCCGCGCGGAACAGGAGTTTCTGTTTCCTGTACCCGGCCGGACTGACAGGAAGTGCACACTCAGTGTGCACCTTCCCATCACTCCGGCCGGGACCGCGGACCGGAGACCGGCTCGGCCCCGCTACAGGGGAGGGGAGGGAGGGGAGAAGCTGCTGCAGCCGTCTGAGCGCTCTTTACAGAGCGCTCGGCGGCTGCAGCATTTAAAGGGCCGGCCCGCCGCGGCCGGTCCTAAAATAATTTCGGGCGGCCTGGGGGGCAATTGCCTCCCTGCCCCCCGGCCCAGCCCGCCCCTGCCAGTCAGAGTCCTGACCTCAACCCGATTGAGATGCTGTGGCATGACCTCAAGAAAGTGATTCACACCAGACATCCCAAGAATATTGCTGAAGTGAAACAGTTCTGTAAAGAGGAATGGTCAAGAATTACTCCTGACCGTTGTGCATGTCTGATCTGCAACTACAGGAAACGTTTGGTTTAAGTTATTGCTGCCAAAGGAGGTTCAACCAGTTATTAAATCCAAGGGTTCACATACTTTTTCCACCTGCACTGTGAATGTTTACATGGTGTGTTCAATAAAAATATGGCAATATTTCATTCTTTGTGTGTTATTAGTTTAAGCAGACTGTGATTGTCTATTGTTGTGACTTAGATGATGATCAGATCACATTTTATGACCAATTTGTGCAGAAATTCCCAGATTTTACTATTAACATGACGTAAAGTCATGATTATATTAAAGACACGGAGGCGAGTATTATGCATAACTCTTTCTTTATTTTCTCAGCAGCTAGAGGAATATAGAGGAAGATAGAGGAATATAAATATTATCAAAATGAAAGGAAAACTGTATAGGTACACAGGCAACCAATCACATAACAGAGGAAATGACTATAAAAGGCCTGTGTCTCCCACAATCCCCCTCTTTCTTGCGAACACCGAAGACCAGGGAACATGAATGATATCCCACTCGGCAAGAACGGGAAACAAGAACAAATCGATAACTTCAAGCTAAAAAAGAGAGAGAAATATGGTAATAACCAAACTCCAAACTGCAGACTTACCAAACAAACTATCGGTTGTAAATCTGGAAACTGAAACCTGTAATATACACAAAAAATATGATTAATATAAATCGTATCCAATCAACAGACATCATTAAGTAAGCATAGCTAACATATGCATACCATATTAACTATACCAGAGTGCAACATACTTGACAAGTCCAATAGCATCTCATTCAGTAATCCCACACTGGGAGGGCGGGTGGGAATTATACTCGCCTCCGTGTCTTTAATAAAATCATGACTTTACGTCATGTTAATAGTAACATCTGGGATTTTTTTAAAGACACGGAGGCTCATATTATGCAAGTTTAAAGCTGTGAGATGTGATGTGTTCAATGGGTCTGAAATAGAAGTTACGGAAGGTCGATTCCTGAGACCAATCCGCCGCTCGCATAATGTCTTCCAGTCGACAGCCGACCGCAGAAGCCTTCGATGCCAAAGCACCACGTACTGAATGCGGAGTGAAGACAGAAGTGTCAACCCCAGCCAAGGATAAAAGCCAGCGCACCCAACGCGCAAGAGTCAGGGTTGATACAGGTCGGTAAGGAGACCTAAACGAAATGAACAACTGATGAAAGTCCAACAAACAAAGAGACCGTGTAGCATCCAGATAAGCCTTTAGACAATTCACGGGACAGAGTGCTGGATTCTCCAAGAATCTAGGGTACATAAATGATTTGGATGCCGATTTAGTCCTCCTGGATATGTTGAAAGAAACCCCTTCAGGAGTAAAAGTAATGGCGTCCCAATCAAGGGCCCTGATGTCAGACACTCTTACATGAAATCAAACAAAGCAACATCACTAACTTAGAGGATAACTGCTTAAGTGTCAGTCCCTGGTTAGGGTACCACGAAGATAGGAACTGTAACACCACGTTGACGTCCCAGAAGGCAGAGAAACGAGACCTAGGTGGACGAGCAAGGCGGATACCATTGAGAAGGCGACATACAAAAGGATGTCTGCCGACGGGTGAACTATCCAAACCTCTATGTCCAGCTGAGATAGCTGAGCGGAAAAGGTTAATAGTGCGATACGCCTTACCCAAATCAAATCACAGCATGAGGAACTCCAAGATCATATGGAGAGGGGCAGATACGGGATCCACTGACCATTCCATGCACCAACCAGACCATGAACTCTATGAGGCGCTATAGGCCGTTCTTGTACCTTGAGCCCAGGCGTTATCAAGGAGCAGGAGAGTCGCTCGCGGAACGTTTGGGACATTCCAAGGTCCCCTGAAAGGAGCCACGCCATCAGAGGCAACTGGTTCTGCAATACCAGGCCGTGCAAGTTCCCATCCAGATCCAGAAGGAGCTCCTGGAAGCTCGGAATTAGCCAAGGACAGTCTATTGATAACTCCATCAGGCGCGGGAACCAGGATTGTGATCTCCACAGGGGGGTGATCAGTGCCAGACAACAATCTTGACGAACCAACTTCGAGATCGTTCGAGCAATCATGTTGAATGGGGGAAAGGCGTATAGGCGGCCCGTCGGCCACTCCTGGAGGAAAGCGTCCGTTGCCACCGCTGCTGGGTCTGGTTTCCAACTGTTAAACTCCGGAAGTTGTGTTTTCAGGCGGGACGCAAAAAGGTCCATCTTGAACCATCCCCACAACCTATTCAGAGAGCGAAACACCAAAACGTGCAAGTGCCAATCTCCCGAGTCTTTCAAATGTCTCAAATTCCAATCCGCTCCCGAATTGTCCAGACCCGGGATGTGCTCTGCTGTCACAGAGACGTTGTTGTACAGACAAAATTGTCAAAAGTCTGTCGCCAAGAGAGCCAACATTTTGGATTTGGTACCTCCCAGGTGATTTATATAATGAACTGCCGACACGTTGTCCATCTTGAGGAGAACGCAGCAATTCACCAGACCTGGGGTAAGGCTGCGAATCACGAAGGCTCCCGCCAACAGTTCCAGACAGTTGCTGTGTAATGACCTTTCTATCTCGGACCATCTGCCTCCTGTGGAAACGTTGCAACAACGAGCCCCCCAGCCATGTAAGCTGGCATCGGACTCTATCACCACGTCTGGAATGGAACCAAAAATGGCCCTTCGGTTCCAAGCCTCCATGTGTGCCAACCACCACACCAGTTCGTCTCTGGATTCCTCGTCCAGTCGTATCCTGGATTCGTAAGAATGACCCGACCGTAGGTGTGACCCTTTGAGCCTCTGGAGTGCCCGGTAATGTTACGGGCCCGGAAAGATCGCCTGAATGGAGGCTGCGAGTAGGCCGATAATTCTTGCTAATTGTCTGATGGACAAATCTGACACCCGAAGAGCCCGTCCAAGCTCTTTCTGGATGGCCTTCATCTTGAACTCTGGCAGATACAGGAATTGTTGAAGGGAATCCACCTTGAAACCTAGGAATTCCATCGATTGAGCTGGAGTCAGGATTGACTTGTCCCAGTTGATCAAGAATCCCAAGTTCTGTAGCAGATTGATCGTCCACTCCACATGGATCTGTAACTGATCCCTGGACTGGGACATGATGAGGATGTCGTCCAGGTAAATAATTAGGTGTACGCCACGCGTATGAAGGAAGGTCACCACCGGTTTCATGATCTTGGTGAAGCACCAGGGAGCTGAGGAGAGACTGAACGGTAGGCATGTAAAACGCTACCACTTCCCATGCCAGGTGAAGTGGAGGTAGTCCCTGTGTTCCATCGTGATGGGCACCGTAAAATATGCGTCCTTCAGATCTAGTTTGGCCGTCAGAGCTGGCCGCGGGTCTCGCGAGATTTACACTGGGGAGCTGGAGGAGCTGCAGGGAGGTGAGTAAACGCTTGCTGCCCGCCCCCCCAGGACTGCCGGGCTTGTAATGAGCCCGGCCGTCCTGGGAGGTATTATCGGAGCACCCACTCCCTCCCTCTTCTGCTGGGCTAATATTTATTCGAGTATAACGCGCACCCCTAATTTTCGATTAAAAATCGGTACAAAATTTTGCGCGTTATACTCAGAATTGAGCGATCTGGGGGTCAATCTCAGGGGTCTTGCAAGCCGAACCCGGGAAGGAAGGCCTGGGGCACTCAGCGTGCAGTTTATTGCGGCCCTCTTTGGAAAGGGGAGTACGCATGCGCCGTGCCACATATTGGGTGATATGCCCAGGAGATTCCCACTCCGCCGACCGGGGGTGGCGGAGGTCATCTGGATCAAACAGGGGGTTGCCCTGAGGATCCAATAGTGTCCTATTATCCCCAGTGGGTCCCTGCAGATGACCCTTGGTAGTGGTAGAGGCCCCAGAAGGGGTTATACCCGTATGGGGCATATCCTCACCCGACTCATCCTCATAATAAGAGTCGTATTCCATCACGTCTGAGTCAGCCTCCGCACTCCGGTCGGTATCCGACCCTTCCTCGAGGGCCCTAGCCCGTTTCCACTGTCTAGCCTTTTTAGCCCGGCCAGGGGCTCTTTTGCGCATGTGATGCGCGCTTTCTGTGACCGCCTCTAGCGTGTCTGTCATGGCAGGTAGAACCTGCTTCGAGGAGTGGGAGTCGACGTGCTTAGCCTTAGCCTTGGCCTTACAAGCACCAGGCATGGCAGGGGCAGGCGGGGGAGTTCCAACACCCAGGAGGGCGGGGGCCGCCATAGGGGATAACAACATAGCCTGCAAGGACTGGGAGAACGATGTGGACACCGCTCCCATGGCAGAATCAAAGGCCTTCTGTAAGGATGAGGCCATAGTGGCATCTAGTAATGCTTGAAACTCCTGAGAGGCTACAGTACCTTCAGGATCATCCTGGGTGTAAGCCTCAGCAAGGCCCTCAGGCCCTTCATCCTTATCTTGCATAGTAAAAATACCAAGAATACAGCAAAAGGAAAAAGGTAATTCGCTTGCAGGTGTGCCCAGGGTCAGGTGTGCCCAGACCGTAGTACCACGCAGCAGCTCGATCGTGAGCCGCGGGGAGCAGTGAGACCGGCCGCGATTAAGCTCCGCCCAGGAAATGGCCGCCGCACATGGGAGCCGAGCAGAGCACTATCGCGGCCAAATCACAGGCGGGGGAAGGGGCGCGTACACAGCGCCCGCGCCGGCCTCGCAAGAGCGAGGACGTGCCGAGGTCAGCAGTGAGCCGCGGTAAAAGAGAGACCGCGGCCCGCACGACCAAAGCGGGAGGGAAAGGCCGGAGTGAGGCAAGGAGATAAAGACCTCGGCGGGCGAACCGCGATACCAAAGGGGGGATCCCCGCCAGGCACACTGTGCAAGTAAACAAAAAGAATACGGTAGGGAAAAAACTAACAGTGCAAGTATAAAATCAAGTATCACAATATAAATGAACAAGATATAACAATAAAAAACAACAAATACAGGGTGCGCTGGATAAAATAAACGAAAACGATAACACAAAAAGGAAAGTCTCTATAGGTACAGTGTAGACCTTGAGTAAATGTTCTTCTGTTCTCGCTTTGGAATCGCAGTGGTTGGATATGAAACACAAAAGCAGAGAAGGGGGGGACCAATAGTGCAAAACCGTATGGTAGAGAGGATCACGAACAACACAGACGTAGAGAAATGCCAACTTACAATTTTTAGAGCTAAGCCCAGCTCTAGGTAAAACAGCTTACAGTGGTATTTGATACTCCCCACATGTAGGATATAACTGGGCAATTGGAGTCTCCACACGATTCTTTAAAACTTCTGAGACAGACGTCAGCATATAAAATATATAAAAGAAAAAAACCCAATGGTGCAATAACTTAGGTAGTACTGCAACAACAGACAACACAGAGGTCCTAAGAGTGCCAACTTACAATTTAGAGAGCTATAACCAGCTCTGAGTAGAACAGCATACAGTGGTATTTAAACTCCCCACGTGTAGGATATTCCTCTAGTGATGCTTGTAGTGCCGGTAGTGTTCAGAGCAGCCACACTGCTCTATGAACCAAGCGTAGGTGGAATAATCCCCACCAGGGATTTCTTTTGCAGTACTGGATCTTGTTAAAAATGATGATAAAAAGATCAGCCAGGATAAAACAGCAGCATATAAAGTAAATGAACTAACCCAAAGTAAAAGGTAGTAACAAAATACTTTAATATAAAACAGAGTAAAAATACACAACGCGTTTCGCCAAACAGTAGGCTTTTTCAAGTGTAGAGTAAATAATCCTGGCTATTCACATTATATAGGCAGCTAATTTGCAATGAATTTCAAAGATTGGCGCCAAAATGGCATCATTACCATGTGACTGCAGTCACATGACTTTCAGTTATACATATGATAGGTGGACATATTAAAATAGTGAAAAAAAAATCGTTTTTATATTTTAATAGTATAGGGTAGTACTAAACCCACATATGACCTGAGGGGTATAAAAAGAAATAGACTTTTATGTGAGGGAGGGAAGAAATTAGGTTGTGAAATGAAAGGTTAAAGGTCGCGAGGGCGTGGCCGTTTTTAAACCAAAAAGGTGGGCGGGGTCGGCATAATGCTGTGTGTATTCGCTGGGAATGCAGGGAAATGTAGTCCTGGTCACATGACATTGGTTTACACATATAATAGGTGGACAAGTTAAAACAGTAAAAAATAATCGTTTTTATATTTTAATAGTATAGGGTAGTACTAAGCCCCCATATGACCTGAGGGGTATAAAAAGAAATAGGCTTTTATGTGAGGGAGGGAAGAAATTAGGTTGTGAAATGAAAGGTTAAAGGTCGCGAGGGCGTGGCCCTGGGACCATCTTAGTAGAGTGGAGTGTAAATAGAAGGCGGCCATATTGTTGAAGGGCAAAAGGGGTGAAATGTAAGGGTGGGCACTATATTTAAAGGGCAAAGGGGTGGAATGTAATTATGGTTGGAGGAGAACATACAGAATATTAAAACATTAAAAAACAGTGACAATATAATACAATTTTATGTGCAAATATAAAAAAAAAAAAAAAAGTTAAAAAAAGAGGAAAATAAAGTTGCAGATTGTATATGGGTAAATATTACTAATAAAGGTTACAATGTATTTTGCTACTATTAAAAGAATAATCCTAATAACCATATTAATTAAAAGTGAATATAAATTATTATGAAACAATACAAAGAATTACAAAAAATTAAAAAGGTCAAATTCTGCATTTAAGCCATCTGGGGTTAGTGTCTTAAGATTAAAAACCCATTCCATTTCGGCTTTTCCCAGAATATTTCTTATATCACCGCCTCGCCATGGAATATTGCATATTTGAATAGGGGTGAATTTAAGAACGTTGGGGTTTTTTTGGTGGTGTGTCAGAAAATGCTTGGACACTGTGTGATTTTCAAATCCATTTTTGATGTTTCGACAGTGTTCTGATATCCTAATTTTTAGGCACCTTGACGTCATGCCTACATATTGGAGGCCACAAGGGCACTCCAGTAGGTATATAACATTTTTCGTACAACACGTAATGAACTGTTTGATATTATAACTTTTGTTGGTAATATTGGATTTAAATGTTGTGGTTTTATTTGGGACTGACGTTTGGGTAGTTTTACAAACAATACATTTTCTGCATTTAAAAAAACCTTTGATGTTAGACAAGGTGGATAATTTTTTTGATGGTTTGGTCTTTGTAAAATTTTTTGTTAAAAGCGTTTTAAAATTAGGGGCACCTCTAAAAATGATATTAGGTTTTTCAGGGATAATTTTATTGAGAACAGGGTCTTCAGATAAAATGTGCCAATGTTTGTGGATAGTTTTCCTTATGTCTTTGTTCTTGTTATTATAGTCAAAAATGATGGGTAGGGAAGGGGTAGTGGTGGAGTTTTTATTTTTGTATTTTAGCAGACTACTCCTTTCACTAGACTTGATTTTAGTGATAATGGTTTCAAGTTTTTCTTCTGAATAATGTTTGTCTAAAAATTTGTTTTTTAAAATGTTGCTTTGTTCGTTAAAATCTTCGTTAAGTGTGCAGTTTCTTTTGAGTCTTAGAAACTGGCTTTTTGGAGCGCTATCTAGCCAGGGAGTGTAATGACAACTGTTTTGATCGATGACTGTGTTTGTACACACTTTTTAAAAAAAAGTTTTCGTGTTTAATTTACCATCTTTAATAAAAATGTTTAGATCTAAAAAGCTGATTTCTTCTTTACTAAATTCTGTGGTTAAAACAATGCCTTTGTCATTATTGCTTAAGTGATTTAAAAAGAGTTTTAAGGAGTTTTCAGTACCTTTCCAAATAAAAAATAAATCATCGATGTAACGGAAATATGAGACCAGGTTTGCCCTCCAATCATGGTTACCCCAGACTGCTTCAGTTTCCCAGTCTGCCATGAATAGATTAGCGTAGCTGGGGGCAAACCTGGTCCCCATAGCCGTGCCTCTTTTTTGAATATAAAAAGAATCTAAAAACCAAAAAAAATTGTTTTTTAAAATGATATTAATGCCTTCTATGATGAAGTCAATTTGGGGTTGTGGTATTCTCTTTTCGGCTTCAAGTATTGTTGTGACTGCTTTGCAACCTTTGTCGTGGGGGATAATTGTATAGAGTGATGTAACGTCGCAAGTCACTAAAATGTAGTCATTGTGCCATGTAAAATCTTTAAAAAAGAGGAGAAGGGACATAGTATCTTTGAGGTAGGATTTCATATTTTTTACAGATGGTTGGAGTAAAATGTCAATGTATTCCGATAGGTTTGATAAAATAGAGTTGATGCCAGAAACAATGGGGCGGCCTGGGGGGTTGGTTTCATTTTTGTGGATTTTTGGAAGAAAATAAATTACTGGGATTTTAGGGTGTGATTTATTGAGGTAGTTAAATTCTTTTTTGTTTAAAATGTTGGAGTTACTCCCTTTCAGTAAGTAATTATATAAAGTGGCTTGGATTTGAGGGCTGGGGTCTGTTTTTAGCTTCTCATATACATTAGTGTCGTTTAGTTGTTTGTGTGCCTCTTCTATATACATTTCTTTTGAGAGGATTACAAGGCCGCCTCCCTTGTCCGCTGGTTTAATAACGATATTTTCGTCTAATTGTAATTCTTTAAGTGCTTTTAGTTCTTGGGGGTTTAAGTTAAGTTTGTCTGACTTTTTTTTCTTAATTTTATCAAGGTCTTTTAAAACAAGTTTTTCAAAAACCTCTAAAGGTCCGGACTTGCAATTTGATGGATAAAATTTAGATTGTGGTTTAAGGTGGGTATTGATGATGTTAAGGGTGGTGGTGGGTTGGGTAGGGGTGGTAGGAAGGGACGTAGTTTCATTTCCCATAAAAAATCTTTTTAAAGTGGCTTTTCTTACGAATTTGTTTACGTCCAAGAATGCTTGGAAGGGTTTAAATGATGTAGTGGGTGCAAATTTTAAGCCTTTACTGAGAACGGCTATTTGGGTGGATGTGAGTGTTTGTTGGGACAAATTAAAAATACCCCTTTCTTTAATGGGTTTTTGATTTTCTATTCTATTAGCTTTTCTCTCTTGCTCCCTTCTGCCACTTCTCCTTCCTCTAATGAATAACTTCTTTTTCTTACTCGTGATGCTTGGAATGATAGTGGGTGAGACTGTGTGTTGGATCTGATTTCTAAAAAATTATCCTCCGTGTCTATTTCAGAATCTACTGATAGGAGTTGATATCTGTTATGGTTAGTGATGGGGGATTTTTTGGTCTGTGTAGCCATAGTTTCTATGTGCAAATCTAGATCTTTGAGGTCTGGGGGAGGCATCCTTATATGTATTTGAAGTGTCATTTCTATAAGAGCTATAGTGGTTGTGATTGTAGTGGTTTTTGTGGTGGTGGTAACGAGGTGAGTGCGTGGACTCCCTTTGGGAGGTGTAGTGATAGGTTCTGGGATGTTTTTTGAGTAAGGGCTGGGGTATTGGTGGTATATATGATCTTACTGTGTTGTCATAATGTACGTTTGAATGTTGGTGAGGTCTATATGTGTGGTCTGATGTGTATTTCAATGCTTGGTGTTTAGGTGGGTGTTCATAGTTAGAGTAACGCGAAGTGTGAGCCTTTTTCTGATGTATAGGTGGACTACTTTTATTAAAGTTTAGAGATCCTGAATTGTATTTTGTGTTTTGATGGTAAGTCCTGATTTGGTTGTTTGCATAATCGTGTTTGTCTCTAACATATTTTTTCACTTTTATGTGTTTTGTATCCATTTCTATTTTTTCTATTTTATTTTGGATTAAAATGGAGTTTTGTTTGAACACTGGTGTGTCTATGAATGGGGATAGTTGTTCTTTTAAGTCATTAATTTCTTTGTCTAAGACGGACAATTTCTTACTTTTTTTTATCACTAATGTGTCCATAAGGCCAAAAGTACATGTTTCAAGTTTGTTAAACCATTCATTCATAAATTCTTCATCCTCTTGGTCTGAGGAGGGAAGTTTGAATAATCTTAGTCCTCTAGGGGTAATACCTTCATCTATATATTTTTTGAGAGTAGCGATTTCCCATTTTAATTTAATTTCGCTTGTTAATGCTCTTTCTAGTTTGATAAACAGTTCTTGTTGGCTAAAACTAGGGGGTCTTGGGATGATGGGACTATGGTCACCATTATTGAAAGCTTCATTTATATTGATGGTATAATTACTTCTATAGTCGAAGATAGACATATTAATTGTGATCTGAAGGGAAGCAGCTGGAACTCGGAGGGGAAAGGTAACTGTAGTGAGAAAAGGTGGGAGAGGAACAGCGCTACAGTACTGATCACAAGGGGGAAAAAAAAGCTGCACACCTGAAAGGAAGGGCTACCCTCAAACCCTTCAGAAAATGGAGAAAACAAAAAACAACAAATACAGGGTGCGCTGGATAAAATAAACGAAAACGATAACACAAAAAGGAAAGTCTCTATAGGTACAGTGTAGACCTTGAGTAAATGTTCTTCTGTTCTCGCTTTGGAATCGCAGTGGTTGGATATGAAACACAAAAGCAGAGAAGGGGGGGACCAATAGTGCAAAACCGTATGGTAGAGAGGATCACGAACAACACAGACGTAGAGAAATGCCAACTTACAATTTTTAGAGCTAAGCCCAGCTCTAGGTAAAACAGCTTACAGTGGTATTTGATACTCCCCACATGTAGGATATAACTGGGCAATTGGAGTCTCCACACGATTCTTTAAAACTTCTGAGACAGACGTCAGCATATAAAATATATAAAAGAAAAAAACCCAATGGTGCAATAACTTAGGTAGTACTGCAACAACAGACAACACAGAGGTCCTAAGAGTGCCAACTTACAATTTAGAGAGCTATAACCAGCTCTGAGTAGAACAGCATACAGTGGTATTTAAACTCCCCACGTGTAGGATATTCCTCTAGTGATGCTTGTAGTGCCGGTAGTGTTCAGAGCAGCCACACTGCTCTATGAACCAAGCGTAGGTGGAATAATCCCCACCAGGGATTTCTTTTGCAGTACTGGATCTTGTTAAAAATGATGATAAAAAGATCAGCCAGGATAAAACAGCAGCATATAAAGTAAATGAACTAACCCAAAGTAAAAGGTAGTAACAAAATACTTTAATATAAAACAGAGTAAAAATACACAACGCGTTTCGCCAAACAGTAGGCTTTTTCAAGTGTAGAGTAAATAATCCTGGCTATTCACATTATATAGGCAGCTAATTTGCAATGAATTTCAAAGATTGGCGCCAAAATGGCATCATTACCATGTGACTGCAGTCACATGACTTTCAGTTATACATATGATAGGTGGACATATTAAAATAGTGAAAAAAAAAATCGTTTTTATATTTTAATAGTATAGGGTAGTACTAAACCCACATATGACCTGAGGGGTATAAAAAGAAATAGACTTTTATGTGAGGGAGGGAAGAAATTAGGTTGTGAAATGAAAGGTTAAAGGTCGCGAGGGCGTGGCCGTTTTTAAACCAAAAAGGTGGGCGGGGTCGGCATAATGCTGTGTGTATTCGCTGGGAATGCAGGGAAATGTAGTCCTGGTCACATGACATTGGTTTACACATATAATAGGTGGACAAGTTAAAACAGTAAAAAATAATCGTTTTTATATTTTAATAGTATAGGGTAGTACTAAGCCCCCATATGACCTGAGGGGTATAAAAAGAAATAGGCTTTTATGTGAGGGAGGGAAGAAATTAGGTTGTGAAATGAAAGGTTAAAGGTCGCGAGGGCGTGGCCCTGGGACCATCTTAGTAGAGTGGAGTGTAAATAGAAGGCGGCCATATTGTTGAAGGGCAAAAGGGGTGAAATGTAAGGGTGGGCACTATATTTAAAGGGCAAAGGGGTGGAATGTAATTATGGTTGGAGGAGAACATACAGAATATTAAAACATTAAAAAACAGTGACAATATAATACAATTTTATGTGCAAATATAAAAAAAAAAAAAAAGTTAAAAAAAGAGGAAAATAAAGTTGCAGATTGTATATGGGTAAATATTACTAATAAAGGTTACAATGTATTTTGCTACTATTAAAAGAATAATCCTAATAACCATATTAATTAAAAGTGAATATAAATTATTATGAAACAATACAAAGAATTACAAAAAATTAAAAAGGTCAAATTCTGCATTTAAGCCATCTGGGGTTAGTGTCTTAAGATTAAAAACCCATTCCATTTCGGCTTTTCCCAGAATATTTCTTATATCACCGCCTCGCCATGGAATATTGCATATTTGAATAGGGGTGAATTTAAGAACGTTGGGGTTTTTTTGGTGGTGTGTCAGAAAATGCTTGGACACTGTGTGATTTTCAAATCCATTTTTGATGTTTCGACAGTGTTCTGATATCCTAATTTTTAGGCACCTTGACGTCATGCCTACATATTGGAGGCCACAAGGGCACTCCAGTAGGTATATAACATTTTTCGTACAACACGTAATGAACTGTTTGATATTATAACTTTTGTTGGTAATATTGGATTTAAATGTTGTGGTTTTATTTGGGACTGACGTTTGGGTAGTTTTACAAACAATACATTTTCTGCATTTAAAAAAACCTTTGATGTTAGACAAGGTGGATAATTTTTTTGATGGTTTGGTCTTTGTAAAATTTTTTGTTAAAAGCGTTTTAAAATTAGGGGCACCTCTAAAAATGATATTAGGTTTTTCAGGGATAATTTTATTGAGAACAGGGTCTTCAGATAAAATGTGCCAATGTTTGTGGATAGTTTTCCTTATGTCTTTGTTCTTGTTATTATAGTCAAAAATGATGGGTAGGGAAGGGGTAGTGGTGGAGTTTTTATTTTTGTATTTTAGCAGACTACTCCTTTCACCAGACTTGATTTTAGTGATAATGGTTTCAAGTTTTTCTTCTGAATAATGTTTGTCTAAAAATTTGTTTTTTAAAATGTTGCTTTGTTCGTTAAAATCTTCGTTAAGTGTGCAGTTTCTTTTGAGTCTTAGAAACTGGCTTTTTGGAGCGCTATCTAGCCAGGGAGTGTAATGACAACTGTTTTGATCGATGACTGTGTTTGTACACACTTTTTTAAAAAAAGTTTTCGTGTTTAATTTACCATCTTTAATAAAAATGTTTAGATCTAAAAAGCTGATTTCTTCTTTACTAAATTCTGTGGTTAAAACAATGCCTTTGTCATTATTGCTTAAGTGATTTAAAAAGAGTTTTAAGGAGTTTTCAGTACCTTTCCAAATAAAAAATAAATCATCGATGTAACGGAAATATGAGACCAGGTTTGCCCTCCAATCATGGTTACCCCAGACTGCTTCAGTTTCCCAGTCTGCCATGAATAGATTAGTGTAGCTGGGGGCAAACCTGGTCCCCATAGCCGTGCCTCTTTTTTGAATATAAAAAGAATCTAAAAACCAAAAAAAATTGTTTTTTAAAATGATATTAATGCCTTCTATGATGAAGTCAATTTGGGGTTGTGGTATTCTCTTTTCGGCTTCAAGTATTGTTGTGACTGCTTTGCAACCTTTGTCGTGGGGGATAATTGTATAGAGTGATGTAACGTCGCAAGTCACTAAAATGTAGTCATTGTGCCATGTAAAATCTTTAAAAAAGAGGAGAAGGGACATAGTATCTTTGAGGTAGGATTTCATATTTTTTACAGATGGTTGGAGTAAAATGTCAATGTATTCCGATAGGTTTGATAAAATAGAGTTGATGCCAGAAACAATGGGGCGGCCTGGGGGGTTGGTTTCATTTTTGTGGATTTTTGGAAGAAAATAAATTACTGGGATTTTAGGGTGTGATTTATTGAGGTAGTTAAATTCTTTTTTGTTTAAAATGTTGGAGTTACTCCCTTTCAGTAAGTAATTATATAAAGTGGCTTGGATTTGAGGGCTGGGGTCTGTTTTTAGCTTCTCATATACATTAGTGTCGTTTAGTTGTTTGTGGGCCTCTTCTATATACATTTCTTTTGAGAGGATTACAAGGCCGCCTCCCTTGTCCGCTGGTTTAATAACGATATTTTCGTCTAATTGTAATTCTTTAAGTGCTTTTAGTTCTTGGGGGTTTAAGTTAAGTTTGTCTGACTTTTTTTTCTTAATTTTATCAAGGTCTTTTAAAACAAGTTTTTCAAAAACCTCTAAAGGTCCGGACTTGCAATTTGATGGATAAAATTTAGATTGTGGTTTAAGGTGGGTATTGATGATGTTAAGGGTGGTGGTGGGTTGGGTAGGGGTGGTAGGAAGGGACGTAGTTTCATTTCCCATAAAAAATCTTTTTAAAGTGGCTTTTCTTACGAATTTGTTTACGTCCAAGAATGCTTGGAAGGGTTTAAATGATGTAGTGGGTGCAAATTTTAAGCCTTTACTGAGAACGGCTATTTGGGTGGATGTGAGTGTTTGTTGGGACAAATTAAAAATACCCCTTTCTTTAATGGGTTTTTGATTTTCTATTCTATTAGCCTTTCTCTCTTGCTCCCTTCTGCCACTTCTCCTTCCTCTAATGAATAACTTCTTTTTCTTACTCGTGATGCTTGGAATGATAGTGGGTGAGACTGTGTGTTGGATCTGATTTCTAAAAAATTATCCTCCGTGTCTATTTCAGAATCTACTGATAGGAGTTGATATCTGTTATGGTTAGTGATGGGGGATTTTGGTTGGTCTGTGTAGCCATAGTTTCTATGTGCAAATCTAGATCTTTGAGGTCTGGGGGAGGCATCCTTATATGTATTTGAAGTGTCATTTCTATAAGAGCTATAGTGGTTGTGATTGTAGTGGTTTTTGTGGTGGTGGTAACGAGGTGAGTGCGTGGACTCCCTTTGGGAGGTGTAGTGATAGGTTCTGGGATGTTTTTTGAGTAAGGGCTGGGGTATTGGTGGTATATATGATCTTACTGTGTTGTCATAATGTACGTTTGAATGTTGGTGAGGTCTATATGTGTGGTCTGATGTGTATTTCAATGCTTGGTGTTTAGGTGGGTGTTCATAGTTAGAGTAACGCGAAGTGTGAGCCTTTTTCTGATGTATAGGTGGACTACTTTTATTAAAGTTTAGAGATCCTGAATTGTATTTTGTGTTTTGATGGTAAGTCCTGATTTGGTTGTTTGCATAATCGTGTTTGTCTCTAACATATTTTTTCACTTTTATGTGTTTTGTATCCATTTCTATTTTTTCTATTTTATTTTGGATTAAAATGGAGTTTTGTTTGAACACTGGTGTGTCTATGAATGGGGATAGTTGTTCTTTTAAGTCATTAATTTCTTTGTCTAAGACGGACAATTTCTTACTTTTTTTTATCACTAATGTGTCCATAAGGCCAAAAGTACATGTTTCAAGTTTGTTAAACCATTCATTCATAAATTCTTCATCCTCTTGGTCTGAGGAGGGAAGTTTGAATAATCTTAGTCCTCTAGGGGTAATACCTTCATCTATATATTTTTTGAGAGTAGCGATTTCCCATTTTAATTTAATTTCGCTTGTTAATGCTCTTTCTAGTTTGATAAACAGTTCTTGTTGGCTAAAACTAGGGGGTCTTGGGATGATGGGACTATGGTCACCATTATTGAAAGCTTCATTTATATTGATGGTATAATTACTTCTATAGTCGAAGATAGACATATTAATTGTGATCTGAAGGGAAGCAGCTGGAACTCGGAGGGGAAAGGTAACTGTAGTGAGAAAAGGTGGGAGAGGAACAGCGCTACAGTACTGATCACAAGGGGGAAAAAAAAGCTGCACACCTGAAAGGAAGGGCTACCCTCAAACCCTTCAGAAAATGGAGAAAACAAAAAACAACAAATACAGGGTGCGCTGGATAAAATAAACGAAAACGATAACACAAAAAGGAAAGTCTCTATAGGTACAGTGTAGACCTTGAGTAAATGTTCTTCTGTTCTCGCTTTGGAATCGCAGTGGTTGGATATGAAACACAAAAGCAGAGAAGGGGGGGACCAATAGTGCAAAACCGTATGGTAGAGAGGATCACGAACAACACAGACGTAGAGAAATGTCAACTTACAATTTTTAGAGCTAAGCCCAGCTCTAGGTAAAACAGCTTACAGTGGTATTTGATACTCCCCACATGTAGGATATAACTGGGCAATTGGAGTCTCCACACGATTCTTTAAAACTTCTGAGACAGACGTCAGCATATAAAATATATAAAAGAAAAAAACCCAATGGTGCAATAACTTAGGTAGTACTGCAACAACAGACAACACAGAGGTCCTAAGAGTGCCAACTTACAATTTAGAGAGCTATAACCAGCTCTGAGTAGAACAGCATACAGTGGTATTTAAACTCCCCACGTGTCGGATATTCCTCTAGTGATGCTTGTAGTGCCGGTAGTGTTCAGAGCAGCCACACTGCTCTATGAACCAAGCGTAGGTGGAATAATCCCCACCAGGGATTTCTTTTGCAGTACTGGATCTTGTTAAAAATGATGATAAAAAGATCAGCCAGGATAAAACAGCAGCATATAAAGTAAATGAACTAACCCAAAGTAAAAGGTAGTAACAAAATACTTTAATATAAAACAGAGTAAAAATACACAACGCGTTTCGCCAAACAGTAGGCTTTTTCAAGTGTAGAGTAAATAATCCTGGCTATTCACATTATATAGGCAGCTAATTTGCAATGAATTTCAAAGATTGGCGCCAAAATGGCATCATTACCATGTGACTGCAGTCACATGACTTTCAGTTATACATATGATAGGTGGACATATTAAAATAGTGAAAAAAAAATCGTTTTTATATTTTAATAGTATAGGGTAGTACTAAACCCACATATGACCTGAGGGGTATAAAAAGAAATAGACTTTTATGTGAGGGAGGGAAGAAATTAGGTTGTGAAATGAAAGGTTAAAGGTCGCGAGGGCGTGGCCGTTTTTAAACCAAAAAGGTGGGCGGGGTCGGCATAATGCTGTGTGTATTCGCTGGGAATGCAGGGAAATGTAGTCCTGGTCACATGACATTGGTTTACACATATAATAGGTGGACAAGTTAAAACAGTAAAAAATAATCGTTTTTATATTTTAATAGTATAGGGTAGTACTAAGCCCCCATATGACCTGAGGGGTATAAAAAGAAATAGGCTTTTATGTGAGGGAGGGAAGAAATTAGGTTGTGAAATGAAAGGTTAAAGGTCGCGAGGGCGTGGCCCTGGGACCATCTTAGTAGAGTGGAGTGTAAATAGAAGGCGGCCATATTGTTGAAGGGCAAAAGGGGTGAAATGTAAGGGTGGGCACTATATTTAAAGGGCAAAGGGGTGGAATGTAATTATGACTTAAAAGAACAACTATCCCCATTCATAGACACACCAGTGTTCAAACAAAACTCCATTTTAATCCAAAATAAAATAGAAAAAATAGAAATGGATACAAAACACATAAAAGTGAAAAAATATGTTAGAGACAAACACGATTATGCAAACAACCAAATCAGGACTTACCATCAAAACACAAAATACAATTCAGGATCTCTAAACTTTAATAAAAGTAGTCCACCTATACATCAGAAAAAGGCTCACACTTCGCGTTACTCTAACTATGAACACCCACCTAAACACCAAGCATTGAAATACACATCAGACCACACATATAGACCTCACCAACATTCAAACGTACATTATGACAACACAGTAAGATCATATATACCACCAATACCCCAGCCCTTACTCAAAAAACATCCCAGAACCTATCACTACACCTCCCAAAGGGAGTCCACGCACTCACCTCGTTACCACCACCACAAAAACCACTACAATCACAACCACTATAGCTCTTATAGAAATGACACTTCAAATACATATAAGGATGCCTCCCCCAGACCTCAAAGATCTAGATTTGCACATAGAAACTATGGCTACACAGACCAACCAAAATCCCCCATCACTAACCATAACAGATATCAACTCCTATCAGTAGATTCTGAAATAGACACGGAGGATAATTTTTTAGAAATCAGATCCAACACACAGTCTCACCCACTATCATTCCAAGCATCACGAGTAAGAAAAAGAAGTTATTCATTAGAGGAAGGAGAAGTGGCAGAAGGGAGCAAGAGAGAAAGGCTAATAGAATAGAAAATCAAAAACCCATTAAAGAAAGGGGTATTTTTAATTTGTCCCAACAAACACTCACATCCACCCAAATAGCCGTTCTCAGTAAAGGCTTAAAATTTGCACCCACTACATCATTTAAACCCTTCCAAGCATTCTTGGACGTAAACAAATTCGTAAGAAAAGCCACTTTAAAAAGATTTTTTATGGGAAATGAAACTACGTCCCTTCCTACCACCCCTACCCAACCCACCACCACCCTTAACATCATCAATACCCACCTTAAACCACAATCTAAATTTTATCCATCAAATTGCAAGTCCGGACCTTTAGAGGTTTTTGAAAAACTTGTTTTAAAAGACCTTGATAAAATTAAGAAAAAAAAGTCAGACAAACTTAACTTAAACCCCCAAGAACTAAAAGCACTTAAAGAATTACAATTAGACGAAAATATCGTTATTAAACCAGCGGACAAGGGAGGCGGCCTTGTAATCCTCTCAAAAGAAATGTATATAGAAGAGGCCCACAAACAACTAAACGACACTAATGTATATGAGAAGCTAAAAACAGACCCCAGCCCTCAAATCCAAGCCACTTTATATAATTACTTACTGAAAGGGAGTAACTCCAACATTTTAAACAAAAAAGAATTTAACTACCTCAATAAATCACACCCTAAAATCCCAGTAATTTATTTTCTTCCAAAAATCCACAAAAATGAAACCAACCCCCCAGGCCGCCCCATTGTTTCTGGCATCAACTCTATTTTATCAAACCTATCGGAATACATTGACATTTTACTCCAACCATCTGTAAAAAATATGAAATCCTACCTCAAAGATACTATGTCCCTTCTCCTCTTTTTTAAAGATTTTACATGGCACAATGACTACATTTTAGTGACTTGCGACGTTACATCACTCTATACAATTATCCCCCACGACAAAGGTTGCAAAGCAGTCACAACAATACTTGAAGCCGAAAAGAGAATACCACAACCCCAAATTGACGTCATCATAGAAGGCATTAATATCATTTTAAAAAACAATTTTTTTTGGTTTTTAGATTCTTTTTATATTCAAAAAAGAGGCACGGCTATGGGGACCAGGTTTGCCCCCAGCTACGCTAATCTATTCATGGCAGACTGGGAAACTGAAGCAGTCTGGGGTAACCATGATTGGAGGGCAAACCTGGTCTCATATTTCCGTTACATCGATGATTTATTTTTTATTTGGAAAGGTACTGAAAACTCCTTAAAACTCTTTTTAAATCACTTAAGCAATAATGACAAAGGCATTGTTTTAACCACAGAATTTAGTAAAGAAGAAATCAGCTTTTTAGATCTAAACATTTTTATTAAAGATGGTAAATTAAACACGAAAACTTTTTTTAAAAAAGTGTGTACAAACACAGTCATCGATCAAAACAGTTGTCATTACACTCCCTGGCTAGATAGCGCTCCAAAAAGCCAGTTTCTAAGACTCAAAAGAAACTGCACACTTAACGAAGATTTTAACGAACAAAGCAACATTTTAAAAAACAAATTTTTAGACAAACATTATTCAGAAGAAAAACTTGAAACCATTATCACTAAAATCAAGTCTGGTGAAAGGAGTAGTCTGCTAAAATACAAAAATAAAAACTCCACCACTACCCCTTCCCTACCCATCATTTTTGACTATAATAACAAGAACAAAGACATAAGGAAAACTATCCACAAACATTGGCACATTTTATCTGAAGACCCTGTTCTCAATAAAATTATCCCTGAAAAACCTAATATCATTTTTAGAGGTGCCCCTAATTTTAAAACGCTTTTAACAAAAAATTTTACAAAGACCAAACCATCAAAAAAATTATCCACCTTGTCTAACATCAAAGGTTTTTTTAAATGCAGAAAATGTATTGTTTGTAAAACTACCCAAACGTCAGTCCCAAATAAAACCACAACATTTAAATCCAATATTACCAACAAAAGTTATAATATCAAACAGTTCATTACGTGTTGTACGAAAAATGTTATATACCTACTGGAGTGCCCTTGTGGCCTCCAATATGTAGGCATGACGTCAAGGTGCCTAAAAATTAGGATATCAGAACACTGTCGAAACATCAAAAATGGATTTGAAAATCACACAGTGTCCAAGCATTTTCTGACACACCACCAAAAAAACCCCAACGTTCTTAAATTCACCCCTATTCAAATATGCAATATTCCATGGCGAGGCGGTGATATAAGAAATATTCTGGGAAAAGCCGAAATGGAATGGGTTTTTAATCTTAAGACACTAACCCCAGATGGCTTAAATGCAGAATTTGACCTTTTTAATTTTTTGTAATTCTTTGTATTGTTTCATAATAATTTATATTCACTTTTAATTAATATGGTTATTAGGATTATTCTTTTAATAGTAGCAAAATACATTGTAACCTTTATTAGTAATATTTACCCATATACAATCTGCAACTTTATTTTCCTCTTTTTTTAACTTTTTTTTTTTTTTATATTTGCACATAAAATTGTATTATATTGTCACTGTTTTTTAATGTTTTAATATTCTGTATGTTCTCCTCCAACCATAATTACATTCCACCCCTTTGCCCTTTAAATATAGTGCCCACCCTTACATTTCACCCCTTTTGCCCTTCAACAATATGGCCGCCTTCTATTTACACTCCACTCTACTAAGATGGTCCCAGGGCCACGCCCTCGCGACCTTTAACCTTTCATTTCACAACCTAATTTCTTCCCTCCCTCACATAAAAGCCTATTTCTTTTTATACCCCTCAGGTCATATGGGGGCTTAGTACTACCCTATACTATTAAAATATAAAAACGATTATTTTTTACTGTTTTAACTTGTCCACCTATTATATGTGTAAACCAATGTCATGTGACCAGGACTACATTTCCCTGCATTCCCAGCGAATACACACAGCATTATGCCGACCCCGCCCACCTTTTTGGTTTAAAAACGGCCACGCCCTCGCGACCTTTAACCTTTCATTTCACAACCTAATTTCTTCCCTCCCTCACATAAAAGTCTATTTCTTTTTATACCCCTCAGGTCATATGTGGGTTTAGTACTACCCTATACTATTAAAATATAAAAACGATTTTTTTTTCACTATTTTAATATGTCCACCTATCATATGTATAACTGAAAGTCATGTGACTGCAGTCACATGGTAATGATGCCATTTTGGCGCCAATCTTTGAAATTCATTGCAAATTAGCTGCCTATATAATGTGAATAGCCAGGATTATTTACTCTACACTTGAAAAAGCCTACTGTTTGGCGAAACGCGTTGTGTATTTTTACTCTGTTTTATATTAAAGTATTTTGTTACTACCTTTTACTTTGGGTTAGTTCATTTACTTTATATGCTGCTGTTTTATCCTGGCTGATCTTTTTATCATCATTTTTAACAAGATCCAGTACTGCAAAAGAAATCCCTGGTGGGGATTATTCCACCTACGCTTGGTTCATAGAGCAGTGTGGCTGCTCTGAACACTACCGGCACTACAAGCATCACTAGAGGAATATCCTACACGTGGGGAGTTTAAATACCACTGTATGCTGTTCTACTCAGTGTAACGAGTATATACCCCTACACGCAGGATCCAGCCTAACAGAAGACAGTACAGAGGAGAGATACGTCTACCGGACCTTAGAGTGGCCGGACTCGACGTAATAGGATAAGACAGAGTCAGGAACGATCCGAGGTCAAGGGCACAAAGAGACAGCGTAAACGAAAACTAGCCGGGGACTGGTACACAGGAATCAGCAAGCCGGCAAACAGTACAGAATAGGATAAAGCGAAAACGAAGTCAGAATACAAAGCCAAGGTCAAATACGGAGAAACACAACTGAACACAACAAGCACTAAAGGGAACTGTAGCAGAAACCACGATAGGGCAAGGAACTAAGGGAAAAGGGTAAGTATAAGTAGCCTTCAAACTAATGTGATTGGCTCCTGTCACTTCCACTCCCCCAACAGGTAAGTGTATGGGGTGATTGGCATGACAGGAGCCAATGGGAGCCTTTTTGCAATTTAGGCTCCCACTGTCTCTTTAAGAGCGCGCCCGAGATTCGCGGCGCGCTCTTAGCTGCAGGCGGGACACGTGACCGCTTCCCGCGGTCACTGCCCGCCTTCCTGTCTGAACAGTCGGACGAGCCGCGCGCGGCTCGTGCAGCCGCAGGACCGCGCGCGGCTTGAAGAGAGGACCGCGTCCGGCCCCCGGATAAGGTAAGTACCGCTACAGTACCCCCCCCTGAGGACACGCCCTCCGGGCGGGCAGGACCAGGCCTGGCAGGAAAACGCGAATGGAAAGAACGTACAAGGCGGGGAGCATGAACAGCATCCGCAGAAATCCAACTGCGCTCCTCAGGCCCATAACCCTTCCAATGTACCAAGTACTGAAGCCGACCCCTAAGAAAACGAGAGTCAATAACAGCAGATACTTCGAACTCCTCATGACCCTCCACAGAGACAGGAGGGGGAGGGGGAGTATGCCGGGTATAGCGGTTGCGTACGTAAGGCTTCAACAAAGAGGTGTGAAATACATTGGGTATACGCAGATTCTTAGGCAGACCCAAGGCATAAGAAACGGGATTAACCTTATGTATAATGCGATAAGGACCAATGAAGCGGGGAGCCAATTTCATAGAAGGCACCCGGAGGCGAATATTCCGTGTGGAAAGCAAAACCCTGTCCCCCACAACATAGGAAGGAGCCGCTCTGCGATGCTTGTCAGCCTGAGCCTTCTGGCGGGCAGCAGAGTCCACCAAAGAACGCTGAACCTGCTCCCAAGTACTACGCAAACCAGCCAAATGCTCATCCAGAACTGGCATGCCCTGAGAGGAGAATGCAGCCGGAAGAACAACGGGATGCTGGCCATAGACAACGTAAAAAGGGCTTTTGCCGGAAGAATCATGAGTGGCATTTTTCCGAGCAAATTCAGCCCAAGGAAGCAGGTCAGACCAATTGTCCTGATGGTGAGACACAAAACAACGGAGGTACTGCTCAAGAGACTGGTTGGCACGTTCAGCAGCTCCATTAGACTGGGGATGGTAAGCGGAAGAAAATGAGAGGGAAATACCCATCTCCGAACAAAAGGCTTTCCAGAACCTGGAAATAAATTGGCTACCCCTATCGGATACAATAGATAAGGGAATACCATGTAATCGAAACACTTCTCTAGCGAAGATAAGAGCCAATTCCTTGGAAGTGGGCAACTTGCGAAGAGACACAAAGTGAGCCATTTTGGAAAACCGATCTACTATCATTAGGATGACTGTGTTACCATTCGAAGGGGGTAATTCAACAATAAAATCCATTGATAGATTAGACCAAGGTCTCTCGGGAACGGGCAACGGATGCAACAGCCCACAAGGAACTCTACGAGAGGTTTTCATACATGCACAAGTAGTGCAAGCACTTATATAGTCAGTAACATCCTTACGTAAGGTATCCCACCAGAAATACCGAGAAACGGCTGACACTGTTTTGGAAATACCAGGATGTCCAGCAGTCTTAGTATCGTGATTAAGTGACAGAATATCCCGTCTCTCGGGAATGTCAACGAACAATTTATCATTAGGCCTCTCGCTGGGTGCCATGCCTTGTTTCGCTTGTATGGCCTGCAAGAGGGACGAGGAAATAGACAATATAGTAGTTGCTATTATCCTGTCTGGGGGAATGACAGGAGTGACATCAATCTCCTGTTTGTCAATAGTCTCGAATTGTCTGGACAGAGCGTCCGCTTTGGTGTTCCGGTCACCTGGCCTATAGGTGATTATATAATTAAAATGAGACAAGAACAGTGACCACCTAGCCTGCCTTGAAGACAATCTTTTAGCTTCGCTAAGGTAGGATAGGTTCTTGTGATCTGTAAATATGAGAATAGGATCCTTAGTTCCTTCTAGCAAATGTCTCCATTCTTTGAGTGCTAAAATGATAGCAAGGAGTTCGCGATTACCCACATCATAATTCCTCTCTGCCTTGGACATTTGTTTAGAAAAGAAGCCACAAGGATGCAATGGCTTGTCAGGAGACTCTCTTTGGGATAAGACAGCACCTACCCCTATATCGGAAGCATCAACCTCAAGTATATATGGCAATGAGGGGACAGGATGCTGTAAAATAGGGGCAGAGGCGAACGTAGTTTTAAGAAAGTCAAAAGCCTGAAGTGCCTCAGTAGACCAGACACGTGTATTGCCATCCTTTTTAGTCATACGAGTAATAGGCGCTACTATAGACGAAAAACCTTTGATAAAACGTCTATAATAATTAGAGAAACCCAGAAAACGCTGGATGGCTTTCAGACCTTGCGGCAGAGGCCATTCTATGACTGCAGCGAGCTTCTGGGGATCCATCCGAAAACCCTCGGCGGAAATCAAATACCCTAAAAACTGGACCTCGGACTGGTCGAATAGACATTTTTCTAATTTGCAATAAAGACCATTAGCAAGAAGGGTCTTCAGAACTGTTGTAACATGTCTGTGATGAGCGTGAATGTCAGTAGAATATATTAAATTGTCATCCAAGTACACAATAACAAATGAGTGAATAAAGTCCCTTAAGACATCATTAATAAATTCTTGGAACACTGCTGGGGCATTGCAAAGCCCAAATGGCATGACGGTATACTCATAATGACCTGACCGAGTGTTAAAGGCTGTCTTCCATTCGTGGTCCTTTTTAATACGTATCAAATTGTATGCTCCTCTAAGATCTAATTTGGTGAATACCGTAGCATGTTTGAGCCTGTCAAACAATTCTGTTATTAGAGGTATAGGGTAAGCATTTTTGATGGTGATCTTGTTAAGACCTCTATAATCAATGCAAGGTCTTAAATCACCTTCTTTCTTTGATACAAAGAAGAACCCCGCTCCAGCCGGAGAGGAGGATCTTCTAATAAATCCCTTGTCTAATGACTCTTTAATGTACTCCTCCATGACACGGTTTTCTTGAACCGATAGGGGGTACACCCTGCCCTTAGGAGGTATAGTACCAGGCAACAAATCAATAGCACAATCGTAGGGTCTGTGAGGCGGTAATTTGTCAGCCTCTCTTTTATCAAAGACAGTCTTTAAAGTTAAATACTGAGAGGGTATTGTCGTAGATAAAGGAGGAACAGTAGGAACGTTAATAGAATTCACAGGCGTGACCTCAATAGTACATGACTCATGGCAGGCTTCACTCCATGATTTTATCTGCCCTGTCTCCCAGTCAAAAATGGGATTGTGGGCACGTAACCATGGATACCCTAACACCAACTGTGAAGAGGGAGAGGTGATGACCTGGAACCGAATGGTTTCATAGTGTAGAACCCCTGTGTACATGTGTAGCGGTGCAGTCTCGTGAGTAACAACAGGAGATATCAATGGTCTACCATCTATGGCCTCAACGGCCAAGGGTATCTCCTTCTCTCTGATGGGAATATTGTTTCTCTTTACAAAACCAGAGTCTATAAAGTTCTCGGCTGCCCCAGAATCAACCAGGGCGTCTATGTTTTCAACTATACAACTCTCTCCCATATGTAAAGAAACAGGGAGAAGCAGTCGGTTAGGAGGCAATGTAGGAGACTTAGAAATCACACCCAAGGCCAGTCCCCTATAAGGTCTTAGGTGCGAGAGTTTTCCGGGAGCAGAGGACACTCCTTTACCATATGGTCTCTCTTACCACAATATAGGCAGAGTCCCTCCCTTCTCCTATGTAATTTCTCAGTATCTGAGAGTTTGGCAACCCCTAATTGCATAGGTTCCTCTTCAGATACTTTAACACTCTCCGGTATATTAACTCTGGGTTGAATAGGTGTAACAAAACGTCTATTCCTGTTCTTAGTATAGAGCCTGTCACGAATCCTATTATCTATATCGATGAGGTAGTCAATAAGGTCCTCTAAGGCAATAGGAAGCTCCTTAGCTGCTACCTCATCCAATATAGAGTCTGATAAACCTTCCATGAAGGCCGTAGTTAACCCATTATTGGTCCAATCGACCTGTGAGGCAAGGGTACGAAACTGTATAGCGTAATCAGCCACAGACCTAGAACCCTGTTTAACCCTCATTAATGCTCTAGCGGCATTCTTAGACCTTTTCATAGTATCAAAAGTTCTGCGAAAAGCTGTTAGGAAACTGTGAAAGTTATGCACCATAGGTCCATTAGCCTCCCAAATAGGGTTTGCCCATTCAAGTGCTTTGTCGGTAAGTTGGTGCATAAAGAACCCAACTTTAGACCTCTCTGTGGGAAATGAACGTGGATACATTTCAAAATGAAACTCTATTTGGTTAATGAACCCTCTGCATGTCTTAGAATCCCCTCCATACCTAGGAGGAGGCGTTAAATGTGCTGTAGCGTTAGGCATAGTCGATACTTCAGGAAGCAGGGGTGCAGGAGGGTTAGGTGCGGTTGCTGGAATGGTTCTAGCTAAGAGCGTCTGGAGAGCCTGAGCTATTTGATCCATACGGTGATCCTGCTCTACAAATCTAGCCTCATGGGTCGCCATCTGTTGAGCTAAATCTGCGGGGTCCAAGGCCCTATCGTAATGTAACGAGTATATACCCCTACACGCAGGATCCAGCCTAACAGAAGACAGTACAGAGGAGAGATACGTCTACCGGACCTTAGAGTGGCCGGACTCGACGTAATAGGATAAGACAGAGTCAGGAACGATCCGAGGTCAAGGGCACAAAGAGACAGCGTAAACGAAAACTAGCCGGGGACTGGTACACAGGAATCAGCAAGCCGGCAAACAGTACAGAATAGGATAAAGCGAAAACGAAGTCAGAATACAAAGCCAAGGTCAAATACGGAGAAACACAACTGAACACAACAAGCACTAAAGGGAACTGTAGCAGAAACCACGATAGGGCAAGGAACTAAGGGAAAATGGTAAGTATAAGTAGCCTTCAAACTAATGTGATTGGCTCCTGTCACTTCCACTCCCCCAACAGGTAAGTGTATGGGGTGATTGGCATGACAGGAGCCAATGGGAGCCTTTTTGCAATTTAGGCTCCCACTGTCTCTTTAAGAGCGCGCCCGAGATTCGCGGCGCGCTCTTAGCTGCAGGCGGGACACGTGACCGCTTCCCGCGGTCACTGCCCGCCTTCCTGTCTGAACAGTCGGACGAGCCGCGCGCGGCTCGTGCAGCCGCAGGACCGCGCGCGGCTTGAAGAGAGGACCGCGTCCGGCCCCCGGATAAGGTAAGTACCGCTACACTCAGAGCTGGTTATAGCTCTCTAAATTGTAAGTTGGCACTCTTAGGACCTCTGTGTTGTCTGTTGTTGCAGTACTACCTAAGTTATTGCACCATTGGGTTTTTTTCTTTTATATATTTTATATGCTGACGTCTGTCTCAGAAGTTTTAAAGAATCGTGTGGAGACTCCAATTGCCCAGTTATATCCTACATGTGGGGAGTATCAAATACCACTGTAAGCTGTTTTACCTAGAGCTGGGCTTAGCTCTAAAAATTGTAAGTTGGCATTTCTCTACGTCTGTGTTGTTCGTGATCCTCTCTACCATACGGTTTTGCACTATTGGTCCCCCCCTTCTCTGCTTTTGTGTTTCATATCCAACCACTGCGATTCCAAAGCGAGAACAGAAGAACATTTACTCAAGGTCTACACTGTACCTATAGAGACTTTCCTTTTTGTGTTATCGTTTTCGTTTATTTTATCCAGCGCACCCTGTATTTGTTGTTTTTTGTTTTCTCCATTTTCTGAAGGGTTTGAGGGTAGCCCTTCCTTTCAGGTGTGCAGCTTTTTTTTTCCCCCTTGTGATCAGTACTGTAGCGCTGTTCCTCTCCCACCTTTTCTCAAGATATAACAATACCAAGTATAATTTACACAGGATGAGGAGCACAAATATACTTAGCTGGTCTGAGGAAGCAGCAAAGAAAGGGGGGGATTGTGGGAGACACAGGCCTTTTATAGTCATTTCCTCTGTTATGTGATTGGTTGCCTGTGTACCTATACAGTTTTTCTTCTTTTCTTCATTTTGATAATATTTATATTCCTCTATCTTTGCTGCTGAGGAAATAAAGAAAGAGTTATGCATAATATGAGCCTGCATGTCTTTAATACAATCCATTTAATTCCAAAGGGTTCACATACTTTTTCTTGCAACTGTAAATAAGCAATCTTCTCTTGCTGCTCCACTTTTCATAAATAAGCCTTTTAATTGCAAACCAGGAGATCAAGTCATTGAATGTCATGAAAAAACATACACAGGCACACAAATGCACACAAACACACACATGCACACAAACCACATTACTACACAACAAATACAATTATTTGTGCATTTCCCTTGAATATTGCAACTGAGAAATGGATTTTGCGTTTTATTAAACTCCATGTTTTATTAGTTATGCATTGTGCTATTTTCTATGTACAAATCATTTGTATACACAGTAGAGGTCTTCTATGACCTTCACTGCCTTTACTCTGTCTGCTCATGCATCGGTCTTTCTGTCCATTGTTCCATCTGTCTGTTTAATTATAAAATGTTAGGGAACAAACTAACAAACAAACAAAGCTTTAGATGTAGAGCAGCTGTACAATTCATCCCAAAATAGTATTGGTGACCTGATCACTTTGACGTGTGTTCTTATTTTGTTTTAAAAAAATGATTATGATTTATTAATTGTGTGTGTGTGTGTGTGTCTATATATTTATATGTGCATTATGTTTAGTTGTATTATCAATGACATCCATGTGTCTGAACATATTACAACATAACAATTGCCACATAACAGAACAAATGAGCTTTTCATGACCAACCCAAAATCAGCTGCTATAGTTCTACTGCTTGGGAGAAGCAGGCATTACAGTACTTAAAAAAATATGCTCACACAATTTTTGTTTTGGTTTTATAATATGAATATAATTGTAAAAATGAATGCAGGTGGTCACAACATGGTTTAATGTAATGGTTAATGTAATTAAAATAAATACCACAAGCAGAGTTGCAGGACGCATCAATGTATTTGATTAGAAATACCTGAAGAAACTGCACCTCATTGTCTACATGCGTGGTGGGTTGTGTGTTAATGGATACTCCAGCCACTGGGCCCCAACATAACTGTGCTTTTGATATTCATGCTGTGTTTTTAGTTATATTTAATTCCCATTAGCATTGATAAGAAAGAAAAAGGTTTTGCAAGTTTGTGCAGCATAACCCTGTATCTTTAGCCTCACTTCTTATTTTCATAAACCAATCATAAAAGCATGTAAATACAATAAGCAAACATACAAAACAATGTTTGTTTATTGGACGTGTATGCTTTTGTAATTGCGGTCTCTGTGGAAATCTGTAGCTGCTGGACGAAACACGTAGGACCCATTTTGTTTTAACTGCTGGTTTATAATACATTTTCTAACTTGCACCCGGTGTTCCTTTGTATTACTGCGGAGATTCCAATGGAAGGGGGTGTATTTGTTGCTTCTGAGGAAGCACAAAGGGTGACTTTGAGGCACTATGTCTTCTGACATCTTGTGAGTGCAACCAGTATATTTCTAATGATTTGCAGTGCAAATAATAGGTTTTTTTATACTTTAATTTAGGAACAGCTGAATTGATGAAGATATCTGAAAACACTCCTCCAAAGAGTGGTATATACATAATACGTATTATGTATATACCACTCTTTGGAGGAGTGTTTTCAGATATCTGATTCATTTGTATAATGTACTAGAAACATTTTCTTTACTTCTAAATCTGATTCCTGAGACTTATTTACCTGTCACTCCTGATATTTATGAGGTAATTTGTACTGCATCTACCCAGATTTTAGTTCACTTGGTTTTCACGAGTATTTCACTATAATCACATTTAGTATTTTTATTTTTTGTTTATATTCGGCTTAATAAAGGTTATACCATTTAACAATTTTTTATATTGAAGGGATATCTTTTGGTGGAATGGATGTCCATTTGTCACTCTAGACAGGATATCCATTCCACTCTAGTTCTTTCTTTTGTTTCAAGTATCATTTGGGGTTCATGCCCTTAGATATCTCTGTAACCCTAAAGGGATACTAGTGTTGGCTTTGTCCAACTCTATAGTCCCTTTCTTCTTCTTTCTCTCAATAAAAATACATTTTAATGAATGCATTAGAGAAATGTGAGAAAATGAGTAAGAAATAAAATTGCGTGATATTATCTACATGTATTGCCCTTGTTTACCTTCAACAAAGGGCATCTTTGGGGGAGGGGGGCTGAGGTTCCAGCTCAGAAGTTGGGGTCCTATAGTCCTAATATTTTTGGTCTTCTCTGTGCTATCCCTGCCCACTGTGCTTGGTGAGTGTAGAATAGAGATATGCATGGCTGAATAATCCATTTTGGTTTAGTTAGTTTCAGTTTGTTTAATTATGATAATTTTCGAATTTTGTGGGATTTCCCTTAAAGGGACCCCATAGGCACCAAAACAAGTTTAGGTTAATAAATCTGTTATTCTATAAGTAACTGAGTGTGTCAAGAGAAGTATTAATGGGACTTTAGGTAAGGAACAACTAATTATTTGTGGGCTCAAGCCCCTGGTGTTTCTTAAGCTTAGCAACGGCCCTGCCATCAACATCTCTGTAGAACCATGTCAGAAAGTTAAAAGTTGTACTTGATGCATTTGTTATAAATTAGAAGTAGTATGTATGTATGTATTTATTTATGTGTGCATGTATATATGCATGTATGTAGGTGTGCATGTATGTAGGTGTGTGTATTTCATTTACTTGTTCCTCTTCTTCTAGACCAACATCTGAACAAAGAACATATAACATATAAGGTTTGTGACAAGTAGACATGTGCAATTCGTTTCCGTCCGAATGTGAATTTGGATGAATTTCGTGAAATTTGGACATTCGGGTACTTCCGAATGTCTGAATAGTTGAATTGCCGAATTGTCGAAGCCCCGAAGTTCCGAAATTACCTAATAATCGAAGTGTTGGGGTGTCGAAGTGTCAAAGTGTCAAAGTGTCAAAGTGCCAAAGTGTCAAAGTGCCGAAGTGCCGAAGTTCTGAAGTGCTGAAGTGCTGAAGTTCCGAAGTTGCCAAAGTTCAGAAGTGTCGAAGTGCTGAAGTGCCGAAGCACAGTATTGCCTAAGAACTAATATACTTAACCAGTGGAAGAATGAAGAATGTTACACTGTATACAATTTTAAATAAAAAGTATACAAACATAGCCAGGATTCAGCTGTAAGCATTTGCAACACTTACAACAATAAAGTAACATACATTCATATAAAATGTAAGTTACTTAGCCAGTCAATGTAATGACAGGAATGAATAAGTAGAAACTTATCTACTAAAAAGGCTGAAAGACCTGAATTGGTCTTTTAGACAAATTTACTAATACTAAGTAAAGATTACCTTGTATTAGTAAATTATGCCCCTACTCGCTATACCGCGAGTAGGGGCATGTTTAGTAAACAGTGAGCAACCTGTGGCTGCTCACTTTAAAAACAAACAAACAGAAAAAAGGGAACATATTGAGCCCCCCCCCACGGCCCCCACCCCTGAACAGTGGGTGGGGGCCCTGTAGTAAAATAAGGAATTATTGTCCTCCCCCGGCCCCCACCCATAGGCCTAAATTAGAATAAGGGGGGACCTAATGTCCCCCTCCCTGGCCCCCACCCCTGAGTGGTGGGTGGGGGCCCTAAATACTAATAAGGGGGACCTAATGTCCTCCCACCAGCCCCTCACCCCTGAGCGGTGGGTGGGAGCCCTAAATTAGAATAAGGGGGGACCTAATGTCCCCCTCCCTGGCCCCCACCCCTGAGTGGTGGGTGGGGGCCCTAAATACTAATAAGGGGGACCTAATGTCCTCCCACCAGCCCCTCACCCCTGAGCGGTGGGTGGGAGCCCTAAATTAGAATAAGGGGGAGACCTAATGTCCTCCCCCCTGACCCCCACCACTGAGCGGTGGGTGGGGGCCCTAAATACTAATAAGGGGGGACCTAATGTCCTCCCCCCTGGCCCCGCTGCTCAGGGGTGGGGGCTGGGAGTGAGGACCATAGGTCCCCCCCATTATTTTATTTTAGGGCCCCCACCCGCCTCTCAGGGGTGGGGGCAAGGGGAAGGACATTATGTCCCCCCTTATTAGGCTGCTCACTGTTTAATAGACATGTAATTTTTACTTAGTATTAGTAGATTTGTCTGAAAGACCAATTTAGGTCTTTCAGCCTTTTGGTAGATAACTCCCTAATACCGTGGGAATTAGGGAGTTATCTACTAAGCGGCTGCAAGAGAAGTCCCGAAGTCCCGAAATTCTGAAATGCCGAAGTTCCGAAATTCCGAATTTCCGAAGTGTCGAAGTGCCGAAGTTGCCGAAGTTACGAAGTGCCGAAGTGCTGAAGTCCTGAATTGCCGAAGTCCCGAGCTGCGGAATGCCAAACCGAACTGAAAATGTTCCCCATGCACATGCCTAGTGGCAAGTAGCAAATGATAAATGAGCAATTTGCAGTCATTCACTATGATACATTCACACTCTTTCAGTTCAAGCTAATACATTACATAATATTTTTACAGCTAAGATAGCAAAACTGAGAAAATAATCACAACAAACAGAGGTGACCATATACTGTCTTGAACATTTTACACTTGAATGACCTTCCTGGCTCCGAAGTGGGCATTCACCTGTAATTGTATGTACTACATCGTCTTTATGTCTCTTTGAGCATGTCTCTTTTTTTATTAGGATATTTAAATGGTGTAATTCTGGTCTGCAATGACACATTTTATGTTCTACAGGAATAGGTCATGGTTAAGGACAAATTGTGAGTTCAGTTCTTTGCTCTTGCCAAGCTTACATAGTGTTATTGGATAAAACTTGTCTGACTAAAAAAAATAATGACATAAGTGACACAGAAGGACACATAGGCAGTATTTGTACAAAACAACCCAACAGCTGTCCTAATGTAGGCACATATAACAAAATACACACCTGCATCCACAGAGGATTAGAACAAGTCAAAATGATAACATGATAGAAAAGAGAAGTGACAGCTTTCCTTTGTACAGCGGGATTAAAATGCATAATTGATTTTTATACAACTATATAAGCCACGGGGTGTAGTTAATGCATCCAAATCTCAAATTCAGCTTAGTAAACTGACAGCTGAAATTTACAGGACAAATCTCCCAGAGAGATATCTGAGTAGCCAAAAGATAGCTCCACGTTTATTGTATAACTATAATCACCATGATGATTTGTCCACTTTACAGCTAACAAAACATGAAGGCAATCTGTATTTTTAATAACAGCTAAGGCTCTGTCCATTGAGCATCCTAATTCTAAAGGTTCTGCTAGATTCCCAACCGTGCCTCTATTGGTGGGATGTCCCTTTTTTAGGGTTTTGGTCCAGTATCCAGATTATGGATCTTGGTGGAACTATCCCTGGGCAACACAGGGTGAGAGCATCATTAGTCACATTTGCACAGTGTGGTGGGCACTAGGAGTGTGAGGGTGACTCAGCAGCATTCTCTGCATGGTCGCGTGTGTAGAGGGGTGGCCGAGAGGCTGTCTGTTAGCCTGGCATACTTAAAACACACTTTCCTGGCAGGCATGGTAATTATCAGTGCTGGAAATGTAGAAAGGCTAACCCACCAGTCCTGACCACATACATCCCAATGTTGAGAGGTATGCATATGTCCTGCAATGCAGTTATGGTATGCATCAGAGAGATATGTTAAAATAATTAAAATGGTTGACACTCATGACCAGATGCACTTGTAAATCTTGCCTGGTTCATAACCGCTACTCTGATATACTGGTATTCTCTACTACCTATGAATGTGTAATGCAGTAACAAGATTGTACTGTTTGAGTGCCCCAGGACATAGTTGGAAACAAGAGAAATCTTAGTATTTTCCTCCTGGTTTTCTTCTGAAATGTTGCTAATTGTCCTGCCTTAGGCAGGACAAAACTCAGGTGCCCCCCTCACTCGCGCCATCCCACCCAACCCTTTCCCCCAACCCGCCTTTTAAATACACACACACACACACATTCACTGACAGATACGCATACACTAGCTAACAGAAACACACACGCACACACACACACACACACACACACACACACACACACACACAATAACAGACACACAGACACACACTCACTAGCAGACACACACACACACACTCACTAACAGACACACACACACACTCACAGGCAAACACACTCACACTAACAGACACACACACACTAACAAACACACTAACAGACACGCACACACTAACAGACACACACACTAACAGATGCACACACACACACACACACTAACAGACACAGACACACACACACTAACAGACATACACACACACTAACAGACACACACACACACCCACTAACAAACACACACTAACAGACACACACACATATTAACAGACACACACACACACACACACAAACACACACTAACAGACAAACACACACTAACAGACACACACACACTAAAAGACACACACACACACTAACAGACACACACACACACACACTAACAGACACACACACACTAACAGACACACACACACTAACAGACACACAAACACACACACACTAACAGACACACACTAACAGACACACACACACTAACAGACATACACACACACACACAAACAGACATACACAGACACACTAACAGACATACACACACTAACAGACATACACACACACACTAACAGACATACACACACACTCACTCACATTAAAACATTTTTTTTTTAATTTACCCCCCCTAGCCTCCTTACCTTTGGGAATGCTGGGGGGGTTCTCTTCCTCCCTGGGGGTCCAGTGGCAGCTGGGCAGACGGCATTGGCGGGCGGACGGCTGGCGAGGGAGCACTTCCCCTGAGATGTCTGCTCAGCTCCCTCGCGCGTCTCAGAGTGATGCCGGGAGCCGGAATTTGACATAATTTTCCGGCTCCCAGCCTTACTCTGCGGCGCGCGAGGGAGCTGAGCAGACAGCTCAGGGGAAGTGCTCCCTCGCCAGCTGCCCGCCCGCCAATGCCGCCCTCCCAGCAGCCCGCCTTGCATGTCATTTAGCTACAAGGCTAACAAGACATTTGCCCTGGGCATTTGGGGGCGGCTTTTTTGCCGCCCCCTGGAAAATGCCGCCCAAGGCAAATTTCTTGTTTGCGTCGCTGCTAAAATGTCCCTGAATGGAGGCACTTTCTCATTGAAAACTCAGTGGAATTTCATGTGGCATCATGCATAGTATGGTGTGCAGTGCATTCATACCAACCATACTCAAACTTGTTATTGTAACAAGAGAAAAATAAGTTTGTACCATCCTTTACACCCTATGGGATTTCTTGCACTAAGCCAGTGGTAGACAGCCGTTGGCATTCTAGAGGTTGTAGACTATATCTCCCATAATGCTCTTCCAACAATGATGCGAGCAAAGCATTGTGGCAGATGTAGTACACTGCATCTGGAGTGCCAAACATTGCTTACTCTTGGGGATAATACCACCCAAGTCAATTTGATTGAGCAAACCTCCTTTTGCTCTGAAGCATGTGAGTAGGTATTACTTTTACTGTGCTTTACACTCTTTTTTATGGTACGCACTATTGTGGCTTTTTATTTCTTTTTTATATATACACAGAAAAATATTCACATCAACAATATCCTAGAGTGGGGATCATACCACTTCACGCATTACTTTTGGAGCCAATAGTTAGGCTCCATAATATGTGAGTGTACACCTATCTACATACCTACCCCAGTTTATCAGCTCTACATACTACACTATATACTTTTATTTTGTCTTTTACTTTTTATGAGGATACCCATCGCTGTAAGGAAAACTTGAAGAATCACTACCACAATAGATCCATATGCGGGGATAATTCTGCCCAGACGTACAAGCCAGAGCTGTATTTAAGCTCCCTGAAAGTGTGAGTGTACAATTTTTCTTTTTCTTACTCAGTCAAAAAGTTTTTAACTTACTACACTATCAGTCCTTTTTGTTTTTTCTTTTTTGTCATTGCATACATTCCCTAAAGGACACTTCAAGCACTGTACCTTCTTTTCCTGTTCTATTGCTTACTCTTGCACTAAACCATCTGAAGGAGCGCAAGAGGTGCAGAGCAACCCTTGTGATAATCACTATTATACCACTGGAGCAAGCTCACTGTCATTCATGGAAGTGTTTAATTTCACAACAAAACTATGGTAAGTATATGGTGACTACTATGGCAAATTTGAAATGCTTGCATTTCCTGACAACACAAAGCACTTATTTTCATATGTATATAAGTTTCACATTTTTGTTAATAAATAACAAAAGGCTAACTTTGCAGTAGTAATATTAAAACTTTACCTCACACCATGCTTTCTATAGGAAACTGTCCAAGGGTAGCAGTCTTTACAATTCCTCCAAAAATCTAGGCCAAATAGTGTAACTCATAAATATAATGATTTGTTTAGGTAGGAAGAACTTAAAGGGATCCTATAGTGCCAGGGAAACTGGTTTGTTTCTCACGCCCCCCCTCCCATGAGGCTAAAGGGGTTAAAACCTGTTCAGCCACTTACCTGAATCCAGCGCCAAATCCAGGGACATCGGCGCTGGGTCATGCTCCGCCCATGACGTCAGCCGGCGGGGGAGACCTTATGTGCATGTGTGGCAATGGCGCATTAGAACTCCCCATAGGAAAGCATCATTCAATGCTTTCCTGTGGGGAAAATCTGACACTGGAGGTCCGTGAGGAAATCCAGCATTAGATAATTGACCAAAAGTCCGTTTGGATTCCGGAAGCTCTCTAGTGGCTGTCTGTTAGACATCCACAGAGGGCAGACTTAAAGCTGCAATGTAAACACTGCAGTTCTCTGATTGCAGCACTAGGTGCAAAAGGGTCACAGCACCTAGACTACTTCAATTAGCTGAAGTGGTCTGGGTGCCTACAGTGTCCCTTTAATCACCTTTAAAATACAATTTGGTTAATTATGGTAACAATAAATAACTATGTGCCTTCTCCACTTTTTTAATGCATCTAATACACACAGCATGAAACAAGTAAAACATAAATTGTTGTCCTTATCCAATAACTTTTACCATCTGGTGATGAATCATCAAGTTCTCCAGCAATAACTCATACCAAGCGAGGCTATAAAACCAGTACGGTTTTCAGTGATTGCAAGCATATTTGGCTATATTTTTGAAAACTGAATCCTTTTTCTTTCCCCCTGCCTGAGCATAAAATCCAAACCTCTGTCCACTGAGTTAATGCAAAAAACATCTGAATTGAAAGTCAAATAGGCACGAGTGATTAAGTGTGAGCGATTCTGCTTATGTATTTGGAAGAAACGGGGTCAGTGGGCCTCACTAGCTTTACAACTCATTTGACTGTGCAGTTGTGATTCCAGCTCCTGCAACAAAATATGATACATTCCAATGCCCCATGTAATGTACATATCAGTAGAATACATTAACTGATTGTCTAAAAACAATACGGTCCTTTCAAAGTGTGACATTTCTATCGTAAATCAGCACTACTGTAAACCATCAGTGCTTCTAAATGCCTTCTTAAAAAATGTGTGCCAGTGAAACTGTTAACAAATGAAAAGATGAAATGAAATAATTCCCTCAAAGTAAATTCCAGTTGCTGTTCTCTTGCATGGCTTAAGCTTTTAAGGATTATTATTGCATAGCAAGACCACTTAATGTTATCTCACATATATATTATTATTCTTTTTATAGCCAAATTTACCACCCTAACTCCTCCCACAGTTTTTACACTACATAGACAGAAATATACCAAAACGTGCGGATTGTTCCCGATTGGTGTGCTATTACTTTGTGGAACGTTTCGCCGAATGGTTCACGGAATATCGTCGTTCTTGTGGCGAAATTGGTCCTGTAGGAATGAATGGCAAAGCTAGAGTGGGAGCTGGCAAAAGCTGAAAAATCAGGACATGATTTCTAAACTGCCACCACTCCCTCATTTTCAAGCCCACCTACACAAATCTTATATCAAAATGTTCAGCTATCCCTGCTGCCACTAAAAATGTCCACGGCTAAGCCATAGTCCTGATCGTTTTCACAATATGACCATTTGTTTGCAACTCACGCTGTCCATTGACATTCATTGAAACTCCACTCTACAAAGCTCAAAGTTTCAAATTTGAAACTGCAACTGTGCCTACATTTTTAATACTTCAGAGACATACTATGCATCAAAATGTAGGTCTAGGTCTTGTGATTCTCACAATATAAAGCTCTTTGCTGTAGGATGTATAGTTTTTTAAAATACGATGTCATAGACAGGGCCTTTTGTACACCTGCTAATGTTTTTATAAATGTATGTTTTAATATAACTGTGAAGCACTTTGGGCAACAACGTTGCAATTAAATGTGCTGTATAAATAAATAATAACAGTTACTCCGCCCACTCCAGTTGTAGACTACTGGTGGAGGCAAGAACACTTCACACAATTCCCCTAGCAATTGTAGCTTTTCTAGTTATTATTAGGATTATTCAGGGTTTTTAGAAGAAATAGATAGTAAATTTCACATTTTAGGCCAACCTGAAAACACAACTAATATAGTTATGCTATATGATATGATACAATATTAGCATGGCTGGAATGGCTCTGTAACGCGTACGACTGGGATTTCCAGAAACATTGTATCATTCATGTAGCATTGTATCATTCACTGCTCTTAATGAAAACAGTGGTGGGGCAATGATTTAGCGAAATCTACTTAGCAGAACCTTTAGAACCATTAAGATGCTCAATGGACAGATCCCTAGCTCTTATAAAAAATACAGATTGCCTTGATGTAAGATGGACAAATCATCATGGGCGATTATAGTTCTACAACAAATGTGAAGCTACCTTTTGGCTACTCAGTTATCTTTCTGGGAGATTTGTACTGTCAGTTTACTAAATAAAGAAGCAAATCCAATAGTCTGCCGCTATTTTTTATCATTTCAGCATGAATTGGAAGGTAAAGACTAGTCATGGGTATCTGGGCATTAGTCATCCAGTCTTAGGATGAGGAACTCTCTGAAAATGGTTCACATTTTGAGGTTTAAATTCTCAAGAACTAAGAAGTACACTCTGATTTTAACTGTAGTTTGAAGAGTGGGTGCTATTGGTCCAGGTTCTAACTTTATCATACTCCTCACTCTTCCTCTCCTATCCCTCCCTCTTACCTTTTTGTTGGCACCTGTCTAATAACCAGACACTTTATTCAAAGAGTACACTTTGAGTCCAATGGTATCTAACTCCCCTGTAAATTTAATCAAATTATAAATTAATTGGCCATTACCACTTATAGTAGTTCCAATGAATTATATGTCAAAGAACTAAGGCCTTGTGAAAATATAACCATCTCGAGAAATAACTGACTAAAAATTGTAAAATTGTTTTTGTTCTCTTGAGTATAATAAGTCTCTTCAGGCTTTTTGCAGTAAACACTGTATTTTCAGAGAAAATGCAGTGTTTACATAACAGCCTATGGATACCTTCACTAGCCAGTCCTCATATGGCTACAAGAGGTGCTTTCTTGGGCAGTGCTGCACAATGTACAGCACTGAAATGTAATGTCTCCACCATCTGCACGAAGACACTGGTCTTTCCTCACAGAGATAAATTGATTCTATATGAGGAGATAAATTGATTCTCTATGAGGAGATGCTGATTGATCAGGGCTGTTTGGCCTGTGTGAATCTCAGCCAATCCTATGGGAAAGCATTGCGATTAGCTGAGATCACCACTTATGATGATGTCAGCCAAGGAGGCAGATCAGGGGTAGAGGCAGCAGCTGCAGACTGAAATAAATATATATTTAAGGGGGCTAGGGAAAGCGGGGGTGGGGAGTGGGGATATATAGTGTTTTTAACACTTTAGGTTTAGGAATACATATAGTTGAAGTTTAATCAGTTGGTATCATGCTATATTTTATGATGTTTTCATTTTGTTTTCCTTTAACTCGGGCACTGTTTTACTGTCTAACATTTTGGCAATCAATCTGTAACTCTATCTTAGCTAATCACCCAGTCATGTCTGCATAGTCTGCTACTATTGTACATTGACCCTTATTATTCACATAGCATCGCAGTTCAGCCTAGACAAATGCCTGAAAGTCGATTGGCCTGACGGTGTTAATATGCCAGCACAGTTTTTTTCGGCAATGTAAATTAGAGTGCCTATCATGCTTCAGCTTAAGATCTCATATCTCTAGCCCAGTGGTTCCCAAACTTTTTAGGTTCAAGGCGCCCTTAATATTTCAGTATTTTTCCAAGGCACCCCAAGTGAAAATTTCTATGTTGTATATCTATACAGCTCTGTGGCATTTACTGGTGCTATAGTGTAATGTACAGTGTTGGTGTTTGAAGGGGTGCTTGTATATAGTTATTGTATTGTAATACAGCGGTGTGTTTTTCTATAATGTTTGCGTTTGATTGCAGGCAGCGGCGTACATACCGCAGTCGCAGGGGTCGCAGCTGCGACCGGGCCCGTCACTCCAGGGGGCTCGGCCACCCTGCGGGCCCCCGCGACCGGTACCAGCTGCCACATTTTGCGGCAAACCGCCAGGGCCGCATGTTAAGGGGTCCATCAGGTGGCCCATGCTGTCAGGGCCAACTGATGGATATGGATTGTGAGGGGACCCGGCCTGCGCTGGGCGCTTTAACAGCGCGACCGGGCCCCCTGTGATGACATCACTGCTGGGAGGAAGTGACTCCCCGGTCACTCCTCCCAGCTATCAGCCCGCGCAGGAGGAAGCAGGAAGGAAGAGGGAGTCAGAGTGGGAACTCTGACTCCCATCAGGCTGAGCCCCCACTGGATCCCAGGGAAAGTAACAAAAGGTAGGAATAATTTTGTGTATGTGTGTGTCTCTGTATGTATGTGTATGTATGTGTGTGTCTCTGTTTTGTGTGTGTGTCTGTATGTATCTGTGTCTCTGTATGTGTGTGTGTCTGTGTCTCTGTATGTGTGTGTCTCTGAATGTGTGTGTGTGTGTCTGTATATATGTGTCTGTGTCTCTATGTGTGTGTCTCTGTATGTGTGCCTGTATGTGTGTGTCTCTGTATGTGTGTGTCTCTGTATGTGTGTGTGTATGTATGTGTCTGTGTGTGTCTGTATGCATGTGTGTATGTATGTGTGTATGTGTTTGTGTCTATGTATGTGTCGGGGGGCCCACGGATGGGGGAGAGAGGGGAGGGAAGGGGAGAGAGGTGGAGGGGGGGCCCACGGAGCTGTTTTGCACCAGGGCCCCATGGATTGTGTGTACTCCACTGATTGCGGGGGTGTATCTGAATGTAATGTTCACTTTTAAATGCGGATGTACATTTGTGTGATGTATTTGTGTTTGATTGAAGGAGTGTATTTGTATATATTCTTTTTAGTTTGAATGCAGGGGTGTGTGTATGTAATATCTGAGTTAGATCGCAGGAGTTTGCTTGTATGTTGTGCTGGTGTTTGACTGCTTAGATGTATATACATACACTACCACATACATACATACTTACACAGATATTCCTGCACATTAACACACAGATGCATATAAATACACCTACACATACACACAAATTCATATAGATACTGACACATACACACATATAGATACACACAGACACATACACACACATAGATACACACCGACATATACACACATGCACCCTGACGCACACAAACATTGATACATGTCCACACCATGACACAGATACACACACTGACATAAAAACACACACCCTGACACACAGAAGCACACTGACATATATATATATATATATATGTATATTTACACACACACACACACACACACACGCACACCCTGACACACACACACACTCATACACATACACACACTCACACACACATATACACAAACTCATACACACACACACACACACACACACAAACTCATACACACACACACAAACTCACACACACACACAAACTCATACACACACTCACACACATACAAGGTTTTTTTTTTATCTCCAGCCACCCTCCTTTCAGCTTACCTTATGTGCCAGGAGGGTGACTTGGAGTCCTGCTGCTGCTGTGGGAGTAAAGGGTCTGAAGCTTTTCATGCTCCTCTCCCTCCCGCGCAGTCTCTCTGCATGACGCTGGGAGGAAGTGACAGGCTGTCCTCCCAGCCAGCTGACATTACAGGGGTCTGGTAGCGGTCTTCAAGGACTGCGGCACCTGGCTGGGCCCCTGTTCAGCAGTAATGTTTCCCTGGTACTATAATCATAACACTGGGGAAACATTCCGCGACACCCCTGTGTGCACGTCGCAGCACCCCAGGGCGCCGCGGCACACAGTTTGGGAACCGCTGCTCAAGCCTATTTAATCAAATGTATTTAATCAAAAGTATAACTGTGTCTGCCTAACTAGCTTATTTCTCTTTTCAAATTACAAAATGTTGATGGTCCTTGTGGCGAAACCAACCTCGCCACTGGGCCCTGGAGAAGCCTGTTTGCTAGCCTCCTACCAGCTGACTATGGCCCCAGGGTTATTTGGGGCATATTGTACTGTATATTGCTGCTACTGGCCCTTTTAACAGCATCTATGGACATATTGGGACTTTTGGGACTACTGTCCCTTTAAGACTGTGATACATATTCTAGTGTACTGCCTGTAATATTATATGTGTATTTGTGTGTTAAGTTTAACCTGGGATATATATGCAGCATTCATCTGATTGTTCGGTAGAATCACTCCATTCATTATATTGAGTGAAACTACCGAACAACCAGACCACCCAGGAATAAGTGTGCCTCCAATTACAGTTTGCAACAATGTTGCAAATGGGTAATTGGCAATCAGTGTAATGTATGCTTTGTCCTCTGGGTGGCCGCCATTCGGGAAACAAACACGTGGCGGCGGCCATCTTAAACTACCGAACAGCGGTGTTTTGCCGTCGAGTGTCTGGAACTAAAATCGGACACTTGACTAGGCAAACACCGCTGAGACCTCCATACTTCCAGAAATTCGTATAGAAACTACCGAATGACCCGCCGTTCGGTAGAAAGAACCCCACAAACAAGGGAATTCATTCAAACCCTCTCCAGGCTCTATAACACAGGCAATTCGTCTGTTTTCATTCCCTTGTTTGTGACCGACCGCAGGGCCAAAATGCATGGAACTGTTTTCGGATACTTTACCCATGCGGTCGGTCAAATCTTTGGAACCCCATATCTCACGAACCGTTCATCCGAATGACTTGAATTTTGAATATGTTGTCCCCCTGAATAAGGGCTATCCAGCGATGCTGGATTTAAAGGTGTACCCCCGGGTTTTGGGGTACATCCAGAACTTGGCTGAAAAGGTGTACCGGATAATTGGGTTTAATGTTATCTGAGGGGAGGGGATGTGTGGGCTGAACCATGTATGTGATTGGATATTTTATGCCTCCCCCTGGGTGTGGACTGTATGTGTATTATTGTAATAAAAGCCGGGCTGGATGAGCCAGTCCAGAGTTCCTGTTTTACCCTCAAAGTGATGTGTCGTCTCATTATTGGGGGAAGGATTTATTGTATGCTGTTCCAGTTGACTGCTAGGAGTACAAGCCTATTCGTATGGTTCCTATTCAATGGTCTACAGCATTCATACGCTTGGGAGAATTTAAAGGTTTCTCGGATTCGGTGATTATGGTGTCTGCCAGAGTGCTTGGAGTCCTCAGGAAGCACTAGGAGCATCCATTAACGGAGGTACCAAGTCGGGGTGCCAGGTGATCCGCTACAGTCCTGTTTGACATTGCTGTTGTGGCTCTGCAAGCCCGTTTGTTCTCCTGGCACAGAAAAAAAAAGTAAGTGAAATGCATGCTCGTACAGGTTGGGATAAGGCGATTGACTTGGCCATCACAGAATATTTGACTTCTTTCACTTAAAAAAACTCCTGGGTCCTTGCATCATTCTAGTACAAGTTAATGGTTGGTATTAAAATAAAACCCGCTGGAAATAGTATTCTTAGAGACCAATCTGTTGTCCTCCTTGCTGAATAAATGATCAGGTTAGTGTAACCCAATATATACAGTGTCCTAGATAATGTAATGGTAAGTGTACACTATAAAGCAGAGAGCCTCCAATCATCTCTTAGATAAGGCTTTGAGCGGAACAATCCCCAGTCCATGAATACTATTTCCACCAGGTTTTTTATTAGTACCATAAGGACTTTCTCTTCTGGACTTTTATTCTTACTTAAGCTATTTTAAATTGATTTTTGTGTTCATACACTTAATTAGTCAACATTTGTATTCGCACAGCCTGTTACCTTTTTCATTTGTTTAATACTGAGTGCTTCTGTCAGTTCACAGTTACAGGGACATTTAAATGGCAGATGTGCACTGTATTTCTGCAGTCAATAAGTGTGTAGTAGATTGTGGATCTATCTATGTATCTATCATTGTAAGTATACTTTTTATTTTATTTTATTGCACAATAAAATAAGAATATTAGAACCTCCAATTCTGCTATTTTTCCACTTTGTTGTTTGCTTTCCCCCTTGATGCCCTTCCTATTGGATATTTATACTCCACTGCTCTAGACTGCAAACTCGTCTGAGCACAGCCCTCATCTACCTATTGTTCCTGTAACATTTTATAATTGTCTCATTACTATTGTGAAGAGCTGCGGAAGAAGTTTGTGCTATATAAATACCAATAATAATAATATAAATATAAATTTGCTTACAAAATATCTTAATAGTTAAGATATTTGGCACCAGAGTGTTCCCATCCTAAAGTAGCCTAGTTTCCTAGCTTTTATTTATAGAGGTTTAGGGTTACCAACAGAGTTCTTTAGGATGGAACAGTAGGTGAAGGTGGCCATGTGGGAAATTCTTTGGGTTATTTATCTGGTCTGCACACAGATGTTCCCTTATGTGTTTTGTTTATCTTCCGCATCATCAATGTTGCTTGGAGTCAAACTGAGGGTCAAAATTAAATGCTACACATACAGACTCCAAGCACCATTACCAATTCTTTCCACCACACTGTTCTTGTAAGGATGGACATAGCCATGAGTTTTGGTGCACACTTTTGCATTTGAATTAGTGAGAAGGACGTAACTCTCATAATTTCTGATGCTAAGAATATGGGATTTGCTCTGGGTGGGTGGGCCTAGGAGACTTATTGAGAATCTATTTTTTTGCATTGCTAACTCATAATGTATTACAAAAGCAAGTCTTTATGATATTTTATTTTGCCTACTGTAGCATGGCAGAGCTATCCATGCTATCTCCTTCAGGGCAGTCTCACATCTCACCCGACTAGCAACTGGCCTGTAAGTGGAGGAACTGGGCACTAAACGACTGCAAGTTGTGCAGGGTTTAAGGCTGCACCGAAGGAGAAATTCTGCGTTGATAACTTGTCCATGCTTTGGGATTAACTCTTTGACAGTCTGAGATCTTACCAGTTGTGTAGTTATTTAAACTTTCCACATCCGTTCAGGCTGCAGGCTGGATTCGTGGGGTGTTTTTCTAAACTTGCAAACTATACATGTTTGCATTTTAAATAAGTAACATCTAGAGACAGGGAATATGTGCAATAAATTAATAATCCATTGCAAAAGTAACGTTTTCATTATAGTCGAGAAGCCTAAAAAGCGCAACGAGGCAAGGCTTCAATGGTGCAATATTGGCAATTTATTAAGTATTAAAATTTTATACACAGAAGAAAAAAAATAAAAACCTATAAAATCATTAAGGAGAGAAGAGAAAAAAAATCAAAATATAATAATAAAAAATACAAAATGTAGATAAATGGCCCATCCCCCTACATAATGTACTCGCAAGACATAATTCACAGAGGATATGGTCCTAGAGTTTGGGACCTAGAGTTTGGGTCCTAGAGTTTGGGTCCTAGAGTTTGTGCTGCTGTGTAAAAACTCAGTAGGTGATTAGAGTGATAAAAGCAGTCGTTCGGTCTGTATAGCAACAAATTAAATAGTGAACGGTATACACAGCCGTTACAACTTCAACAAATAACAGTCCCGGGGGTGGAAGGGCTGCGTGCTTGCCGTATGCAGAGTCTCGGGACGGAGTTCACTTGGAACAGTAAGAGAACAAGTCGGTGATCGTTCTGCTCCTACATGTTTCGTGAGTTTGTACTCACTAATGTTTTCATTACTTTGCAAGTAGAAAAATGCTAATCGGACACAAATGGAGACACAGACCTAATTAAAGAACACATATTTATTAATAAAACATATTTATAAGAGGAAAATTCATATCGATCTCAAATACAAATACATATGGAAAAGAAAAAACATAGATCAGTTTATTGCACAGACATTTTAAGCCATTTATAATTATGAAAATGAGCAAAATTGGTGATAACTATTTAGTGAAATAATATCATAACTTAGAGTTTAATGATTAAATAAATGAATCACAAATACTGGTAATCCACTGGAATATTTTGAGTTTGCAGCAATATCGACACATAAATGGTGGATTATGATGCAATAAAAGGCATATTATCTAAACCCATTTTACAGTTCTAAAGGGAGTGTATACTCTTCTTTTAATTGTATCTCTTTCTGCGTTCCTTTATTTTAGCACATACATGAAAATTTAGATTTTATAGTCCTCGGTAAGATATGCCTCCTAAAAAAGTATTTGCAGAAACAATGGGGTAAAAATAATGGCTAAACAGGCTTTCTACATGTAAAGTTTTTTTTTAAATTTGCACCTGCACACATATGTTGAAGGCATCTTTCCACTCGGATAAAATTTCAGTGTCGTTCACCAAATTTGCCAAATTTATTTATAGAAATCACTTTGTGGGTGCGTTTTTTTTCAAGTCGCCTTTATCCGATAACATTAAGTCCCTCTGGTTGAGCCATACGATCGTCAAACTTGTATGCTACTCATATGTCCCACCAGGTGGGGCATACGATCGGAATTAGAAAATTAAAATGTCCCACCCTGTGGGACAGTCGAGGGGAAATGGTTTTAAGTGTAAATTATATATCTAAAATAATTTTATCAAGAAAGCTTGACAAGTGATACTCTCTAAAACAACATTTTGAAAAAGATTTTGTTTCAGAACATAACATAATGGTTTATATCATGGTTTATGAAGAGAATAGGTGATATAAGTGCCAGGGTATTAAAGGTATAGTTAGCTTGAAAGGTGTGAGAGTGAGAGTGCTGTGCCTTTAAGACTTCTCAATGATAATGAATTGAAGCCTATCTAAAAAAAGTGCACATATGTGGATTAATAATATTTAGTTTAGATTAAAAATGATGACATTTGTGGTATTTTGCTACTGTCTTAACATCTAATTATGGATTCTACAATACGTACAAATAGGCATTTTGTTATGCCTTCATTATCAGATAAAAGGAATGAATGGGATAATAAAGCTTGATCTGACTCTGTGACAAGTAATAATAAAAAAATGGTCTGTCCAAACCTTCAGAAACATCAAAATAGTGGATGGCTGTTTGTATAATAAAAGACAGTTTTAATTACTTATTCACTGAATGGAATTTAATTCTCACTGCTGAACAGTCCTAATTCAAGGTTTCAGTATATTTGCAGGGTTAGCAGAGCTACGTGACAACATTTCGCATATACACAGCACCTGCTTATGCTTTTTGAAGGTCACTCAAAGTGGAATTAATACATCTCCTGAAGCATATTTAAAGAAGGCTTAAAGTTTTACCACATTTCAGATTATCCATTTTTTTAAGGAAAATACCAAATCCTTTGCAGAACATAAACTCTGCTGCATTCATTTACCTCATTTAAATACAGACAATTCTTTAAGGTTTTGTTCTACAGTACAGGACATTGAAGTGAGGCCCTGGTACTCCATTGGAAAGAAACGGTCAGTGAGTATTGAATATTGGGGGAAAAGTCCTTCAAACATGAGCAGCAGAAACATTTCTTTCATACATACGCTCCAGAATGCGATGGATACAGGCAAAACTCGGCCTATCAGATGGCATCTTGCTCCAACAGAGACGCATTAGATTATAAAGCTCCAATGGACAGTTTTCAGGACAGGACAAAACATTTCCATCTCTAACATAGTAGATGACTTCCTCATGGGCCATGCCATAATATGGTTGCATACCATAGGAGAATATCTCCCAAAGGACCACTCCATAGGCCCAGACATCTGACTCTGTTGTATACCGGTTATAAAAGATAGACTCTGGAGGCATCCAGCGAATTGGAATGGCATCATTCTCGTTAGCTTTGTAATAATCAGCTGAATATATGTTTCTAGAAAGACCAAAATCTGCTATTTTCACCACCATGTCCTCACCCACCAAACAATTCCTAGTGGCCAAGTCTCTGTGGACAAATTTACGCTCTGACAGATAGGCCATACCAGCTGAGACTTGGCGGGAGATATAGAGTTGATCAATAAAGGAGAGAGGAGAAGGGTTGAGGTCAGAGAGTCTCACTTTTGCTGCAAGGCTGCTGTGACTCAAAGCACTTAATGCACGGGGTGATCTATGCCGTAAATACTCATTTAAATCTCCATGAGCCATGTATTCAAAAAGAAGACACATTGGTTTCCCGACAGCACAAACACCTAGGAGATAAACACACATGTATTAGCATAACTGCAACTTATGAGTAAGATGCATATATTGATTTATAGTGCGCACAACTATGGATCATATAATTTAAAATGGTTCCATAAATGCAATGTTCAATAAGGTATCAAACGTTTTATTACATTTTTTTAATTTTTTTAACAAAAGTTACTGAAATTCTGCCTGAAATTTTTTTTTGAAAAATAAAACAAAGTAAAATGTAATTGTACTTGACATTTCATACATGATAAACCTCAGTTTGTTCATAATCTGCCATATTTATGTGTCAATACTGCTATGAGCCCAAAGTAGCAGCAGCATAAATATGATTAATTAATTGTGTGATGGATACACCAATATATATTGTTTATGGTTTGACAGAGACACCGGGAGTTTATATTGCTCTGTGCTGAGGATTTCATTTTTATTTAAAGGTTTGATGAACAGAAGCCTTACCTGAGGCACAGGCCCTTAAATATAGGCATTTATTGGTGTGCTCTCGACCTGTTTATTGGGTGTACAAGCTGCTTATGTATGTTTGGATTTGTATGATTTTACATTTTACAGTATAGCAAAATACTAAACCAATGGTAACCTTGTATTAGAAATAAGCAAAGTTTACATAATATCCTATTGGGAGATATTGCTAGTTCAAGTCTAAATTCCTTCGGAATGTTTGCCCAGCTGTTGGTTTGCTCTGCATATTTTATGGCTAATATTAATGCGATTACAAAGACATCTGCCCTCAATTGAACAAAAGGGTGTGTTGATAGCTAAGATGATTAAATGCATTTTAGATTTGTGGTGAAATCATTATAAGGTAAATGACAGGTTCATGTTAAACACTTGTGTGACCACTAATTTACAAATTGTTCTGCGTTCCTCAAAATTGTTTCATCTACCACAATATGAAAAAAAATGCGGATAACCAAGGCATCACTTGTCATAAAACAAATGTTCAAATACTTCACTCACATTCTTTAAGGGCTATGATAAAGGGAATTTACAACCTCTTTTAAAAACATATGAAATAACTTCATTGGCGTAGGAAGCCAAAGAAACCAGGGAGGACAAAAATTAACAAAAAAAAATCTGTCAGCCCCCCACTCCAACTTTCTTACTGAGATTGCAGAATAGAGATCATACTATTCAGCTTTATAAAAGAAAAGAATCCACATTACTATATAATTTAATGTGGATATACCATATGTATACTATATCATTCAGCTTCTGTGACTACATGTTTTCTGTACACAATGCTTTTTGTCTCTCCTAGCATTCCGTGTCTCTTAGCTTAGTGTGTTCCTCATGTTGTGGTGTCTTCTAGCTTAGTGTAGTCTTTCCCCTCCAGGCTTTTCTATTCATATCTTCTCTTTTTTACCTACTAGAAGATGTGTATGATGTTGCTAGCAGTTTCTCCCAACTCCAATCTCAACACATCATTGAAGCAGCAACGTATAAGAGGGAGACCGCTTGTTACCCAGCCTTCCCGATTTCTTAAAAAGTTTCAAATAAAAAGGTTTACATGAAAAACTTAGTTTGCATGTTTTAATTTCATTTATTGATATTATAGTCCCGTAAAGAGTCTATTTATAGTCTAAGTTTTTAAATAGGGTCAATTTAAATTATTTGTTAAAATGGGATAGTTCTTTACAAGTGTTTCCTCTAAGGTGACTATCACAAAAGATAGGACTTTTCTACTAAAAAAAAATCACAGTTTACATAGAAATAATTGTTGGTTAAAGTGACCATACATAATGAATATTTCATAATTAGTCCATATGTATTGTTTGTGTGATGGACTAACCTTAGAGGCAACATTGTTCTATAGCTTATCATAGCACAGTATTTCTCTCACACTGACTATTCAAATAGAAATGGGAGGTCATGGACAGATCTGGCCATTTTCTTACTTTAGTATCTTGTGCTAACTTGATAAGCAGTTAATAAGAATTATATTACTAATAAATCCATTGGCCTAGAACAAAATATATAGAATATTTAAAGGGACACTATAGGCACCCAGACCTCTTCATCTCAATGGTCTGGGTGCAGTGTCTCTGTCCACATTACTCCTGCAATGTAAAACACAGCCACTAGAGGTGCTTCCTGGAGTATCTTGGAGTTTTACTCTGTGGCACAATGCTGGACATTCTCACGTTCTGCATGAGCATGTCTAGAATTGAGGGAATGCTTTCCTATGAGGAAGGTCTAAAGCATGCTGCCCATGTGCATTAGGTCCCCCCATCAGATGACATCAGAGGAGGTGGAGCATGACACAGAGCCGAGGGACTTCGGTGCTAGAATCAAGTTAGTGATTTAAGTTTTTTTAACCCTTTAGGTATCGAGGGGAGGGGAAGGGGGCGTGAGGAAAGGGGGGAACCAGCGGGCACTATAATGTTCAGAATACAACCTTGTATTCCTAACAATATAGTTTTTCTTTAAACAATGCTTCCATGTAATTATTCTAATGGAGAAAGACAGATGATTTATATCACCACCGAAACACAAATCCCTGTGGGGTCAAATAAAGCATTCTGAACAGATTGTTCTAAATAATAAATAACTGAGAGATTTCTTAAACAAGGCTTTAGTTTTAGGAAAAAAAAATGCTAAATATGTGATTATGTAACAGTGTTAGTTACTGTTGCTATGTGATTATTTGATTGTGATTTTACTTTTCTTCAACACCACAAGCAAATAGTCCTTGGACTTCACTGACATGGAATATAATCAAGTTAATAAGCACTTTTTCAGCCAACATTTCATACTTTTTTCCTTTCTTAATATATGAGGTGCAGTAAAACATTTGTTATATTGAATAACCGCCGCCAGACTGATTTTCCTCTCTAGTCGGTCCTCTCACACCTCACCCCTCTGTCAGTCCTTACATTGGCTTCCTGTATCCTATAGGAGTCAATTCAAAGTGCTAACCCATACCTATAAAGCATTGACCAATTCTAGCCCCTCTTATATCTCATCACAGATCCATAGGTATGCCCCTTCTCTGTCCCTCCGCTCTGTCCATGACCTTCTCCTGTCCGCTGCTCACACCCGTACAGCCACCTTGCACTTGCAGGACTTCTCCCTGGCAGTTACCTTCCTATGGAATAGCCTGCCTACCCCCATCAGACTCTCCCCTAGTCTTCAATCATTTAAGAAGTGCCTCAAAACCCATCTCTTTAGTAACGCTTATAGCCGCACAGAGTAACCTCTTCCTTACATACCTGTCTCTCTCTCTCGCTCTCTCCTAAAGGGCAGCACTCTACTCTCTCCTCCAGCCAGGGGCGGACTGACAGGTCGGGCAAATCGGTCATGGACCGAGGGCCCGAGCCACTCAGGGGCCCGGCAGCACAGCCATGCTTCTGCTGTGGAGATCAGAGATCTCCACAGCAGAAGGAGTTAAACAAAAGCAAGTCCACTAAAAGGCTGCAGGGGGCCCATAACGACTCGAAGGGCCCCTGCAGCCCATCACTATGTAAACAACCCCCCCCCCACCCCCCCAATCCAGTGACAGCATGCCTGCTCTCACTACCAGGTCTCCTCTCTCTCTGCCTGCTCCGTGCTTAGTGCTCCGTGTGAGGATGGGAGGCAGGGCAGGAAGTGAAATCACCCCCTGCTTCCCTCTCACACGGAGAACACTGACAGCATGGGTGGAGGGTGAGAAGGAGCCTGTCTGCCCCACTGCTGATGGAAGAAGATGGAGGGAGAAAACATCAGATTGTACAGGTAAGCAGGCCCATACACACACTGCCCCCACCCATAAACACACTGCCCCCCCCACATACACTGCCCCCATATATATACTGCCCCCCCACATACACTGCCCACACATACACACACTGCCCCCCCCACCCACATACACTGCCCACCCATATACACACTGCCCCCCACACATACACTGCCCCATATATACACTGCCCCCCCACATACACTGCCCACCCATACACTCACTGCCCCCCCACATACACTGCCCACCCATACACATACTGCCCCCCCACATACACTGCCCACCCATACACACACTGCCCCCCACATACACTGCCCCCCACATACACTGCCCACCCATACACACACTGCCCTCACCCCCCACCCACATACACTGCACACCCATATACACACTGCCCTCCCCATATACACACTGCCCCCCCACACATACACTGCCCCCAAATATACACTGCCCCCCACACACACTGCCCCCACCCCACCCACATACACTGCCCACCCATATACACACTGCCCCCCACACATACACTGCCCCATATATACACTGCCACCCCACATACACTGCCCACCCATACACACACTGCCCCCACATACACTGCCCACCCATACACACACTGCCCCCTACAAACACTGCCCCCCACATACACTGCCCACCCATACACACACTGCCCCCCACACATACACTGCCCCCATATATACACTGCCCCCACATACACTGCCCCCCACATACACTGCCCACCCATACACACACTGCCCCCCCACAAACATTGCCCCCACAAACACTGTCCACCCATACACACACTGCCCCCCACACATACACTGCCCCCATATATACACTGCCCCCACATACACTGCCCCCCACATACACTGCCCACCCATACACACACTGCCCCCCACAAACATTGCCCCCACAAACACTGCCCACCCATACACACACTGCCCCCACCCCCTCCCACCCACATACACTGCCCACCCATACATACACTGCCCCCATACACATACACTGCCCACCCATATACACACTGCCCACCCATATACACTGCCCACCCATACATACACTGCTCCCCCACATACACTGCCCCCCTACATACACTGCCCCCCATTTACACACTGCCCCCCATATACACACTGCCCCCCCATATACACACTTCCCCCATATACACACTGCCCCCCACACATACACTGCCCCATAGACATACACTGCCCCCCCATAGACATACACTGCCCACCCATACACTGCCCCCACATACACTGCCCCCCATATACACACTGCCCCCCCACACATACACTGCCCCCCACACATACACTGCCCACCCATATACACACTGCCCCCCCCACATACACTGCCCACCCATACACACACACACACTCACTGCCCACCCATATATACACACACTGCACCCCCACACACATACACTGGCAACCCATATATACACGCCCCCCCCACACACACATACACTGCCCCCCCCCCCACACACACACACACACAGCCCCCCATACACACATTGCCCCACAAGCCCTACACATTCACTCACTGCACCCCCACACACACACTGTACCTTTCACACACACTGCACCACTCACACACACCACTGCTCCTATGCCCTACTACAGTCTGATATCCCAGCAGACCCCAGGTAAGTTGTCAAACTGTTCTTAAACGGCTTGTCTACTTACTTTAAAATCATTTTTAACATTTACTTAGTCCTTAAAGGACCACTATAGGCACCCAGACCACTTCAGCTCAATGAAGTGGTCTGGGTGCCAGGTCCCTCTAGTTTTAACCCTGCAGCTGAAAACATAGCAGTTTCAGAGAAACTGCTATGTTTCACTGAGGATTAATCCAGCCTCTAGTGGCTGTCTCACTGACAGCCGCTAGAGGAGCTTCTGCGATTCTCACTGTGAAAATCACAGTGAGAAGACGCTGGACGTCCATAGGAAAGCATTGAGTAATGCTTTCCTATGGGCGGTTTGAATGCGCGCGCGGCCCTTCAGCCCAGAGGGTGGTGGGGGGGGGGGGGACCTAATTAGCCTATAGTGCCAGGAAAACAAGTTTTTTTCCTGGCACTATAGTGCTCCTTTAATATTTTGTCTTCTAAGGGCCCTGGATCTAATTTTGTCCGGGGGCCCAGAAAGCTGTCAGTCCATCCCTGCCTCCAGCTCTGCTTCACTCCCACCTTATTTGATTGATATTTCCTGTCTTAATGTGTTTTATACCCCACCTCCTATAAACTGTAAGCTTGTTTGAGCAGGGAACTCTTCAACCTATTGTTCCTGTAAGTTTTCTGGTAATTGTACTATTTATAGTTAAATCCCCCCACTCATAATATTGTAAAGCGCTACGGCGCTATATAAATGGCAATAATAATAATTATAATAAAAAGTGGAAAAATGGAATGGAGTAAAAACCAAATACAATTTTTTTTAGCAATAGAATGGAATTATGAGATCATGTTTCTTTTTAGTAATAATTTTATAATTATTATTAAAAAATATTTAGGCAAATTTAGAAATGTTTACAGCTATTGAATTGATAATATTGTCAGTATGGACATACGGTGTAAGTTAAAAGCGTACATTTTTACTTATCCTGTATCTCACATCATTCAATCTCCAATGACCAGACAATCCTCATTTTCTGAGTTCAATTTAACTTACTGGATGACTCCAGTGCTTCTCATAAATAGCAATGAGGACCAACTGGGCAGGCATGCCACCCACTGCTATCTGCCAATTTGATGCTTCTAGGATGCTACTCAATGAGAAGCATTCACAGCTTTAGGTAGCATTACAATTTGCGAGGTGATGCACAATGTGAAGACTTCCATTTAAAGTATTCATGGGAAAATGCATCTTGTGACTGATTAACAGTCACTAGAAGCATTCTGACTGACAAATGTGAACGCTGCCATATCTTCGACACAGCGATTTTTATGATTGTCAGACTTCAGGAACATGGTCATTGTAGTGTTTTTGATGTTTCGAATATCCATTTAAAGTTGATTTTGTCTGTACAGTATGCTGAATAACTACTGCACAGTAAGATTTTAGTCAGATTTCTAAGCCAATGTACGTTCAATGTATGTTCTGTGTGATAATAAAACCATATGTTTAAATGTATGACATTGTATGTGCCTGCCAGATTATACCAGAAAATAAGAAAACATGTATATTATACTCGATAAAATATCCAATAAATAAATTAAAATAATGTGGAGGTATTAAGCTGTTCATCATTACTACATAAAGAATTATATTAATACCTAGAAGCTTTACAATATTCGCGTGGTCAAATTCCGCCATCAGTGCTGCCTCCCTCTGGAAATCAGCCTGCATATCAGCTGAGGCTTCTTCTTTAAGCATCTTTACTGCAACCATGGTGAATGGTTCGTATGGTAGTAGCCCTGGAGCTCTGTTAAATAATAAGAACATTTCATTAACGTGAGACATTTCCAGACTACCAACAGAATCTACAAATATAAGCACTGTTCTAGAGATATAGATATCAGTACATTGTCATTTCAAGTTGCCTGCCTTATACCCCATTTAAAGGAACATTACAGTTTTAGGAATACAAACACATATTCCTGTTATGTTCAATAACAGTTTTGGTGGACGTCCCCCCCCGTGAAAAGAGTTAAAGGTGATTTTACTCTCCTCTTTCCAGTGGCGCGGGTCTTCTCATGATTGCCTCTACCCCTTGCCTCAGATCATCAAACCTGATGATCTCAGCCAATCTGATGCTTTCCGATATTTTCATGATTTTAAATCCCTAAATCCTGGACTAAAAGGCATGACTTGAGGACTGGTTTGGAAACTACTGCAGTAAACAATAATGTGGAAACCCTTCAATCCACTTTTAAATATTTGCATGCTATGTTTAATCAGACATTTAATTGAAAAAGGGATAACAAAATGTTTATAATGATTACAGATTATAACATGTATATTCTATAGATAACATTAGCTTAAAGCTGTTCAGATAAAAAAAGAAGTGGCAGAAAAATCAGCATGAAATTGTTAATGTGGAACAAAATCCCTGAAGCTTTATCAGCCTGTAGTATACTTTCTGTTAAGAATTTATGTTGTTCAGAAATCAGAGGGAATTCTTCAGAGCTAGATACCTGTATATATAAAAGAGTTAATACAATAAAATAAAATATTTGGTTTTATGCAGATTATAACACATTTAAATCTGTGCATTTCAGGACATCAGACAAATCCATATTTTGCATAGGTATGTATTATCATTTGATTATAAATACCAAGCAGACAATATCCAAAAAGAATGATATCCATATGTCACAAAGGGCCAAACGATCTAGAGTATATTCACAAATCCATTTATGTGAAATGGAAATATAAACCACAGTTATTCTTTGCAGATTGCAAACAAAACCAAAGCTAATTTGACTTATATGTATATTAATACTTAGTCACGGCAACCAATTCTAATAGAATTTATGAATGTGCCTGAAGAAACTTTTTAACAGTTGCTTTTTTTTGCTTCTACGTATTTCAATAAATACAGTTTCACACAACTTTTTAGCACGGTCTAAAAATGCATTTAGAGTCATGTCTAGTTTCTGAAAAGCACTGTTAATATTTGTCTTAGCAGATAGTGGGGCTTAAGCATTTATGAGACACAATCAACAGCAGACTGGAGTAAGAAGAGCATTCCAGCGATCACATATTATGCGTTTAAAGCATCCCAGTCTTCATCCTTTACATACTTTTGCAGATCATGAAAACTGCACATATGCAATTAAAGGAACTCTCTAAATCTCTAAACGTTGATGACATGGTTACAGTATTTAAAGTGTCCCCTATTTCTTTATAAAAGTGGTGATTTCAAGAGTAGTCTCACTTCTATAAACTCAGAAGGTTGCACCCTTGGGCATTCTTCCTCATATATAGATTAGAAGTTTTGGCTGGCAAGGTGATATATTGAACAACTTGGAGGTTTGTACCTATGGAAACCTACAGTGATGTGATGTGTGTATACTGGGAAAAGAAAAAAAGGGGGGCCGAGAAAAAGAAGGGCTCCCTAATGTCTTGTATGTTGGTGCTCTTGCAAAGTAATCAACTGACATCTGTCTTTATTAAGCCCTAATTTTGCAAGATATCACCAATTAAAGGTCTACCATAAAGGGGAGACACATAAATTCCCATAGATATACTAGGGCAGTGAAAACTGAAAAAAAGGTTATTGCCACAACATTGCAATCAATTGTGCAAGTCGAGTAACCCCTTGGTATGAGTAATGTACAGAGGGAGGAGTGGATAAGAGGGCTGTAAGTGAGCTCCTCTAATATCTTAGAGAGGACAAGCTATATGCTAGTTCCTAATCTCCTCCCAACACCTTCAAGGGTGTTCTAATCTGTAACTCAACCTGCAGAGATAAAGTTACCCCTTATTGCCAGAAGGAGGTATACATCAGGGGACTGAAAAGAAGCTCTTCCACTGTCTTTAAAAAGAGAAGGCTATGTGCTAGTCCCTAGTATCCTCCAAACAGCTTCAAGGGTGTTCTAGTCTGCAACTTTAATCTATACAGAGACCAATTGCTGCCTAGTATATTGTCACATTAACTGTAGCTAGTATGGATGAAATTTCATGAACTGACTTATTGCAAAGGTGACATCCTATCACAGGACCACACCTGAATTCACTGAGCTCTGCACAACGACACATTTACATTTTCACAAATGCTTGTAAATGCAGAATGCATGACTATGTGCTTGATTTTATATACCTGTGGCAATGGATCTGATTGAAACACCTGAATTCAATAATTAATAGGTGTGTCCCAATACTTTTGTCCATATAGTGTGTAGATATGTGTATATGTATATATATTGTGGCTGAGTGCAAGGCATTGTTATGGATGGAGTGTATATTTCTCCAAAAGTATTGGAATATGTAAATTAAAAGCCCCAGGAAGAAGGTCTGTCTGTTTAGTCATAGCAATTTTGTAATTTAATATGGGTTCCTGGGGTGGAGCATTTGGAGTGAAGGGAGGCCAGTGCTCCATTCCACAGGCAGCACGGCAGGTGAGCAGTCCAGTCCAGAAGTTCTGGATCACCCAGATAGTTGCTCACCTATTGGCAATGATTAGCACAAGACTGCTATAAAATTTCCCTTTCAGGTATTCACAGGGAGAAGGACAAGCAGTGTGTGAGACTGCATTTCTCTGTGCAAGAATCTTCATGTTCTGAACGAGAAAGGAAACATTGATTTGTGTTTTGTATTGTTGGAAGCGATTAAGTCGCCCAACAGCAGTTGGAAAAAAAACTGTCAGTTAGTGCTCAGAAGAGCAAGGCTTTTCTTTTTGTTTAACCCCTTAAGGACACATTTGTGGGGTGTTCTTAACATTAAGACTGTGTGGTTATATGGTCCCGGGTCACTATATATATATATATATATATATATATATAGATATATATATATATACACAGTACTGTAAATGTACAGCAGGGAGCAGATACAGTACTGTCCAAACTAGCATTTCATATGTAGAAACTTTTTGTCAAATGCAATATCCAGACTATCACCTCATGTTACAGCAAAGATCTGAAAATCCAGAAAACTAATATATAATATCTTTTTATTTTTGGCAATTAAATTAAACCCGCTTTAATGCTTTTGGCATTCTCTCAGGACCATCAACAGTAAGTCTATAGAACATATATAAACCCTTATAGCAATATTTGTGTGGTCCTTAGTATCTAGTATCTATTTGCCCACTGACAAAGAAATGATCAGTCTATAATTTTAATGGTAGGTGTATTTTAACAGTGAGAGACAGAATAACAAAAAATCCAGAAAAACGCATGTCAAAAAAGTTATACATTGATTTGCATGTTAATGAGTGAAATAAGTATTTGATCCCCTATCAATCAGCAAGATATCTGGCTCCCAGGTGTCTCTTAAATGGAGTGCTCCTAATCTCAGCTCGTTACCTGTATAAAAGACACCTGTCCACAGACGCAATCAATCAATCAATCAGATTCCAAACTCTCCACCATGGTCAAGACCAAAGAGCTGTCCAAGGATGTCAGGGACAAGATTGTATACTTACACAGGGCTGGAATGGGCTACACGACCATCGCCAAGCAGCTTAGTGAGAAGGTGACAACAGTTGGTGCGATTATTCGCAAATGGAAGAAACACAAAATAACTGTCAGCGTCCCTCGGTCTGGTGCTCCATGAAAGATCTCACCTCGTAGAGTTTCAATGATCATGAGAAATCAGCCCAGAACTACACGGGAGGATCTTGTTAATGATCTCAAGGCAGCTGGGACCATAGTAACCAAGAAAAAAATTGGTAACACACTACGCTATGAAGGACTGAAGTCCTTGCAGTGCCCACAAAGTCCCCCTGCTCAAGAAAGCACATGTACAGGCCTGTCTGAAGTTTGCCAATGAACATCTGAATGATTTAGAGGAGAACTGGGTGAAAGTGTTATGGTCAGATGAGACCAAAATCGAGCTCTTTGGCATCAACTCAATGCGCCGTGTTTGGAGGAGGAGGAATGCTGCCTATGACCCCAATAACACCATCCCAACCATCAAACATGGAGGTGGAAACATTATGCTTTGGGGTGTTTTTCCGCTAAGGGGACAGGACAACTGCAACACATCAAAGGGACGATGGACGGGGCCATGTACCTTCAAATCTTGGTTGAGAACCTCCTTCCCTCAGCCAGGGCATTAAAAATGAGTCGTGGGTGGGTATTCTAGCATGACAATGACCCAAAACACACAGCCAGGGCAAGAAAGGAGTGGGTCAAGAAGAAGCACATTAAGGTCCTGAAATGGCCCAGCCAGTCTCCAGACCTTAATCCCATAGAAAATCTGTGGAGGGAGCTTAAGGTTCGAGTTGCCAAACATCAGCCTCAAACCCTTAAAGATTTGGAGAGGATCGGCAAAGAGGAGTGTGAAAAAATCCCCTCCTGAGATGTGTGCAAACCTGGTGGCCAACTACAAGAAAGGTCTGACCTCTGTGATTGTCAACAAGGGTTTTGCCACTAAGTACTAAGTCGAAGGAGTCAAATACATGCAAATCAATGTATAACTTTTTTGACATGCGTTTTTCTGGATTTTTATATTTGTTATTCTATCTCTCACTGTTAAAATACATCAACCAAAATCAGCAGGGGATCAACTACTTTTTTTCTCTCACTGTAGATGGATAGATAGATAAAAAATGAGAGGGAGACACAATATGAGACACAATGTGAATGAATTAAATATTCTTCTGAAATACTTTGTTCTTTACATAGTTGAATGTGCTGACAACAAAATCACACAAAAATTAAAAAATGGAAATCAAATTTTTCAACCCATGGAGGTCTGGATTTGGAGTCACACTCAAAATTAAAGTGGGAAAACACACTGCATGCTGATCCAACTTTGATGTAATGTCCTTAAAAAAAGTCAAAATGAGGCTCAGTAGTGTGTGTGGCCTCCACGTGCCTGTACGACCTCCCTACAACACCTGTGCATGCTCCCGATGAGGTGGCGGATGGTCTCCTGAGGGATCTCCTCCCAGACCTGGACTAAAGCATCTGCCAACTCCTGGGCAGTCTGTGGTGCAACGTGACGTTGATGGATGGAGCGAGACATGATGTCCCAGATGTGCTCAATTGCATTCAGGTCTGGGGAACGGGTGGGCCAGTCCATAGCAGGCCTTCGTCTTGCAAGAACTGCTGACACACTCCAGCCACAGAAGGTCTAGCATTGTCTTGCATTAGGAGGAACCCAGGGCCAACCGCATCAGCATATGGTCTCACAAGGGGTCTGAGGATCTAATCTCGGCAGTGCGGCCCCCCCAAAGAAATGCACCCCACACCATTACTGACCCACTGCCAAACCGGTCATGCTGGAGGATGTTGCAGGCAGCACGTTTGTCACGTTTGTCACATGTGCTCAGTGTGACCCTGCTTTCATCTGTGAAGACCACAGGGCGCCAGTGGCGAATTTGCCAATCTTGGTGTTCTCTGTTAAATGCCAAACGTCCTGCACGGTGTTGGGCTGTAAGCACAACCACCACCTGTGGACGTCGGGCCCTCATACCACCCTCATGGAGTCTTTCTGACCGTTTGAGCAGACACATGCACATTTGTGGCCTGCTGGAGGTCATTTTGCAGGGCTCTGGTAGTGGTCCTCCTGTTCCTCCTTGCACAAAGGCAGAGGTAGCGGTCCTGCTGCTGAGTTGTTGCCCTCCTACGGCCTCCTCCATGTCTCCTGATGTACTGGCCTGTCTCCTGGTAGCGCCTCCATGCTCTGGACACTACGCTGACAGACACAGAAAACCTTCTTGCCACAGTTCGCATTGATGTGCCATCCTGGATGAGCTGCACTACCTGAGCCACTTGTGTGGGTTGTAGACTCATGCTACCACTAGAGTGAAAGCACCGCCAGCATTCAAAAGTGACCAAAACATCAGCCAGGAAGCATAGGAACTGAGAATTGGTCTGTGGTCACCACCTGCAGAACCACTTCTTTATTGTCAGTGTCTTGCTAATTGCCTATAATGTCCACCTGTTGTCTATCCCATTTGCACAACAGCATGTAAAATTGATTGTCACTCAGTGTTGCTTTCTAAGTGGACAGTTTGATTTCACAGAAGTGTGATTGACTTGGAGTTACATTGTGTTGTTTAAGTGTTCCCTTTAATTTTTTGAGCAGTGTATATATATATATATTAAGTCTTTTTAGTGCTTGAGTTATTGATTCTTATTTGGTGGTTGCACTGATTGTAATATATTTGCTTAGCAACATCTGGTCACTTATTGCAAGTTGCATTTTGTCACTTTAATTGTATTGGTTAAAATAAACTAGGCTAATGATGAAATGTCACTGTTTGACTGTAGAAAAAATATACTGTTTAATTTTGATGGGACTCCCACTCAGATTAATGATGGTAGAACAAATAAAGATGATGACATAGAGGTCACATTTAAACATTTGGAAATATTGTTAGTGAAAGAATTAAAGTATAAATGGAAAACTTCAACCTTAAGGTATTTAAAAGAAGTGATAAACCGAGAATTAAGGGTCACACTTTTAAAAGTAAAGCAAATCTAAAGCATGTGGAAATTTAGAATAATGCTTTGGAAAACTTTTCATTTGAAATGATGAACATTTGGATATCTTGCAGAGTGAAAAGCTATCTCAGTTAAATCAAGAGATTAAGGGAATCCAGATGATTAGAAACCACAGTTGGAACAAGAACTGTAAAGAATTAACACAAAACAAAACAAAAAACAACTAGTTCGTTTTAAAGCATTGGAGGAACAGGTCAAATGTACTGGCAGTATATGCGGGACAAGACTGATTATGAGAAAAATAAGATTAAGAAATTCTCCAGATTCTCAAGAATCTTATTGGGATATCTAGATAAGGGATAAGAGATGATTACATTGGGCATCCTTATGAAGATGAGTATTTACGTTTTTAAACAATGAATTTCCACATATCCTGACTTTGTATATCTCAACAAACATTTGTAATGGTTTAACCCCTTAAGGACACATGACGTGTGTGACACATCATGATTCCCTTTTATTCCAGAAGTTTGGTCCTTAAGGGGTTAAACTCCCCACCTGGAAACCTTATAGCATCCAGAATTGTATCTGACTCTGCTAACTTATCAATATGTATTGATTTAAATCTCCAATATATTGTACAATATACAGCATCTTTTTGAAAGACACTACATATATTATAAATGTGCTTAGGAATTTTAAGATGACTCCTAAGTATTGTTTTTTTTGTGATGTGTTCTCCCTGTACACTCTATTCTGCATGATCATAGTTTTGAGGCTGTTCACCAGCATCTGATGATTTCTGGTAGATTTTTTGAATTTTATGTTTTATTAATCATAGAAAGCATTAAGTGGATATTTTCCCAAAAGTTACGTTTTTTTACAGCTACAAGGTATAGCTATGGTGACATATTTGTTCCAAGTCAATTTCATTATGACTAGTTGAGGTAGGATGGCAGAGGGTGTAGTGAGTTAATAGGGCATTGCATAGCAGGGGGTGTAGTGTGTTAATGGGGGTAGGGGTATAATGGCAGGTGGATGTAGTGTTAATAGGGGGTAAGATGGCAGAGGGTGTAGTGTGTTAATAAGGTATAAGATGGCAGAGGGTTAGGTGTTTGGGTGTAGGATGGTTGCTTAAAGGAATTCTATAGTGCCAGGAAAAAAAACCTGTTATAGGTTCCTACACTGCCCCCTCCTTCGCGCCCCCTCCCACAGAGCTGAAGGGTTTAAAACCCTTACCTGAATCCAGTGCCGATGTCCCTCATTGCTGTGTCAGGCTTCTCCCACTGACGTTGACAGGGGAGACCTAATGCGCTTGCATTAGTATTTCCACATACGAAAGCATGAATTTGATGTCCCTCAGCACTGTGTCAGGCTTCTCCCACTGATGTTGACAGGGGAGACCTAATGCGCTTGCATTAGTATTTATACATAGGAAAGCATGAATCAGTGGGGATTCCGGTGGTGCAGTAAGTCATCATGCATAACGTGAGGGCGTCCAGGGTCATTTAGATGACCAAAAAAGTGGTCTGAGTGCCTACAGTTTAATTTTATCTTTCAGGGGAGAGAGAGCATGCTGATGACTATTCCTGGTGGTCCAGGGGGCGGGTTATTTGGTCTGTACCTCCGCATGGTACAGACCATCTCTCTCCCTTTACCCGAGCGTTGGTATTTCTGTAATCCTGTAATATCAGAGCTTGCGAGAGGGAGACAAGGAGGCTGCCTGGAATTCAGGTCCGGCTGAATTGCTCCAATCTGTGCATGCGAATCTGTCCTCCGTGCCTATGAAGGGACAGTGGTCCTATAAGGGCCGGTGCTGCCAAGTTGTTATTATATAAAAATAGTTAGGCAAAACCATTCTTTTGCATTTGTACTGCAAAATGCGGACATTGTTCACACTATTTAACAATGTCCAGATTTTGCAAATTCACGCCCTGAATGGGCCTGAATTTGGTACGAACTTCAGGTGGACCAAACACAGCCAGGTGGCTGAAATCCCAACCGACTGCTTCAAATACAGGCCCGGATGTTTTAAATGCGAGGCCGAATTTTACAAAAATCTCAACTATGTGCCCGATGACAGTGCTACCACCTAGAAACCAAATATTTAAAGGGTGAGGGTCAATTAATTAAATAAATATAAAATGTTATAGGGGTCATTTGCCTTTCGATACCATGTACTTCTGTTTACTCCGTGTCTGCTTGCAGATGTTCTGTTATTTATACTCTGTGGTAGCCTGGCCTCTCTATGGTCTGGTGCTCACTCCTACCTAGGTTTGTGAGTTAGGCTTAGGTCAGTCCTGTGTTATGGTTTTGACAGGAGAAGCCCAGGTATTAGTAGTAAGCAAAAAGCAAGGTATCAAATAGGGATTACCAAACTCATGGTCAACGGAAGTCAAGGTCAGGGGCAGGCATTAGAAACGAAGTAACAGGCAAATAGGTCAAAATCAAGCAGACAATAGAAATCACTGTGACGTGTATGAAGTGAGAGAACAGTATAACTGAACACTGAGGACATGGTTAGATGTGCTAAGATAGAGAGAGTCTCTCACCTCTCCCACACTATTGGTCAACTGGTCTCTACCTTTATTAATCATTATGGACCCTGACCCTAAGTGGCTGTTGTTTGCCTGTGACATCATTATGGGGTAGAGGATCTCCACCCATCACGTGTGAAGCTTGCAAGGATTATGGTTTAACTGTGGGTATGTTAGCTAGCTGGAGACATTCAGTCTGATTTTGTAACATTCAAGATCAAGGAGGCAGGCCACAGTTGCTGCTGGTTCAAAAAACTGCTACACATCACCTGACTCGTGCAGCTTTTTCTTTAAAAAAAAATGGACCTCCTAAATTAACCACTACCTACCTCTGATGTCCACAACAATCCCAAGCCCCTTAGATAGGACCTTTGGAGAACATTCAGTTTTTTCCAGCTACTTCTCAAGAGGGACATATATTTTTCTGTTTGTCCCATATTTAGCTTTATCTTTTGCTTATTTACTTGTAGAAGTGAATTACAATTTTTTTTTTTTTTTTTTTTTTTTTTTTTTTTTTTTTTTTTTTTTTTTAAATTCTTTATTTTTCTTGTGCATGTAAAGACAGTTAACATTTTGTCTTGCGATGCCACAACAGCATTAGCAAGCCGATTAGGAACAATGGATTTGCCATGGCATGCAATTTGACAGCACATTTTTATATGAATATCAGGCTAACGTTGGTACAGTTATGTCTAAATAACTAAAGGTAATGATAAGTCAAACTTAGTCACATGTACCGTTGATTGTAAGCATTTGCAACAAAATTAATAAAACAAGCTAAGTACAAGCTGAGTAACGATGTCTATGGTAAAGGTACTCGTTGAGGTTTGTAGGCTTAGACTATGGAGCATGCCGTGCTCCTGAGGGGTCAAAGAGAGAAAGATATCTACACCAGTCGTCAGCATTACACATTGTCTAGGGTGCGTGAAGGCAAGTAGAAATTCTTGGGTCGGTAGTTTCTAGCTGTTAGGTTGAGGAACTATCCTGTTTCAGTATGCTCGGCTGTATGTATTAGTAAAACAAGTCAGTTCAGCACTTTTTGTTGTGCAGGGTAGCATGGAAATACAATGATGAAAACTGTGTAGTTCCAATGAATGAGAGTAAAATAAGGTTTGTCATAGCGATTACGTCATTGGCTCTGATATTGAGTGCCCCTATTAATAATACGCTTAGTTAAACATAGGCTACTATGCAACATTATTGCGTAACAAAACATGCGAATCTAGATATGCACATAGTCAGGCTAGTTGCGTTTTAGGTTATAGGTGATCTCTAAGCACATTTTCACAATAGTACAAACAATAGTTAACATTTATGAAGGTTCCATTCTGTTCCATCTATCATATATATATAGGCTTAGTGAAGTATATGTGAGACGGTTATATAGCATGCTTGAAGTGATATTGGGAGTTAAACAGTTGGTCTATAACCAGGCTATGCTAGGCATGGTTGTAGATATACATGTAATTGAAACGTCATGAGCTGACTGGTAGCTGTATAAACAGGTGAACTAGAGGTAACGTTCCCTTATTCAGAGCTTAGCACTTAAAACATATAATAGGGACTGCATGTTGAGCTACAATAGCAGGCATTATAAACGTGTTATCCCATATAAATGGACAGTGTATCATACTAGGAGAAGTAGACAGTTAAGAGGAAAGACATATTAATAGGGATAGGTTTGTCTCACAGTTTAAGATGCCGGTATTAGTTACTGTCCCATATGTGTGTTTCGAGCTGTAGAGAGAAATGCCTCATTGGGAGAGTCAAAAACATATATAAGTCGCTGAGTCCCCTTTTATCCATGCTTGTCGCTTAAAGTAGGTAAGGCAGTTGACGTTGGCCACATGGATAGCAGCTTAATGTGGCCGGGGACCATTCTGGTGGCGTGATTCTTGTGTCAGCCGATGCCGGCTCTCAGAGGGCTGTTGTAGCTGTTGCGGTGCGGTGGGATGCTATGGTGTTGCCAGTCACTCTGTGCGGCACTGGAGGTGTTTGCTGCGGCGAGATCAGAGTCCCATTCCGGTAGAGCATAGCTGTTAGTGTGGGAGATTCCGTGGGAGCCAACGTATTGCAGGCGGCTGTGTTGCCTCCTGGGTATGCCCGGGCGGGGGTCTGCCTCATGCCGGCGTCGGTTGAGGTGTTGCGGTGTGGTCCGCTTGGGGTCCTTCAGCCTTGTCCGGTCCTTGATTGGCCCTGCTTGCCGTCGTTGTCGCTCAGGGAGGTTTAATTTCCCTGGGCACTTGCGTGGACGGGCTGCCGCCAATGGCGGTGTTAGTTTCTTGGGTTTTCGGGTTCTTTCAGTGTGCCATACCCGGCGCCGTTTGCAAGCCCCGATTGCAGGGGGAGGCGTGTGCTTGGGCCTGGGGTTCGCCTGTTCCATGGTAGCGATGATGTGTGCCTTGGCCCTTTGTTCCCGGGTAGCTATTGTCATCCAGAACCTGGTGAATAGTTCATCCAGCCTGGCCTCAAGGTCAGTTTGCTCCATGCCCTGAGCACATGTGGCGGCGGCCATGTTGCCTGGTTGCGCTGCTTCTTGCTGCCCGTTGGATTCTACCCCTGGGGTCCGAGCAGGGAGTTTTCCCCTCAGGGTTGGACCGGGATAACCCCCGCCGGTCCAGGGGGGGGGGTAGGGCATTTGTGGGTCCGTACCTCTGATGTTTAGGCGAGGAGAGCGGCCGTCTCTCCCCGATTTCACCATCAGTAGGCCGCGGCTGTCCATCTTGGGCTCCCGGTCACCAAAGTGTTCAAGTCAGATATCGGGATGATCACCAGGTCACTCCTGAGGCAGGTAGTGCACCCCGGTTTGCGTAGTTTGTCGAGTTTGGCGAATATCTGCGTGAGATTGGCAAGTAAGGCAGGAGCCCGGCTTACATGCGTCTGCTCAGTTTGCTAGCTTGGCCCCGCCCCCCGTGAATTACTATTTATATTGAACACTTGAAAATTCTCTCTTTCCACTTTTGTTATTTTTATTTCCAGTGAACCAGTTTAACAAGGTTTATTTCTCTATGGATTTTCCTGCCTTATCTCACTGATATATCTGTGGACTCAGATTTCAGACTTGCAAAGCATACTGAGCATACTGCCACATATAGTAGATCCAATGTGTTCTGTTGTAACTCTCTGGTAATTCACATTGTCACGGACCACAGGTAACCAGACCGGTTACTTCCGCTAATTCCCTTCCTTCAGGCCAAACAGGAACCATGTAAAGTATAAAGAGAGCCATTTCCCCCCTAGTAACTGGCGGTACAACAACACTTTATTTGCCACACTCTGCTTTTATCTAAAGGTCCATGCAAGGGGTGTACACCACACAACAACAGTGTCCCCTCTCAGGGGTCATATTGCAGAAACGAAACTCCAGTCCCTTTGTCCCTTGTTCCTGCCACCCAACCATGGGGCTTCCCACTTTTGGTGACAGAGGATCTTCTTCTCAGGAGCCTCTTTGTCCCCTGTTCCCACCACCCAAATATCTTCATCCCATGAGCCTCTGCACCTGGGAGTCACAACGCGGGACCTGTTCAGGAGGCGAATGGATTCCCTTTGTGGAAGCACTCCCAAATGGGGAGCCGGCACAGCACACAAATATAAAGGCAACACACATATTAAAGAAGAGCAAAACCCACGAATAGCGGCGGTCCCACCACACACACATTTGTTCTTTAATTGGTTATTGAGATATCATTTGTTACTCAAAGCTATACAAGTTGCAAGGAACAATTTCTGGGTAGTCTTTTAATTAACAACACAAAAAAATATTTCCATGCTTTTTAACCAAACGAACAATTGTTCTCAATGTCTGGATACCTTTTCTTTAATGATTATATTTTCCTCATCTATCATTTAATATTTGATATAGAATGTGTATTTCAAACAAAATAAAAATATGCCATACTCTCAAAAAAAAAATATTTATAGAACATTTTGGTTATAGAAGCATAAAGAAAAGTCCACAGTATCTTGTAGGAAAGCACACTCTCCTCCTTATATTCCCTAAATGTAAAGCTTCCCAAATCTAACTTCCCATGACACTAAAGACTTCCTTAAACGAACTTCCCCAAACCCATAACATTATCCTAACCTTCCTATAACCATTAACTTATCTTATAACAAGGTTACACATTTATCAGTTGTTACAAATATTATATACATATATAGTTCACCTTTAAAATGTTGAGTTTTAATGCTGACATCACTATAGGGAAACAGAAATGTCACATAATTCATGAATTCAAAGAACCCATTGGCATTACAAGACTGTTTATAGACTGCTAATTGGACTTTACGTTACTACATTTACTTGCTTTTGCAACAATGTGAATTTAGTATTATTAGTAAGAATACCTAAAACCACCCCTTATTAAGCTACTTTGAATTGTTTCAGTATATAATTTATATGTCTACAATTGCTGAAGCTTTGCAAAGACATACACAAGTTCAAAATATTGTCACGTCATCACTAGAATGGAATAATAAATCCACATTTTGTAGAGGCAGAGTTCTCCAACATTCACTACTGGAAACAAAAGAGGTGAAGGTCCTTGCTCTTCCACTCATCCTACATTGCGTTCATTACCACAGTATTAAATCAAGATGTAGAATTTGGCTGCCTTCAATGCAAAGCTTATGTAAATTCTAGTTATACACAAGTGTTTCATGCAAGAAGTCTGTTGGTTCTTGGCTAGGCTTCCACACTCTACATTGGTAAAGTCTTAGCATCTGCATTAAAAATATCAGTGATTTATATGGCAGACACTTCCTGAATAGACATGCTTCTTGACTAAATGTCAGTACATATAGACTGGGAATGAATGAGGAATCCAGTTGTATGACATATCATTGGCGCTAAACATGGAATTATGTCTGGAGTGCTGAAATATGGTACCAGGGGAAATCAGGAGGTTACTAAGTTTAGCAAAAGGCATGTGTTTAATATGAGTCAATATAAATATTTTAAAAGGAACAGAAGGAGCTGTTTTAACTTGTTTTGACAAATGCAGAGTTTTTCGAGATGAACATATGGCAACGCAGTGATATAATATAAATCCAAACACGGGTTAGGAACAGTTCACACATAACAAGAGAATTTTAAGATATTCCTGTCTTTCAGTTGCTGAAATTAATATTCATGTTGAGTGGAAGTAAATCAGTTTCATTTAGATTACAAATGTAGATAAACAAGAACAGAAGAAGTACCAGAAGCATATCTGTGCAACCCAATGTAACCATGAGACTCTGGGTATTTTCCAGAACATCAGGTTGACATGCTAAATTCTCAGCATCACACAAATGCAAGAGTCATAAGGAAGCAATGATACTCTAGCTTAACAGCTGGTGTTCGTCTCCTACTTGTAAAATTATCTTGTTAAATACAGAGGATCCAGTTATCACACTCTGCATGCCTTGGCTTGGTAGGGATTCAAGAATCAAGATAACGTGTTCAGAACTGTGGTCACTTACTGGGCATACACTTGGTTTCTTAGAACTCAAGGCTTTCTTTTTTCAAGATTCTCAGGGATTACTGATAAAAATGTTCAGGTATCATAGAGCATATTACAGAACCAATTATAGAGGACAAGAGATTAGTGATTAAAATTTAAGAAGTACAGTTTTTTACCTTGCTTGAAAGACTCGTCCAAACGCCCCTTCTCCGATGTCTCTCACATACTCAATGTTATTTCTTGGATACTCAAGGCTTAGGAGTTTAGGATTTAAAAGAAGTGGCAGTCGTTGATACATAGGGTTAGGATGTAACCTGTCGAGTAAAAGCTCTGATGGCAGAGCAGTTAGGGTCGGTGCAGCAGCCTCCCTGCAATAGGTAAATCACCGTTAGCATAAAACCATAGTGATTTACGTTAAAGTTTATCAAACTTTAAAGCCCCCCCTCCCCATGTGACGGTTGGCTCTACAATTTCCTACTGAATACCATAATGAGAAAAAATACACTCCTGATTCTCAAACCCAATTCTTCCTGATTATAATGTTATTACTAATAATACCAATATTGTTTTTTACAGTCATGCATGACTTGATTTGCAAAAACAACAATGAAAGAGAATGTTTGTTATTTTTGACAGCACAACCTCTGTTTGTTAAATTTGTTAAATATTATATATTTATTCTTGTAACTGTTAAAAAAAGAACTCCCAGATGATGTGTATGAAATCCCATTTCCTCAAGTTTAAATGGCTTAAACTTATTTTCTGCAGACTTGTATTAAAGGACAGGTTACCATATAAATGTTTGTACTTTAAATATGTCTATAAATGTTTGTAAATATTGGCAACATGTTATCTTATCTCCTCTATCATTTCTAATTTTTTAGCAAGTGCTGGCCAGCCACTACATAATTAACCCTCACACTGTCACAGTATTTGAACTATTTGCAGCTTGCAGGCCCAGAATTGAAGCATTCAGTCTGGATTTCAGCCTTTGGGGACATTCAGTCTGGATGAAATCCCAACCAAATTCAGGACTTTTCAGGTCCTGCGCATCCGCACATTGATGGATAGTTTTACCCCATTTGTGAATAACCCTGTATTAATACCAAACAATGGGATGTACCTAAGTATTTCTGTTTCACCATATACCACCTCTACTACATCAACAGTAATGGCTGTTTATGTTTGAAAACAGTAGGGTGCTAGACTCTAACTTCTGAAGTATTATTCCACCCCCCCCCCCCTATATGTATAAATAAGGCAAACAAAAAAAACCCCTCATAATTCTACCCATAATCCAGCCCCTAATCAGACTCATAATCCTATCCATAATCCAATCCGTAATCCTATCCATAATCCAACTCCTAATCCTGTCCCTAATCCCTCTATTTAATCCCATCCTTTTATCCTACCTCAGAGGGATTCACTCTGCTAATGTCAGTTCACACAGTACAGAGTGCTCTGTACTGTGTGCTTACAGCATGAGAAGAAAATGTCTCTCTCTGCTGCAACTCCTGCACACTGTGATTTGTGCAGGAAGGGTATTTTCATCTGTCAATCTGTCAACTGCCTGTCAACAAATGTGGTCCCAGGTGACAAAGAGGTCCCGCATCCAATGATACCTGGTACTTTTAACGAATGATGGTCTATGTCGCAAATGGGCATTAATGTCCTGCACTGCTTGATGGCATAGTCCATCATGCACCACTTAAATGGTTAAACACACTATGTATTTGCCCTGCATATCTTATCTCTTTGCCATGATCTGTAAAGTGGTGTGATTTGTGTATTTCATTACTAGACAGTCTTTTGTTCATGTATAGAACTGATACTAAATTTTTTTTGTTTGATACCCTAAAATATTGTTAACTGCCTGCTATATAGTATATTACTGATTCAAATTATTTAATGCATTCTAAAATAAAAATACTAGCACGGAAAGAAGAGATCACAAAACATGACTACACACAGTACATTTAAGCTAACACTTGGTAGGCTTGTTTTTAGATTGACACAACCTAGAACTTCACAGCTGTTCACTGTTACAGGTGATGTATGTTCATCCTGTATAAATAAGAAGCATCATATATATAATATATATACATATATATATATACACACAAGGAGTAATAGGAGCACTCATAGGGCTATCTTTCCAGTGATTCTTTTATTGTGGTATCATATTTTCATATTATATAGGGGTCGAAACGTTGATCGAATTTTTTTGAACAATATATGATACCACAATAAAAGAATCACTGGAAAGAAAGTCCTATGAGTGCTCCTATTACTACGCTGGGCTTGCACCAGGACAAGATTTGGTTAGTCTACAACGCTGGAGGGTAAGTGCCAAGAAAATCCTGTTTATATATATATATATATATATATTCCAATTTATAAATCTATTGCCTGTGGATACAAGAAAAAATAAAAATAAAAATCACTTCCTTAATGAGTCACTTCTCGAGAAATTACACCACTGAATATAACATGAAAACCACCTACAGCTTGCATTAACATTTTTACATGAGATTCTCCAATTTATTTTCAATTTATATTTAAGATTTAATAAACAACATTATAACCTACTTCAGACAAGGCAATGTGAAGGCAAGTATTGCAAAAGAAGAGGAAAAATAGAAAAATGTCTTAATTGTTACTCTTCTATGTATGCTTTCTCTATGCTGACTGCCAGTTAAAGGACCAAGCTTTTAATATTGCTTGACATGGAACTAAAATGGAGGCACCCAACTGCCTGATAAAGAGGCATGACTTTCTAGATGTAATATTTTTTTCACATTTGACAAATGAATATTTGTTAAATATAGGAATAAGTAAATTTAATATTAAATAATCCTGAAAAGTGTCAGTTCCCCTTTAATAAGTGATCACTGAGTATGTCCTTTACCATTTCAAAGAGACGATAAAACCTCACCTGTTTTTGTTTTTCAATTTCTTTTGTCTGCGGCAGCAAAAAACTGCAACAATCAACACTAATGTCAAAGCTCCAAAGCTGCAGATGGCGGATATTATGATAATCATTGAGTGAGTTGAAGAAAAGAAAGAAGATGAGGAAGGCATAATGGGGGATTCAAACACCGTTTTAATTGTCGCAGGTAAATTTGCAGCACCTGAAATACATCAATAAAATAAAGTGAGTTAGGTTCATACTGAGCTATTGTCAAAATATTGTAAAATACTATTGAAATTATTTGATATTAAAAGACCAAAGATAAGTTGCACATTAATATATGCTTTTTTTCTACAAAGTAATGCAATGAAAGATCATATTAGCAATTTTGTGACTTCATAATTACAGTCATATTATAATAGACTGCTGGAGCATGATCTATAAGCTAAAGTTGTTTTGGTGACTGTAGTGTCCCTTTAAGGATCTGCTGCTAATGTCTTGGTGCCAGATACCACAAGACACGTTCAGAGGTCTTATGGAGTCCATGCCTTGACGCATCAGAGCTGTTTTGGCAACACTAGGGAGACCTACATCATTTTAGGCAGGTTGTTTTAATGTTGTGGCTGATAAGTGTATACGATAGCTATGTGGCTTATTTTACCACCCCATGTTAAAAAAAAATTAATCTCTTTTTTTTTACACTTTAACCCTCGTGTCTATATGTGCGCATGTGCATTTTTCAAACCCTCTGAATTATGTCTACACTGGAGTCTTCCTTTATCCTCCTGCATTGTTCAGATTGCACCTCACAACCATAAAGCCTCCTACTCACAATAACGGCTCCCTTGAGAAGTTCACCAATGACCAGATTTACATGTCAGATGCCTGTAGACACAACATATAGAGGCACCCCTTCTCCCTAAAATAAGGCTGATAAAGTAAATGCATGTATGTACATATTTCTGCTCTGTTTGTAATGTAATGTGTTTTAATTAGTGAATATAGTGGGTGTATGCAGCTGTGTTGATACAGTGTTATAAATAATGTTATAAGTCGTTAGGGTAAAGGGGGGTGTAACATAGGGAGAGAGGTTAATTTCAGAGTTAGATTACATAGGTTGTTTAGTGTTAAGAACATTGATATATTGGAAGGCATTACAGTTGTAATATAAAGGCTGTTTAAGGAGGAATTAGTTTAGGACATGAGTTGGTAAACATTTATTGTTGGGGTACAGGAGGTGTTTAGTGTTTAAAGGCAAACATAGGATTAACGTAAAGGGTTTATTTTCAGGTTTAGGATTTGAGTGCCACCCTCCTATGACTTCTGTAGACCAGTCAGATTAATGATATTAGAGCTGCAGGAGTGGTTGTACAGTGTGCATCACTTAGACCTTCCTATACTCCTCGTGCGAGGTTGCTAGTGGGCAGACAGAAAGTGATACTTTCCTCAAGCCTCACAAACAGGCACTGTTCCTGCAGCTCTGCTATTAATGATAACTGGACTACAGAGGACACTGGTCAAGGCTCCTGGTACTTACCTCTACCCCATATGTAAAATATCCTTATAATTATTAACCCCTTAAGGACAGAGCTTCGGAAGCTTGTCTTTCACTTTATGACAACGGCATTTTTTGCATTTTTTGCTGTTTGCGTTCAACTGCAATTTGCATTTGACTAATTTATTGCACTGACGCATATTATATACCGTTTTTTAAAGGACAGAAAGGGCTTTAATTTGATGTAACATATATATATATATATATATATATATATATATATATATATATATATATATACATGCTTATTTATTATAAAAAAAATACAGAAAAATGCAAAAAAAATGAAAAATTTAGTTTTTTTTTCCAGTTTTTGCAATAATAATGTGTGCCTAATTAGTGCAGGTTAAGGAAAGTAATTAAAAATAAATTAATTTAGTTGTTCTGATTTACAGAATATATAATGTATCTGGGATTTTAAGCTTTTTTGGTAGTTACAGGTCACAAAGCACAAGGAGTAAAACAAACTTTTAATGTGGAGCGATTTTAGAATTTGGTATGTTTGTCTTGTAAGCTTAATAGCCATAAAAGAAAACAAAATTGCCACACAAAAGTATATATTTATATAAAGTAGACACCACAGGCTATTTACCTAAGGTTGTTTTGACACTTTCTACGTAGCCATTTTACCGCCAACCTCTGCTAAATATTGGAGTAAAATTTAGTTTTTTGGGGGTTTTCGCACACAAACGTATAACAAAGAACTTCTTATGTGTATTTTGTAAAGTTGGTATGTGCTATTCCTGTACAAAGTTTTATTATGTGTTCAGTTACTTCTGCTGAGTACAACGGTACCCCCATTGTATGTCTTTGGCACTATTTCGTGAAGCTACAGTGCCATATAGGAGACCTGTCCTTTTCAGTATTCACAGTAGAATTTTGAGAGACGGATTTAATCAGCCTATGCTTCCATTTGGGGTATTATAACAGTTTGACTGTTCAAAAAAAAACCACAAAGGCCTACCATTTGTAAAAGTAGACACTCCAGGGTATCTCATAAGGTGCATATTGTGCCTTAACATGCCCCCATTTTTTTACCATTACATGCCAAAGTATGGGGTAAAAAATAATTTTGTGCATTTTTTACATACGGATTGCATTTTTGCTGGGCATTTTGTATATTTCATATGTGCCACTAAGTTCAATCCCCCCAAATTATGCTCAGCTAAGTCTTCTGAGTAAAAGGACACCCCCATTGTATGTCTATGGCACTATTTCGTGAAGCTACAGTGCCATACAGGAGACCTGTCCTTTTCAGTATTCACAGTAGAATTTTGAGAGACGGATTTAATGAGCCTATGCTTCCATTTGGGGTATTATAACAGTTTGACTGTTCAAAAACACCCCACAAAGGCCTACCATTTGTAAAAGTAGACACTCCAGGGTATCTTATAAGGTGCATATTGTGCCTTAACATGCCCCCATTTTTTTACCATTACATGCCAAAGTATGTGGTAAAAAATAATTTTGTGCATTTTTTACATACGGATTGCATTTTTGCTGGGCATTTTGTATATTTCATGTGTGCCACTAAGTTCAAACCCCCCAAATTATGCTCAGCTAAGTCTTCTGAGTAAAAGGACACCCCCATTGTATGTCTATGGCACTATTTTGTGAAGCTACAGTGCCATATAGGAGACCAAGCCATATCAGTTTTTACCGAACTTTGAATTTTGACCCCGGGCCTATGTGCAATTTCCAAGCATCTTCGCAGGTTTTAAATTCAAACTACCCCACAAAGGCCTACCATTTCTTAAAGTAGACAACCCAGGGTATTTCAAAAGGCATATTTTGAACCTTAGCGTGGGATTATTTTTCCGCTAGCGTGTACCAGGTGTAGTGGTAATAAGCGTTTTTTTCTGCCTTTTTGACACACAAAGTGAGTTTGCACAGTATATTTTGCAAACCATATGTGTACTACCACTGTATAATACTTCATATGTTGCTCAGCTATGTCTGCTGAGTACAAAAATACCCCCGTATGTACCTTTTCCAGGTATATGTGGACATCGGAGGGGCACATTTGGGACACAGCCATTCAATTTTTTTTTCAAACTTTAAATTTTTACGCTGTGCCCATGTCCCATTTTAGAGTATTTTACCAGGCTATATAATCCAAATACCCCATAAAGCCATACCATTTCTTAAAGAAGACATCCCAGGGTATTTCAAAAGGCATATTTTGAACCTTGGCGTGGGATCAATTTTCCGCTAGCTTGTACCAGGTGTAGTGGTAATAAGCGTTTTTTCTGCCTTTTTGACACACAAAGTGAGTTTGCACAGTATATTTTGCAAACCTTATGTGTACTACCACTGTATAATACTTCATATGTTGCTCAGCTATGTCTGCTGAGTACAAAAATACCCCCGTATGTACCTTTGCCAGGTATATGTGGACATCGGAGGGGCACATTTGGGACACAGCCATTCCATTTTTTTTTCAAACTTAAAATTTTTACGCTGTGCCCATGTCCCATTTTAGAGTATTTTACCAGGCTATATAAACCAAATACCCCATAAAGCCATACCATTTCTTAAATAAGACATCCCAGGGTATTTCAAAAGGCATATTTTGAACCTTAGCGTGGGATCATTTTTCCGCTAGCTTGTACCAGGTCTAGTGGTAATGAGCGTTATTAAATGTATTTTTTTACTTTTTAAAACTTTTTTTACTTTTTAAAACTATTTTTTAAACTTTTGTTTTGATTATTCATTTTTTTAAAGTTTCCTAAACTTTCGTAAAACTTTTTTTTACAGATTTAAAATTTTTCTAAGCTTTTTTTTACGTTAACCCCTAACTAGCAGTAAGCAGCACTAACAGTAAATTCCCCATTTTCCCATAACTCCCACCCACCCCACCTAGCAAAATATTTAATTATACAATATTTAAATTAGTTAATTAAATAAATTTAACCCCTGAGGGTTAAAAAATAAATAAAAGTTAATCGTCAGGGGTTAAAAAAAAAATTAGATCACAGTATAATACTGTGATCTGTATTTTGATCACTGTAGGCAGTGATCGACTGGCAGGGAAGGGGTTAATTTTTATTTGGACTGGGTAAAGGGTTTATTTTTTTTTATTTTTTACTTAAACGTTATTAAAACTTTTTTTGAACTTAATTTTTTAACTTTTTAAAGCTTATTTTTAAACTTTTTTTAACGATAACCCCTAGTTAGCCTAATACTAAATCCCCCAATTCCCCACTAACTTCCACCCTCCCCAGCTAGCTAAATTTATAATTTTAAAATATTTAAATTAATTAATAAAATAAATTTAACCCCTGAGCGTTAAAAAAAATAATAATTAACCCTCAGGGGTTAAAAAAAAATCAGATCATAGTAAAATGTAATCCCTGCCAATTGATCACTGTAGTCAGTGATCAATTGGCAGGGAAGGGGTTAATTTTTTATTAAAATGGGTAAAGGGGGGGTAAAGGGGGGTGGGATTTTAATTTTACTTTATTTTTTTGTCACCAGGGGGCAGGATCAACACTGATCCGTCTCCATGCACTTCACACTGAACCCGGAAGTGCAGGGAGGTGGAGGTGAGTATACATAGCACATGTGCCCGCTCAGACATGCTGTCAGAGCGGGCACATGTACTGGGACAGCCCGATCCGGTGCTCCCGGTCTGCCTCTAATGCAGAGGCAGACCGGAGCACCATTAACCCCACGATCGCCGCGATTGCGGCGATCTGGGGTTAATTTTAACGGGTGACGGACGAGGTCCGTCACTCGTCATTAACGCATTCCCCTGAGTGACGGACCTCGTCCGTCACTCGTCGTTAAGGGGTTAAAGCTTGTGTTTATGTTATTTAAATTCAAAGTTATTTTGGGCCACATTCTGCAGCAGGACACATGTTAGACTTACAATAAAAATGCAATAAGTAATTGTGTGATAATAGGAAAATAAAATATTACTTGTCCCGCACGATGCTATGTTGCAGTATTCCCATCGTACATTCGGATCCATTGTATAACACCAGGGGCGCTCACTTTCTCCTCCAGGGTTTCTGCAATAATTTTCAGACCGAGGCAGCTCTGGGAAAACCTCAGGTAAGCGTCTGTGTAGATGGGGCAGCTACCACAAAACAATAAAGATTGTTTAGGAATGACCACAACCTGACATATTGATAACAGAAATATATCATAACAACTGTAAAATAATTGATACCAGGAAGAACAGATATGCACATATTTCTATATTAGTTGATGTAATGGGCTCCTCACCTAGTGCCTGTAATATCAAACCTGAGCTGTTAAGCTAAAATAATAATGTGAAGGAAGAAAAGTAAAAATTAAAAATGATAACTATGTTGGTGCAAATAATAAATGGTGATGAAATAGAGCAAGCACTTGGACAAGGAGAATAAGTGGAGACTGAAAAGCACAATAAGCTTATTGGGAGTCTGGAATAAATGTGGCTGATGAAGTGTTTTAGGGTGTTAAGAGCATGTCTCCTGTAAAAGTCTCATGCCTCTTGTAAAATTGCAGAGTCTGCCTGCCTGTCTATCTTTTCCTACAAATATTATACCAAGGTAAACAAATTACCTTTAATAGTGTAGCGGACCACGGGTAACCCGACTAGTTACGTCCCCTAATTCCTTCCTTCAGCCACTCTGGAACCAGTAAAACACACATACATCCATTCCCCCATTAACCAGACAAAACATAGTTCTGGTAGTCAACTGACTTTACTAGACATAGCACACACATTTTAAGCCCCCCAATGGCCTCATTTACATACAATGGGGTCTGACAATAGCAAGGATCTGATGGTAGATTGAGGAGGGACAAAGCAGTTAGTTTAAACTGGTCTAGCAGTGTCTCTGGGACAAAGCTTTGAATGAGGAAACAATAGGACAAGAAAAAAGGGAAGGGGGAGAGGCACAGACAAGCAATACATTCAACATACCCTGCACCAATAATGGGCACAGGGTGACCAAAATACAACAGGAATCTGTTAACCCACACATAGTTGGTTCGGTAAACGAACAGTGGGGTGTAAGGAGAGCCAAACAAAAGGGAATAAAAGTGTAGCTAGAGCATCCATTCCGCTATAAATAGTCTAATGGAATTGGTAAGCATGTGTATCATCAGTGCAAATAAAAAATTACCCAGTTTCTCACACAATAATTAGCAGTACACATGCAGCTGCACATTATCTAATTGTTTCACTAAAAAAACAAACAAAAAAACTATTACACAGGTTTGTTTATATCTCAGTCCAGCATCTCAAGACTTAATTATGTTTTTACTTAATTATGTTTTCTGATTCAACCAAATAAAACAAAAGTGTGTACAGAAAAATAATCATGGCCTTTGAACTACACCTTTACTTGGATTAACTTTACAAGCATTGTTATGAAAACATCCACTGTTGATTTGAACAGATTATAACAATTTAAACTGATCTCTAAGGGTGGAAGAGAGGTTTAACCCCTTAAGGACCAAACTTCTGGAATAAAAGGGAAACATGACATGTCACACATGTCATGTGTCCTTAAGGGGTTAAATAAACGTTCAACTCTTGAATCATGCATACTCTAAACTGACTTGCTACACATACAGGGAGTATCGTGCATCATTATATCTATTTAACAACAAAGGTGTGGAATAGTGTAATAAATATGTATTACCTGTTGAATCCATTTTTGACAATGAATACCAGAAATTGTAGTATTAACATTTCCTTGGTAATGTCTTCCATTGCCTTTATAACATGTTTCTGGAAAAAAATAAATGTATAATATAAACAATATAACAATATATAAAATGTACACAGACACATATGATTGTGTTGATTTGGATGCCATCTAGAATGAACTTAACCGTTTTTCATAGCCACTTGATAGATTTACAAATTTACTTAATGGTGTAACCTGTCACCACTTATCTAACACACAACTCTTTTGCCATAATATTATTACAGAGGTCTGTGTTACACTTCTGTAACACCCATCTGCGATCCGTCTGTACTCTGCCCAATCTCTTCAATGATTTACCTGGCAAACCTCCTGCATGGCACCGACATGCTGTCTTCGTTGCCAGCATGCCCGCATCTGAATGCAGTGGCATCCATTCCTATACTCCCTAGCCAGTACCAGCAGTGGACAGCAGAAGAACTACTTGTGGAAGGTCTCTTTTGCTCTCTTGAAGGTCTCATGAAATCCGATTACATTTTTAAGGAGCAAATGTAGTTTTGGGCATGACAGATGTCATTTAGTACATTTTTAGTTTATCAGGTGCAAACCAGGAATCTAAACTGAAGTAGTTTAACTATAAAAAATGAATCGCCTACAAACAAAATAGGAGCAGAACAGAGAGGCCCTGACCAACTAGTATAAGGCAGTAAGGAGTTAACTTTTTACTTTAAAAGGATAATAGAAAAAAACTAATAAATAAACTGAGACACTCCATATAAGATATGAAAGAAAATTTACAAAAGAGTGAAAGAACAAAGTGAAATAAAGTATAGTGATGTCGCAAACATAAAATTTTCGGTTCGCGAACGGCGAACGCGAACTTCCACAAATGTTCGCGAACGGGCGAACCGCCATAGACTTCAATGGGCAGGCGAATTTTAAAACCCACAGGGACTCTTTCTGCCACAATAGTGATGGAAAAGTTGTTTCAAGGGGACTAACACCTGGACTGTGGCATGCCGGAGGGGGATCCATGGAAAATTACATAGTTGATGCAGAGTCTGGTTTTAATCCATAAAGGGCATAAATCACCTAACATTCCTAAATTGTTTCTAATAACGTGCTTTAAAACATCAGGTATGATGTTGTATCGATCAGGTAGTGTAAGGGTTACGCCCGCTTCACAGTGACAGACCAAACTCCCCGTTTAACGCACCGCAAACAAACGCAAACAGTCCATTTGCGCAACCGCAAACTCCCCATTTGCACAAAGTTGGATACCAAGCTAGCCATGTCCCGTTCCTTGTCCTCACTGATGTCATTGAAGGTCTCTCTTCCTCCACCCAGGAAGCGGAAGATGGAAAAAGATGCTTGGTTGGTCCTCCTACTTCAAATTTGGGGCACTGCGCGTCCAATCTAATGTGCCACCAGATAGGAGTGGTGTGTTAAGTAGTACTATTCCTATCAGTTTAATCCCTGTTACGTCCCCTATCAGGGGACGTGTATATAAGGCATCGATTTTAGGAAGCGGGAGATGGAAAAAGATGCTTGGTCGGTCCTCCTACTTCAAATTTGGGGCACTGCGCTTGCAATCTAATGTGCCACCAGATAGGAGTGGTGTGTTAAGTAGTACTATTCCTATCAGTTTAATCCCTGTTACGTCCCCTATCAGGGGACGTGGATATAAGGCATCGATTTTAGGAAGCAAGAGATGGAAAAAGATGCTTGGTCGGTCCTCCTACTTCAAATTTGGGGCACTGCGCTTGCAATCTAATGTGCCACCAGATAGGAGTGGTGTGTTAAGTAGTACTATTCCTATCAGTTTAATCCCTGTTACGTCCCCTATCAGGGGACGTGGATATAAGGCATCGATTTTAGGAAGCGAGAGATGGAAAAAGATGCTTGGTCGGTCCTCCTACTTCAAATTTGGGGCACTGCGCGTGCAATCTAATGTGCCACCAGATAGGAGTGGTGTGTTAAGAATAGTACTATTCTTATCAGTTTAATCCCTGTTACGTCCCCTATCAAGGGACGTGTATATAAGGCATTGATTTTAGGAAGCGGGAGATGTAAAAAGATGCTTGGTCGGTCCTCCTACTTCAAATTTGGGGCACTGCGCGCGCAATCTAATGTGCCACCAGATAGGAGTGGTGTGTTAAGTAGTCCCCCTCATCAGGCCTTTTTTAGTCGACTGTATCGCCTACTGTCAGTCCCTTCGGGATCCATCCCTCATTCATCTTAATAAAGGTGAGGTAATCTAGACTTTTTTGACCTAGGCGACTTCTCTTCTCAGTGACAATACCTCGTGCTGCACTGAAGGTCCTTTCTGACAGGACACTTGAAGCGGGGCAGGCCAGAAGTTCTATCGCAAATTGGGATAGCTCAGGCCACAGGTCAAGCCTGCACACCCAGTAGTGAAGGGGTTCATCGCTCCTCAGAGTGTCGATATCTGCAGTTAAGGCGAGGTGGTCTGCTACCTGTCGGTCGAGTCGTTCTCTGAGGGTGGACCCCGAAGGGCTGTGGCGATGCGTAGGACTTAAAAAGCTCCGCATGTCCTCCATCAACAACACGTCTGTAAAGCGTCCTGTCCTTGCCGGCGTGGTCGTGGGAGGAGGAGGATTACTTTCACCTCTTCCCCTGTTAGATTCCGTTGTGCTGTGACATCACCCTTATACACTGTGTAAAGCATACTTTTGAATTGATTTTGGAACTGCTGCATCCTTTCCGACTTGCCGTAATTCGGTAACATTTCAGGCACTTTCTGCTTATACCGGGGGTCTAGTAGCGTGGACACCCAGTACAGGTCGTTCTCCTTCAGTCTTTTTATACGAGGGTTCCTCAACAGGCAGGAAAGCATGAAAGACCCCATTTGCACAAGGTTGGATGCCGAGCCACTCATGTCCTGTTCCTCGTCCTCAGTGATCTCTCTGAAGGTATGTTCTTCCCCCCAGCCACGTACAACACCACGGGTACCAGATAGGTGACAACGAGCACCCTGGGATGCCTGCTGTGGTTGGTCTTCCTCCTCCTCAAAGCCACATTCCTCCTCTGACTCATCTTCCTCACAATCCTCTTCCAGCGTTGCCGCAGGTCCAGCAAACGATGCTGATAAGGCTGTTTCTGGTGGTGATGGTGACCACAACTCTTCCTCTTCACGCTCATCTACAGCCTGATCCAGCACTCTTCGCAGGGCACGCTCCAGGAAGAAAACAAATGGTATGATGTCGTTGATGGTGCCTTCAGTGCGACTGACTAGGTTTGTCATCTCCTCAAAAGGACACATGAGCCTACAGGCATTGCGCATGAGCGTCCAGTAACGTGGCAAAAAAATTCCCAGCCCCGCAGAGGCTGTCCTAGCACCCCGGTCATACAAATACTCGTTAACAGCTTTTTCTTGTTGGAGCAGGCCGTCGAACATTAGGAGTGTTGAATTCCAACGTGTCGGGCTGTCGCAAATCAAGCGCCTCACTGGCATGTTGTTTCGCCGCTGGATATCGGAAAAGTGCGCCATGGCCATGTAGGAATGCCTGAAATGGCCACACACCTTCCTGGCCTGCTTAAGGACACTGAATACACTAGCCTAGCTATCAATTTCCCTATCAAATCAGCAGCAGCTACACTGTCCCTACTCTCACTAAGAATGCAGCTTCACAATGAATGTAAAATGGATGCTGTCCAGGAGGTGGGAGGGTCTGGGAGGGAGGGTCTGCTGCTGATTGGCTGGAATGTGTCTGCTGACTGTGAGGTACAGGGTCAAAGTTTACTCAATGATGACGAAATAGGGGGCGGACCGAACAGCGCATGTGTTCGCCATCCGTGGCGAACACGAACAAGCGATGTTCGCCAGGAACTATTCGCCAGCGAACAGTTCGGGACATCACTGATAAAGTATATACAATACTAATCTGAATACCGGAGGCATAACTAGAAACCACCAGGCCCCGGTACAAAAAGTGCCCAAGGCCTAATTGTCTGTGTCTAATTCTTCACACCCCCCTAACCATCTCACCCCCCCAGACCCTCCATGTGTCTCATTTCCCCCCAGCCCCTTCATGTATCTCATTCCCCCCCAGCCCCTCCATGTGTCTCATTTCCCCTCAAAGTCTCTCCATGTGTTTCATTTACTCCCCCCATAGCCCATTTATGTCTTATTTCCTCCTTCACTAAGCCCCTACATGTGTCCCATGCCCCTTCAGCCCCTCCATGTGTCTCAGTCCCTCTCCCATAGACCATCCATGTTGCATTCTCTCTCCCCCAGCCCCTCCATGTGTCTCTCCCCCTCCCCTCCAGTGAGCACATCCTGTCAGAGCGCCTCGACCATGCTACATATAGCGGCAGGAGGGGTGCAGCACAGCGGTAACTCTGCTGGTAACTCGCCAACTACGGACCCAGGCTGAACATATGCTTGCACCCATGACCGCAGGGGCTGCCACTGAGGCCGGGCCCCCTGGAGTGATGGGCCTGGTTGCAGCAGTAACCCCTGTGACCGTGGTAGGTACACCACACCACTACTGAATATATACAAGCTTTGTTCAATCTAGCACTGTGAAGGCAGGGTGTGTAGTCTGTTCAGGAAAACACAGCCTGAGATGCAGCACTATCAGTAAGTACCAAACTACCAGAGGTGCTATACACAGTGTCACCACATATGGCAGACTCTAGAACTGTCAGAGAATATCAGGCACACAGTATTATGTTACATTTTACCAATTGGAAGTTTGAGACAGTGGTATATATATGGCACAGACATAGATCTCTTATTAATCTTTGCTGCTTTAAGATCAGTTAAATTTTGCTTTCTGTAAGGCACAGGTACCAACGAAGGCACATTACAAATATTTTGTAAAACAGCTATATTATCAAACACACCTACTGCTAACATTTTATGTTCATTTATACTAAATATTACAGAGTTTTCTCTTTGGTTATCATCACTGTTTTTTTTTTGGGGTTTTTTTATCAGGCCCAGAGAATCGTTTAGTAAACTGTGCCCTGTATTCACTTTCCTTCAGGCTTCTTTGTTGGTAACTCCAGGGTATGCCTGGCAGCTGTATTGATACTTTTGTTGCTAGGGTCATTATGTAACATATCGTATCATAGATTCGCTATATGAATTCATATAATTTTCTGTCATTTGAAAAAAAATGCAGTATACAAAATTGCCCCTAAAATATAAAACATGTATATATCATACATTTGTATGATTAGGATGTGTTCAAAAATAAATTGGCATAAATAGGGTCACAACTAGGCCACATAGCTGTCTGTGCCTTTAGTTTGCAAATAAAGGCTTTGATTTTATATTTTTAGATAAGCTTTGCAAATAACTTAATATTGAAAAAAATATATTTAGATTGTTTATATATATATAAGCATATGCAAAAATATTAAATCAAGACCAAAATTGGCCATCAAAAATAAAAAAAGTTATGGGTGAGGACAAAGTGCAGGAGATCTCTACTAAATTGCCTTTAAAGGGACACTAAAGTCACCAGAACTATCAACTTAATATTTATTTATTCATAAAATATTTTACTAGGATTTCTCTCGTTTTCAAGTATGTCCTGGGTCCACAAAACATTGTATTGTAACAAAAGGATACAATATTACAAAAATACAGTATTCAAATAATATATATATATATATATATATATATATATATATATGTATGTATATATATATATATATATATATATATATATATATACACATATATACACACACATATATACACACACATATATACATTTAATACATAACAAGTAATAAATATATTTAACCATAACAGGAGCATTCTGTATTGAGGTATATTGCCACAGATCTCTTAAAAGATTTTAGATTGAATGAACAATTGTTTACATTACTTGCTAGTAGCATTTCTAGTGGCCGTCATTCAGTGATTGTGCAGAATTGACTTTCATCGTCTCCACATACTGCATGGAGGCGCTGAGCGTTCTTCATAGAGGTGCATTGATGCAATGTGTCTCTATGAGGACATGCTGATTGGCGCAGCTTGGCATTTTGCCACACATGCCCACTTGCCTCTCAATGCTTTCCTATAGGAATGCATTGGATTGGCTGAGATCATCAAACTTGATGATCTCAGCCAAGAAAGCGGAGCAAGGGTGCACTTTTAGACCTATAGTGTCAGGAATACATGCTTGTATTCCTGACACTATAGTGTTACTTTAATGATACATTACATTATGCGTCATGAAGTATTCACAGGCTTGAAAAGCAAATTTATATGGAATGTTGTTACATAATGCAAAAGCATCCAAACCCACTACAATCATATTTTTAAAGGACCACTATAGGCACCCAGACCACTTCAGCTTAATGAAGTGGTCTGGGTGCCAGGTCCAGCTAGGGTTAACCCTTTTTTCTATAAACATAGCAGTTTCATAGAAACTGCTAAGTTTATATTAGGGTCAATCCAGCCTCTAGTGGCTGTCTCATTGACAGCCGCTAGAGGCGCTTGCGTGCTTCTCACTGTGAAAATCACAGTGAAAAGACGCCAGCATCCATAGAAAAGCATTGTGAATGCTTTCCTATGAGACTGACTGAATGCGCGCGCGGCTCTTGCCGCGCATGTGCATTCAGCCGAGGAGGAGGAGAGGAGGTGGAGAGGAGGAGGAGAGCTCCCCGCCCGGCGCTGGAGAAAGAGGTAAGTTTAACCCCTTCCACCCCCTAGAGCCCGGCGGGAGGGGGACCCTGAGGGTGGGGGCACCCTCAGGGCACTATAGTGCCAGGAAAACAAGTATGTTTTCCTGGCACTATAGTGGTCCTTTAAGCTTAGAGAATGGGTGCTTGGTGTCCCTTATGTATGATGGAACATAAACCATTGCAGGTTAGTTTAAAAAAAATATATATATATTGTAATACTGAGAAATATGTGATGCACTTACTTGTTATATCGTCTTTATTTAACTCTGAAAATAAAGACAGAACAAATTAGAAATCAAAAGTAAATACAAGTTTCATGTCATACCTAAACCCAATATGGCCATGTCAATACAAAACATGCATTTACAAACAACAATAGGCAAATACACAATACCACCTTAAATTGAGTTTTCTCATATATTGTAATTTGAACCAGAAGGACACAGTTTATTGCTGTTGTGTTCTTGATCCATTTGTTTTTGTTTTTATTTTAGCATTATGTGGACAAAGTATGTACTGTAGACCCACATAAGAAAATAACGTTTTTTTTATTTTAATCATTTTAATACGTTACAAATTTGAACTGTTATATAGGAGCTCAGAAGGCCTTCCATATAGCTAAAAGATATTTGGACCGTTCATCTCATGATCCTTCGAACATACCATTTATTGTATGTAAACATAAATCCAGTGAGTCCAAGTATCTAGATTTTCATTTTTATTTCATGAAAGGGTGCATGACAAGATGATGTGGATGAAGTTCTGGTATGTGGAATACTAGGTATTGAGAGATTTTATAATATTAATGCAGAGGCATTCTGGATTTAAGATCCTTGCATGAAAAGGACTGCATGAAAAAGTTAAATCATATTTAAAAAAAACAAAAACAAATCTAAAGCATTCATTTCTGGTTACTACTGTGCTTTTCTGCACCTTTTCTGCATAGATGTTGCACCTACAATCTTGCATTAGTTGTTGGGCATCAACAGACAATGTGTGTTGCTGCTATACACTGTGTATCCAGTGCTTTTTATAGAGAAACATTTGATTGACTGATGGCAGCAAAAGATGTGCATGCACAGTGCATCCTCAATACTCCTCTGTGAGAAATATCTAATTGGGTAAAGTCATGCAGTAAAAAGTATTTTCAGGTGCTGGAATAAAGACAAGTTCAAGAGCTTTTTTTATTAATATATAATAAAAAAGAAACAACAAATTCTGCATTTTTTTAAATTAAAGTGTTCCTTTAAAAATGTTAAAAGTGTGTTTGTGAGGTCTAAAAAATATAATTCTATATAGAAATCTACTTCCACTAGCGTGGAACTGAGTGTGCCCATCTTGGCTCCCTGTCACTCATTGTTATATGCTCTGCCTTTTGCACCTGCCAGTCATCAGTGCACAGAACCAGAATAAAGACAAGAGTGGAGAAATAATAAGGGGGAGATTTATCAAAGTGTCACAGAAAGCTTTTTGCTTTTTTTTTTTTTTTTGGCATCTTTTGGCATTTTTTTCAGTACTTTATTTCAATGCAATTTATTAAATCTTTCAGATGTTTTTTTATCTTTTGCTTTGTTTGCACCCTGATTGTCATTTTCGAATGTACACCATTTTTTTCATAGATGCAATAGCAGTACAATTCTTTCACTCTAAAGTTTTTGGCCTCTTCTTAAATGGATAATCTTACGTAATATGGTGGCATTTAGGCACTAGGTGACACTTTTATAGATGTTTTTCTAGAGCAATTTGATTATTACAAACTGATTAGAGACTAAAGTCAATTTTCAGTACACTTTGATAAATCTTCCATATAAATGACAGGTCCACTCTAATACAGTACAATACAGTACAAAATAATAATAAGAATGAATGAGAGATATGCACTAAAGATTGAAACAAGATCTTGCACTACAGTGAGTAAAAGCGTCCGAGTTAGTTATTATATACTTCTATTTACTGAATGCATTAGAGTGCATAATATTTCCCATCTGACGTCTAAAGGCTAGCACAGAGCCTGGAACGATTTGTTTGATATATCACACAGAGTATCTTACCATCATAATTGTAGCCAAAATTTGATGTTAGTATATAAAGGGACACCATAGTCACCTGAACAACTTTAGCTTAATGAAGCAGTTCTGGTGTATAGATCATGCCCCTGCAGCTTCACTGCTCAATCCTCTGCCATTTAGGAGTTAAATCCCTTTGTTTATGAACCCTAGTCACACCTCCCTGCATGTGACTTGCACAGCCTTCCATAAACACTTCCTATAAAGAGAGCCCTATTTAGGCTTTCTTTATTGCACGTTCTGTTTAATTTAGATTTTCTTATCCCCTGCTATGTTAATAGCTTGCTAGACCCTGCAAGAGTCTCCTGTATGTAATTAAAGTTCAATTTAGAGATTGAGATACAATTATTTAAGGTAAATTACATCTGTTTGAAAGTGAAACCATTTTTTTTTCATGCAGGCTCTGTCAATCATAGCCAGGGGAGGTGTGGCTAGGGCTGCACAAACAGAAACAAAGTGATTTAACTCCTAAATGACTGTGAATTGAGCAGTGAAATTGCAGGGGAATGATATATACACTAAAACTGCATTATTTAGCTAAAGTAATTTAGGTGACTATAGTGTTCCTTAATATGTCAAATTAATCATTGTGAGTCAATATGATTGATCTTTTGGAATTATGATAATACATTGTCTTACCAAAATATGGAATTCGGGTGCAGACCTTAGGGCTGTTATGAATGCTAGGCAGTTTTTCACAATCAGGAAGCGCCAATAACATCAATCCATCTTTATAGATGGCTCTGTGTGGATTTTCTTCTGCTGATAGCCACTCTTTAAAACAGTAGAGATCTTTAACTGCAAGACAATGTTCCCTGGAAAACATTATGTAATGAAAGCAAACAGTCATAAAAATCCAATTCATTTTTATGTTTAATGTAGGCTATCAATACAAAATTCCATGGAAAGCCCTAACATAATTGCTCTTTGTAATCCTAATTAATGTAGATCAATAAATGACTGTCAGAAAAATATCTATAAGGGTTACATTGATATTTTGATTCGTGTTTAATTTGAAGTGTTGCGAGCTCTATCACGCTTATAACGATACATTTTTTAACACAAAAGGAGATATTTATCGAAGTCTTTAGTTAAAAAGACTAAAACGTGTTCTAAAATACTAAAAGTGGGACAAACACCATGTAAACCAATGGAACAGGAGGCATATTCTGTTGGAGATTCATCCACTTTAAGAAATTTCCCTCATTGTCTACATTTACATTGTACATGGAACTGTCAATTTTGGCACGACATATCTGCTAATTTGTTCTAGCTCGTTTTAAAATGACTTTCAGATTCTATATAGTTTTTTTTAATGTTTATACGCTTTGCCAATGCTGTAAACAGGTCAGGGCTGACAACTTTTAGCTTGAAGGCAAGTATAGATGGCGGCTGCAGGAGTTTCAAGATACGCAATCATATATCCCTGTAACTTCCATCGCTATGGTATACCTTGTATGTAGGTTGCAAAAAACAAATGATGGTCCAGGCACTAAAGGTAAATCCAATGAGCAGGTTTATTGGAGCAGATGAAAAGTAAATTTTCGTCCCACAACAGGACCTTTGACAGTGCTTGACAAAGACCCTCTTGTGTGCCGAAATGTTGCTTTTCATCAGCTTCAATAAACCTGCTCACTGGATTTACCTTGATTGCCTGGACCATTATTTATTTTTTACAAATTACATTGTGATGATTGGCCAACCACAGCTCGGGTTGCATCCTGGGATCCAGAAGAGTGCGGTATCCTTTATGGTAATTACCCTGTATGTAGGAACATTTACAGAGAAATGTTCATGCCTAAGAAACAGACTCTGTTTTACACTGGTTTTATTACCATCCCCAACAACCAGCATTCACTTTAATTTTCCAACAATTCTCTCTTTAGTCAAGAACCCTGAATGAATACTGATATTTATGTTTAATGAATGTGTGTCTGTGAATGAATATGTGCTTTTAAAATTATGTGTTATTATGACAATATGGCCATGGTGTCAGGCAGTTCAGACCTGCTATCGTCTGTGGGTTTCTTTGTCTAACATGCATCGTTAACTGCTCAACTGAACCCCAATGTTACATTTGCTTGGTAGCGGACTCATCGGCAACCCAGGATATGCTGTGGCTGTATGTTCTGACTGTTACAGAGTATGCTAACTAGCTTGTTCCACTTAAAATACGCTTCAATGAATGTGGTTCTTTAGTGGATCAGCACAAATAACACTTATTATATTCAAAGACCTCAAAAAGAGACAAGGCAACATGTTTCTTGTTGGCAACTTGTTGACTCACTTTATTTTGGAGCTCCAAGCTTATCTTAAAGACCACATCACTCAAAGGAAATGTTACAATTATTTACACCAATCAGAATACAAACTGTAAAGGGGTTATCAGACACACACACACAGGGCCATAAATTATGCTTACTTGTCAATACCCATGTGGGATGGGAGACCCGAGCCCTGAATGAGGGATGTTAAATAGGTTGAGCTAATTATCCCCAAGGGCCCTTTGACTTTATCACTCGACACAATAACCTTGGATGCTCCAATGGAAAGACTAGTTCTCCCCCCCACTATGTTAATAAACACTTCAAACATAGGTTATGTATACACCTGTTGAATTGCCCTAATTCTCTGGATCTTTCTTAGGGCATGTAATGCAGATTATAACTAATATACCAAAGTAACACATGTTACATAGACCATTTTGTTACAGTTAATGATGTAATCATTCATTTTGACTATTGACATCCCTATGCACTCCAGTAGCACTTGCAGGTGGTGCTGGGAGTCTGTAGCAGCCATCTAGTGTCATCAGTTTGGCTTGTTTGGCTGAGAATAATTGGGTCAGGAGCCTCCGGATTAGGTGAGGTATTTCCGCCGTGGTAATTGTGTCAGGTATTCTTCCACCGCCTCCAGTCTTCTGCTGCGGCCATGCAGTGTTGTATCTTTGCTTGCTCGCACCTCAGCGCGGAGAGTTCCCGTTCCAGTGCTGTGAGTCTTGTCTCGTGGCCTGCCATAGTCACCTCTGTGTTATGGAGGCGGGCCGAGACACCTCTGATTTCATCCCTGAATGTAGAGATGTCAGTAGCTATGTTGCGGCGTAGTTCATCCAGGAGGGCCTTTAGAGTGTTTTCTGTCACTGGCGCCCCCGGTTGTCAGTCAGAAAGTTTGTCAGCCCGTTTACTTCGTGCCGGTGATTCCAGATCTCTCAGATCGGTGAGGGAAGTTTCACTGGATGAGCATGATGGCCCATCCGTGAGAGGTGCCATGTCAGGCCTCATGGAGCTCTGGGGCCTCCAAAGGAGATCGCCGATATCGGCGGTCATCAAGGGCTTATCTGCCTGGTATTGTTTCGATTTGCGCCCCATCGTAGCTGCAAGCTTTAGCCCGTCTTTGGGTAGGATTTTCAGGTCTTAATCAGGTTTTTTGCCTCTTTTGGTTTTCTGTGTAGCCGGAGCTCCCGCAGGATGCGTCCATTCAGTTAGGCAGCTGGCTCCGCCCCCCCTTGCCTACTTTTATATTACAAACACTTAAATGAACATCCTATTTGCATTTTTTACATTTTACATAATTTAAGCTGTTAGCTCATTTGAGGACTCTCAATGCCTTTCTCATCATACCACTTTCCCATTTTCTAAACTTGTTTTGTTGCAATTACTTGTATATATTATTTACCATTTGTAGGGTGATACAGAATACGTTGGATCTTTACAAATAATAACAGTAATAATAACAAACAAGCTCATGAAAGCAGTTTTACATTCTCTATACTCCCATTTTCCTATTTTCTTCCAGGTTATACAACCTCTACATGATTTACAAGGAATATCAAGCTTTTTTCTTCCGATTAGTTTCAAACACGTTTCACTCTCAGATATCTGTCATTTGTTTTTAAGTGACAATTTAGGAAACAGATCCAACTCCTATACACCCGGCTAATCTAGTGCAGAACAAACTGCACATTTAATAATTATTACCACCCACGGGTGACATTTATCACACCCGGGACAAACTAAACAAACAAGAATAACTGAATGCTCAGTTTATCATACTGGAGGCGAGAATACGCTGTTGCAAGAAAGATTTGCTGATAAGGTATGCCTTCTCTGCAGGCTGCCAGCTAACCCCCCTGGTAAGGAGACTAGGGTGAGATACCAACTGCAGGTGACATTGCAAGTCCCAGTAAGTACTGCCAAGTACTAAAAGTCCTGTCTTAACCACATAATGATAGTTATATTATATTATATTAATTACACATACATTTTATTTTTTTGGACAAGCTTTGGAAATGATTTAATATTTTTGGATAAACCTTTAAATTATTATTTTTTTCAAATATATATATTCGCAAAGTTTAAATATTCTTCAAATTATTTTATTACAAATAAAAAAAATATCCAAAAATATTAAATCATTTAAAAGAAAATTTCCAAAAATATTAAATTGAAACCTTAATGTACAGCTTTGAAGAATCTTTAACACAGATTTTCATTTTCCAGAATATTGCTTGATTTAGTAGCATTAAAACAAGTAACTATGTGACTTTTTACTTCAATTTTTACTTTTGACCTGTGCTGGATGTTTTACAGAATATGACATTATTTAAGAAAATACCTTCTAATCCTATTCTCTCTATAAAATATTATGCTCTATAAAATATTATGAAAATTTGAAATCTTTTTTTTTTTTCTGACTTTGCAAAATGTAGATCCAAACAGGAAATTGTTTAGAAAAAGAAAATGTGCTCTCAATAAAAATATATTGCTGCTCTCTACAGCAAATGCAAAGTTTCCTCACGCTCTACTAAGGTCATACTGACATTCACCAAAATCCCCCATGAGGTGAAGTACAGTCCTAAAGTAAGAAAAGAATGTTGTTGACTTGATATAGGGGACTCATAACCAGAACACAAGTAAAATTAAATGTGAGACATAGCACAGCTGGAATAAAGATCAATTCTAAAGGAATATGCCAATGTTTACACAAGTGTATAATGTAACTTAGAGCTGTATTTTTCCAGATACACATTTAATGAGCTGAAGTAAAATAGTAATTGCACTGGCCTTGGTTAAGTAAATGCTGTATAATGTATTGAGTCTAAATGGAATAAATCTTAAACGTAAGGTTATCTGTGTAAGGTTATTGCCTGGCATGTATTGTGTACTCTATCGTAGTCCAAGAATTCTGAATTTATGGCTTAGTATTCATTTATCTGCCTCCGAATCAATTTTTCTGTTCCATTGCATATACTCCAAAAGGGAGTGAGGTTTATAAAAGGACTACACTATGAAAACCAATGGAGGGCTCCTGTAATTTTGATGATTTTGGTGTTGTTATAACTTTTGAACTTTTAATTACTTTTCTACTAATGTGTTTAGTAGTTAAAGGGACACTATAGACACCAGAACAACTACAGCTTAATGTAGTGATTGTGGTGACTATAGCCTGTCTCTGTTGGCTTTTCAATGAAAATGCTGCCTTTTCAGAGAAAAAAGGAAGTGTTTTTTTTGGTGCCTAGGGACATCTCTAGTGGCAGTCACTCAGACGGACACCAGAAGTGCTTCCTGTGTCAGTGACAGTGTGCAGCACTGGCATTATGTTTCTCCACGCTCTGCAAGGTGGCGCTGCATGTTCCCCATAGAGATGCACATGCACAATAGTTTCCCAATGTTTTCCTTTGATGATATCAGCCATGGAGGTGGTGCGAGGCGGGTCCAGCTTCTGCAAAACCTGTACAGCATGAGAGAAAAGATAAGTAAAATCACCTTTTCACTGCTCTGACAGGGGTGCCAGGGACCTAAATAGGCACACAGGAACTATAGTGTCAGGAATATATGTTTGTATTCCTTACAATATAGTATTCCTTTAAATGCAGAAGTTAGATGCAGTAATATAGGTTTTATTGCATTTAGATTGCAATTTAGGATTGTGTTAACACGACTTGAAACTATGCATTCCAAGCATTTTACATCCCTCTCTAACTGTCTCACTGACAAATAAATGGGATGGGAGGCATATGGTTATTTACTTACTCATAATTTAAACACAACTATTCATCACACATAGCATGGGGATAACATGAATTGCGTTTAATTATTGAGGGCCATGAAAATCCCAATGTGTTTTAAAATATATGTTTTGATTGTAATATTATTTTAAAGAAATGAATGACCCAGTTTGTGGACTCTCTTGGCAACCATTTACATTCCTTGGGATTCTGCTACCATTTGTATGCATATATATCTCTCCTCTCCTGATGTCTCCCTACTCTCCTACAACGTGTCAACACTTGCCTTTTTTCCATCTCTGCTTTGACGCCCTCCTTCTTTTTGAAGCTCCGTATCGCTAAAACTAAGCTTTTTATTTTCCTCATTATAATACTGATCCTCTTCTTTCACTATCCCTGCAAGTTGATAATACCTGCATCAGTCCATCCTTGCAAGCTCACTGTCTTGGTGTTATCTTTGATCCTCGTCTCACCTCATGTCCAGTCTGCGTCCACATCCCGCCAATTCCACTGTAAAAACATTACTTGCATCCGCACCTTACTTATGCAAGATGCTGCTAAGGAGCCTGTTCATGCTCTACTAATTTCTTGCATTGGTCACTGTAATTCTCTCCTAATTTGTCTCCCAAGAAGCCATACTGCCTTGCTATAGTTTGTAATGAATGCTGCTGCCAGGCTAATATTTCTTTCCTGTTGCTCCTCTCACACCTCGCCCCTCTGTCAATTCTTACATTGGCTTCCTGTATCCTGTAGGAGTCAATTCAAAATACTAACTATTATCTATAAAGCAGTATAGCTTCCACCAGATCACCCGTGGAATAAAAAATAAACCTAACTTTGGATACTTGCTTCCCTCAAGTTACCTCCCAAATTGGTAACTATATATGGAATATTATGTAGTACATATAGAATAGGGATCCAGCTTGTATCACTAAAACACAAATAAAAAATACAACATAGCGTAATATTGTTGCAGCCTTATTAATTGCCCAATGGTTCAAGGTTACACTCACAGATTTGTTGTATATAATGAGCCTTCAGGTTGCCACCCTTGTGGATAAGGGGGTATATCCTGCTGTTTGTAGTACCGCCAATCTTCTTGGTCTCCAGATTGGCGTTGCTACAAACAGCAGGATATACCCCCCTATTCACAGGGGTGGCAACCTGAAGGCTCAGTATATACAACAAATCTGTGAGTGTAACCTTGAACCATTGGGCAATCAATAAGGCTGCAACAATAGTACGCTATGTTGTATTTTTTATTTGTGTTTTAGTGATACAAGCTGGATCCCTATTCTATATGTACTACATATTATCTATAAAGCTCTAAACAACTCTAGCCCCTGTTAGATTTCTTCACTAGCTTGTTGTTATGCCCCTTCTCGGTCTATCTGCTCTGCCGGTGACCTTCTCCTGTCTGCTGCTCGCACCCTTACTACTAACTCGGGCTTGCAAGACTTCTCGCAGGCAGCTGCTTTCCATGGATAGCCTGCTTGCCCCATCAGACTCTTCCCTAGTCTTCAAATATTTAAGAAGTCTCTCAAAACCCACCTCTTCAGAAAAGCTCATGGCCTCCCAGAGTAACTTCTATTTCACCAATCTGTCTCTTGCTCTCTCTTAAAAGGCAGCACTCCTCTGTCACCTTCCAGTTCTGCTACGTTCCCACCTTGTTGCTTTGTTGCAATACTCTTCAATGCCTTTCCTATTGTGTTTTTATACCCTACCTCCTCGCAGGGCCGGCGCTTCCTATAAGGCGAACTAGGCAGCCGCCTAGGGCGCCATATAGGAGGGGGCACCCTGCGCCCCCATTGCCGGCCCTTTAAATGTTTCAGCCACCTGAGCACTCTATAGTGAGCGCTCAGGCGACTGCCACACTGCCTCACCTCCCCTGTAGCATGGCCGAGCTCCTCTCTGGTCCGCGACCCGGCCGGACTGAAAGGAAGTGCACACTAATTGTGCACTTCCTGCACTGAGTGTGCACTTCCTGTCAGTCCGGCCGGGTACAGGAAACACAAGCTCCTGTACAGCGGACCGGAGAGGAGCTCGGCCACGCTACAGGGGAGGTGAGGTTAGGAGGAGAACTGGGGAGGGGGAGGGTAAGGAGAACTGGGGGAGGGGAGGAGGGGTAAGAAGAACTGGGGGGGTAAGAAGAACGAGGGGAGGGGGTAAGAAGAAGAGGGAGGGGGAGTAAGAAGAGGGGTGGGGGGAGTAAGAAGAAGGGTGGGGGGAGTAAGAAGAAAGGGGGATGGGGAGTAAGAAGAAGACAAGTGGAGGGGGGAGTAAGAAGAAGAGGGGAGGGGGGAGTAAGAAGAAAGAGGGGAGGGGGAGTAAGAAGAAGACAAGTGGAGGGGGGAGTAAGAAGAAGAGGGGTGGGGGGAGTAAGAAGAAGAGGGGAGGGGGGAGTAAGAAGAAGAGGGGAGGGGGAGTAAGAAGAAAGGGGGGGAGTAAGAAGAAAGGGGGAGGGGGAGTAAGAAGAAGACAAGTGGAGGGGGGAATAAGAATAAGAGGGGAGGGGGGAGTAAGAAGAAAGAGGGGAGGGGGAGTAAGAAGAAGACAAGTGGAGGGGGGAGTAAGAAGAAGAGCGGAGGGGGGTAAGAAGAAAGGGGGGAGTAAGAAGAAAGTGGGGGAGTAAGAAAAAAGGGGGAGGGGGAGTAAGAAGAAGACAAGTGGAGGGGGGAATAAGAAGAAGAGGGGAGGGGGGGTATGAAGAAAGAGGGGAGGGGGAGTAAGAAGAAGGCAAGTAGAGGGGGGAGTAAGAAGAAGAGGGGAGGGGGGAATAAGAAGAAAGGGGGAGGGGGAGTATGAAGAAAGGGGGGTAAGAAGAAGAGGGGAGGGGGGAGTAAGAAGAACACGTGGGGGGAGTAAGAAGAACACGTGGGGGGAGTAAGAAGAACACAGGTAGGGGGGTGAGGAGAGGGGGAGGTGAGAAGAACACAGGGAGGGGGAGTGAGAAGAACACAGAGGGGGGTGAGGAGAGGGGGAGGTGAGAAGAACACAGGGAGGGGGGAGTGAGAAGAACACAGGGAGAGAGGGGTGAGGAGAAGGGGAGGTGAGGAGAACACGGGGGGAGGTGAGAAGACACGGGGGCAGGTGAGAAGAACACAGGAGAGGGAGTGAGGAGAAGTGGAGATGAGGAGAAGAGGAGGTGAGGAAAACACAGGGAGGGTGGGTGGGTGTGAAAAGAGACCCCCAGGGGAGGGTGGGGGGAGAGGAGAGACCACCAAGGGGCAGGGGAGAGCTCTAAGGGACAGAAGGGAGAGCTCTTTCACACTACACGCACACACACAATGCATCCCTATACATACACAAAAACACACAATGCATCCCTTACACACACATGCAAACACACACACACACACTGCTTCTCTTACATACACACAGAAACAATGCATTTCTTACACACACTCAATGCACACACTTACAGACACACACCTTGCATTCCTTATGCATACAAACACAGATTCAAACAATGGATCCCTTACAGACAACCACAAACACACACTGCTTCCACTACACACAAACACACTGCATCACCTACACAAACTGGTATGCCTATACACTACATTCCATAAGCACACACATTAGATCCTCTACAATAACACATAACACATGCCCTACACACTACACTCCCTGTGAGAGAATTTAATGGGTGGAACATATAGGTGGACTTATGGGTGGGCCTTATGGGCATACTCACCGTCAGGCCCTGGGGCCCAGACCTTGAGCTGTGTAAGGGGCCTCAAAAAATGGAGCTGCTTCCTGTTCTCCCAGAACATTGAATTTTGTGACCGCAGTTACAAACAGCCTCCAGAGATCCAGTTCTACACCAGACCAGTGGAGCCAGACTGCAGCTAGAGCCCATCACCATCTTCATCTGGTTGTAAGTAGGCAATCTAGTATATTATTAGTGACACGAATCTCTAATTATCCTCACATTAAAGGGACACTTTAGTCCTCAGAACCACTGCAGCTTAATTAAGTGGTTCCAGTGTCTGTAGCCTGTCCCTGCAGGCTTTTTAATGTAAACACAGTGTGTGGCACTGGCGTTAGTTCATACGGCAGATCATATGGGTGGGGCATTGTGATGTCACTGGGGGGGCGGCAAATTTTTCTTTTGCCTAGGGCGGCAAAAATCCTTGCACCGGCTCTGCCTCCTCTAGATTGTGAGCTCATTTGAGCAGGGTACTCATCAACCTATTGTTCCTGTAACATTTTGTAATTGTAATTTGTTATTAAATGTCCACCTTAATAATATTGTAAAGTGCTGCATAGTAAGTTTGGTATAAATAATAATAATAATAATAATAATAATAATAAAACACAAACAAAATTTTCACTGTGCATGCAACATGTTGTACTATGACAATGCAAGGCAATGAATCCAAAATGAATTTTAACAATAAGCCTTACAAACCAAATGCATATTGTCGATTCATTTTGCAAAAATAAATCTGAGCTTCTTTTATTTAAATTATCCACTTCAGTTAAAGCTTTGTCTGTTTGTACATCCATGCATAAATCCATCCATCCATTCATTCAGCAAAATTTGCCTGTCAGTTACCTTTAATTACAAGCACATCACCATACACGCACACCATGAAATGAAAGACAGCACCTTATTATTGTTGTTAGTTTCTAAAACACATTACGAGCACTCAGAATGTCCATGTTCCCCAAACCATGCTGATATCATTGCTCATTTACCAACTAGGTGAGTGGTCTGTGGAAACCTGCCCACTGCACAATTGACGGACATCAACACCTCATTTCATGAAGGTCAAACAGCAGCTGTCAGCATTAAAATATAGAAGCTATAACTATCATATTAGTTCTAAGGATTCTTGTTTTGGCTTCTCACAATATTTTAAATAGTTCTGTTAATGCTTTACAGACGTTTCAGCATCAGCAAGGAGAATGTACTGTCTAAGGAAAGCTTAGGTAACAGAACATTTATTTGGCCCAATGGCCAAGATTTAAATTTCAAGTCTTCTTCAAGACCATTATTTTAACCCCTAATAATTGTAACATGCGACTCTATGCATTTTGACAACCATAGCCGGAACTGCCAACTGTGATCATTCCAAAACAAGAGGACTCAGGGATAGCCCAGAACATCCTATTCATAAATGATTTAGATGGCCACCAACTGCTAATATTAGTTATCAATGCAGATCTAACAAAGGATACCATCTTGTATCTGTAAATCAAATTTGCTTAATATTAAAGTGGGTGCTAAACACCAAAAATGAGAATTTCCCAAAGATAAAATCTTTATGAAATACTTACATTGACTGTGTTGGAATTTTACTAAAATAGCATTACTCTACTTACATATACAATAACATATTTGGATATTTAGTCATCATGTACCATATATCTCTAGTCATCTTTGTCTTTCCTTTCAATACTTCTTAGCATGACATTTTACTCTGTCCTCTGCATAACCTCTCTTAGCCTCGATGTTTTAAAATCTCCATTGGCAAATCCGCTAACCCTAAAATCCTTAAGTTCCGCTCATCTGCTATTTCTGGTGTTATTGCTTTTATACCCTTAATGGCGCCAACAATCCCATCCGTACCCAGCTATGAAGACTTCAAATGTATGATGCAGTGGAATACCCTATGATCATCTCTTATAACCTTGTTTCTATCGCTAACATATTTTTAACTCTTTAATTAACATTGACTAACTTTTTATCCTACGGTTTCATTTTAAAGTACATAGCACACCTAACAAACAATGTGCTAGCTGTCCTAATCTGCTAATGGCAAGCTCTATTCGCACCCACAGAGAAAACAGCATGCAAAAACCATGCTCTCACCATAATCACACTTTGTGGTAATAACAATTTCAAACTTGCCACACAAAACATATCAATTACCACAAAATATCTAATTTTGTGCTCTACAAATTAATGTTTTCTTTCTGCAGTTCAGCCCTCTCTTTTGAAAGGAAAATATCCTCTTCTTTCTCGCCTCATAATCACAAGACGCTCCTTGATACTTTCAATGCACTATTTATGTGTGTGTTTTAACTCTCTTCTCCTCTATCTTTCAACTCTGTTAATGTAATAATTAGTGAACTGGATTGTCATTATCCTATCTTGTCCTATCTGACTACATTGTTCTACCTTCAACTTATTTTCTCAATAATTACCCGTTTTAATATGGTTGGATAAAATTGTCAAATCACTGAATATTTTTTTGATACATTTTTCAAATAATTATATATTGTGAAAATATCCTGATTTATTTATTACTTTACAATATTTAGATTTTTTTTTGCTATATTGATATAAACATATTTTTTGGTATTTTATATTTTAAAAAAAGAATTTTAAAAATGTATCCAAAATATGAAGGAATTTGAAAAAAATATTAAATCGAGGCCTTAGTAGTTTATTTTTTCCCACTTCTGACTTCGTTCCCAAACATGTGTCCACATAATGCCACACCCTAACAACTTAGAATCTTCCCTGAACCTTTATTCCATTCGTAGAATTACTATAAATATTGATTATCTCAGCCAACCCAATGCTTTACAATAGGAAATCATTGGGTGTCAATTGCGCATGTGCAGCAAAATGTAGCACTGTGCCAATTAGCATCTTCTCATAGAGGTGCATTGAATCAATACAATGGAGAGCATTCACCATCTCAATGCAGAGAGTGGAGCTGTTGAACATAGATCCTGCACACAATGCAGGACTGAAATAGGAAGCACCTCTAGCAGCTGTCTCAGTGATGGCACCTAGAGGTGGTAGTAGGCAGTAATGCACACACTACTTTTTCTCTGAAAAGTTTGCATGGACAGGCTATACACACCAGAACGATTACATTTAACTAGAAGTGGTTCTAGTGACTATAGTGTCCCTTAAAGATTATTTCATAAATATATGCAGCGCCTGTTAATCCAGTGTTATTAAAATCAAATGTTTCAAACTTTTCAATATGTTAGAAATAAAATACTAATTACCTGCATATTAGTTTGGGAGTTGGCCCTTCTCCAGTTGGGTTGCATTCTTGAAAAAAGGAATTACACAGGAGAGCTTCTGCAGCAGGTCGACAGAGAGAGCTAACTGATTTCAGCTCAGACCAGGCCATTTCGGCAAGCTTCTCTTGGCTTTCTTCTGGGTCAGTATTGGAAGAATTGAAGAACACCAATAAATCCTTAGAGAGTATGGTATTACAGGTATCACCTCTATATGTACTACAGTACCCGATTTCACCTTTGTACAGTCTGAAACAAACAAAAAATAACAGAGGAGTGGCTCACAAAGAATGTGTATTCATCTACCTAGTTCTCTACAATAGCATAGCTAGCCAAAATTAAAACAAATAATAATAAGGTATCCCTTATTCTGCCTTTACAAACATTATCATGTCATTGAGAGGCCAATTACGCTGCCATATTGTTAGCTGGCCAAAGCCTCTCTAGCTACTTGTGAGGGCCTCACCTGTCAGAGAGGCCCATAAGGAATGGAATGTGCAAGCAGACACCTGCATTCAAATATCAGCATTTTACACAAATACACAAGCATTCTCTGTCAATGCTCCTACTGATTCCCTACACATGCGGTCACAGGACGGTTATTACAGACCATCCTGAAGCACTATTATTGTCGTGAGTTCACAAAATGACTCCCGAAGCATGCCGTCACATGACCACTATCACCTGGCTTCCCAGAAACACCCCTGTGGGTGTAAACTACTAGCAAATTTGGTCACATGACCACTACTGCAGAGCCTAATATAAAAACCCCTAACCGCAAAACCCCCTTAATATCTCCTACAAAGAAAGGAATATCTCCACCTAAGGAAGGAGATGTATACCACCTCTGACTAACTCTAATATACAGCCATTTCATATTATATTCTTTATATATACAACCTCCCATTATTAAAATGTGCATAGGGATGTGGGAATGTGTGCAGGTAACTTTTGTTTTGTTTTGTTTTAATTGTGTATTACGCCTGAATGTAAGAACATGTGAATTCTATAAAACACTTATAAATACAGTAAGCTTTTTAGTGACTTAAAGTAATTTAACTTTCTGAATGGGATGAACGAGGTTTCTATGGGGTAAGACAAAGGAAAGGTGTTGATGTAAAGGCTGGGTGTTAGCAAGATAATCTGCATATATATATATATATATATATATAACTATTATATTATATATATATAACTATTGGCAGTTTTGAACTAACATAAAAAGTTTAACATTAAAACTCAGCAAAATATCAGTTAACAAAATTCTATTAAAATCAATTTTCCATTTAAAAGTTTAATTCATTGCGTTTGACATTCTTTCCTCTGTGGGCTATCTGTTAATACTCATTAATGGTTTACTAGGAGTGATATAAACAACAAGATTTGTTTTTTTACAAATTAATACAATTAAATTTTAAACGTGTTCCAAGTGGTTTCTACAATGATGAAAACAAGCAAAACATTTGCAGATGCTGAAATTCAAAGTGTCTTACCTCCATTCTTTATGAAAGAAACATAACCCGGTACCAAAAAGCCAGCATTTGGAGAAAAAGAAAAGAATAATTAGTACATATGGATCCATCACTGTGTTGTAATTAATTTACTGAATAATGTATTTATTGACATGTACACCAATAGCATTTCAAGTTACCACAGGAGATCAATTAATTCAGAAAAGACAGGTGACAGGGCCCACTCACAGGAACATGGCCAGGTTATAGCAATTGAGAGCTATACACTATGATTTTATTCTGTAAATATAAAGGTTTTTAGCATCTAAGCATAAATAACACTATTCTACACTGTTCTAAACTGAAAGATAAAATATGAAGAACATGATTCCGTTGAAAACAATAATTCATTGAGAATCTCTAATGCACAATGTGCTAATTAAGAATAAATCTTGATAGAAAACTATTAAATGTCCTTCAACATTTAGCACATTATCCCAAAATAGCACCTGTTTTACCTGGATGAATCTCCTTCAATATTTGTAGCTGAATCATAAATAATGCTGAAATAGTTTAGATACAGATATTATCTAATTAGTGTATCTAAATTGTCATGAAAAATATCAATTTAATTAGCGGTAGCAATTCATTTTTTTTTTTTTTTTTTGCCTTTCTTCTACCTAGTGAATAAACCACTTGCTCACATTGTGAAGTATTGGGATTTATTGTGAAATCCAAAATGTATAGTTCATGTTCTGGAGCCATTTATTAGGTTTATTTATATTCCTGTGTAATTAAAGTTTGTTTGGTCAGTGAAATTATTAACACTCAGTCTAACATGTCATTTCTTTTATTGTGAAAAAAATGTGGGCACACTTCAGTTGTTACCTCAGACTATGAAGTAATATTAATTTAGTGCCATATACTGGCACCAAGTAAGTCCGATTCAGAAAGATTCCAAAAGAGTTTTGGACACACGGCATAATCATTAATTCAGAATATGAAGTCATAATGCATTATGTCACTTCCTAAAGTAATAGGAGCTGACACAAGAAACCAGTTGTATGCTCTTTGATATCAACATTTCCTTTGGCTGACATTTTATGCCACCTTCCCCTCTAATTTATTGTGATCATTCATAACTGGCCAACAGTGCTTAATGTCATCTGGCATGACATAAAATTCTGGCCAAATAACTCTTGCTGAAGCAAGTCAGGAAAACTCTGTGTTGCCAAAATACAAAAAAATTATGTGGATGTGGCTATTTCTCCTCACATTAATTTATACAGTTTATATTCACTATATTTGAAAGTTTTTTTTTTGGTTTTTTTTAAGACATGGTGTAGTTTAATTCACACTGCAACTCTTCACCTATATGTGTTTTTAAGATCTGGTTGTTTAAATCAGATGCAATGTATGGAGAAGGAAGTGCACATAGTAATGACTATAAAAGGGGCCTCATTCACCACAAAAAGGAGTAGGTTAGATTAATCTGTCCTCCTCCTATATAAAATAACCTTCATTATCTCTCCAATCAATACCATATTATTGCATATACATTTCTTCAAGACTACCATTCCTATTATCACTCATTGTTTAATAAATATGTTTTTGATCACCTGATCACCTCTCACAACACTGCAAATAAAGGGACAAAATGCAGCTGACTCATGAACCAAACAATTTAATGCCTGATTCGGAGTTCCACCCATTCCACACCAAAAAGAGAAATTATTGACATTTTTCTGTAAGCAAGTCTATTGCAAAATATATTCATAGTATTATGGATATATTTTGCAGTACACTGATTTGCCAATTTTCACTCCCTTTTGGATTGTCGGATTCGTTACAAATTTGGATGAGCTATACTGCTATATGGCCAAAGTTCTGCCATTCCATTTCTTTCTTTTTTGGACAAAGTGTGTTGGTGGAAATTTTTTTTTTCACCTTGCAAGTACAGAATTTACAATGCCAATGCTTTTTTAATATACTATTATGTATATTATGGTGACAGAAATGGGAAACCATACAACAAGGACATGTTAAAAAAAAGACCAAAGGAAACGTTGGAAAAATATCTACAACTCAAGGGAATTGTAGAGTTTATCCAACTCATAATTGAATAATTATATTTTTGCAAATTGGTTCTCAAGTCTCCACAATTCCAATTTGAACGAATAAATGTCTTTAGCGACACACAACAATTTATTATTTACCTGATATGGTGATTGTTGCAGCAGCTTTGGCTGTGCCAAAGCTGCCACTATGCTTGTTATCTGCCATACAAGTAAACAGTCCAGGTCTGGTGGCATATATATGTAATTTGGAGAAAATAACCCCATCCTTGATATTTTCGTCTGCAGCTTCTGATGGAACCTTGTGGAGAACAAATATATAGATAACAACTAGTTAAGACACCAATGATATAGCAAGATATATTTCATTGTTAAAGATTATTTTCTATTTTATACATATGTTTAAATTAGCATAATACAGTATGGCTGTTATAACAAAAAAAACCAAGAGCACCAAGTTTGAAACTTTCAGTCATTAAAGTTTCTAATGTCGACTCAGAAGAAGATAAGACATGCAACTTGTAACAGTTTCCAATGTTCTATCAACAAGGAAATAAAATCTTCTTGAGTTTCAAAACCGCAAGAAGATAATTTTGTCAACTAATAAGATACCATTAGAGGGAAGGGGGACGTTTCTCAAGGAAAATGGCAACATTTGATTTATAAAGCAATCATTAGAGAAACTAGTTTCCCTCAACATCTAGCACTTTGACCCAAATTAGTACCTGGTTTGTCTCTTAGTATTCCAACTAGTTATTATAGTGCTGGATGTCTTACTTTACTAGAAAAGCATAGAGACTATTGTTATATAATGACTTAGATAGCATATGTCTAGGAAGGAAATGATCCAATAATATAAATATATAATGCTTTGTGAAACAATCACGTTGTCTCCTTAGCGTACATTTGTTATTGAGGAGGTCACCAGAGAGGTTAATAATATTTTCTAGTGTAATTAAAGGCAAATATATACCTTTATATATCCAGTAAGATAGATAGATAGACAGACAGTGCCAAGCAGGACAATACTCTTTAATACATAGTTATACAATTAATGAAAGAAAATTGCTAATGTTTGCAGGAAAAACAATAATTTTAGCAAGTATTACTTACAGCTTTTCCATTTTCAAACCACCGTATAGAGGGAACTGGGAGTCCTGCTGCTGTGCAACGCAGAGATACTTCTGAACCAAATGTTACATTCTGTGATTCTGGACCTTTCAAGATTCTAGCGACCACTAATCGTAAACAATGCCGAAAAGATATTAGATATACCTTACTTATTCTACTTTTTATAATTTAATATTGATCACTGTCTAAACATCAATATAACACTATACGCATTTTACATTTAATTTTTTTAGTACTAAGATAAAAAAGTTCTCAGAAAATAAATCAGTTTTGGTATTATTTTAAAATGTGTCTACATTTTCTTGATCAAGTGTGTTAACCCCTTAAGAACTGAGTCAGTTGTACAAGTTGTGATCAAAACAAAATGTAAACAAAACCTGGAATTTGCGCTATATGTCTGTTCAACCGTCTTTCATATTAAGTACACCCACACATATTATATATCATTTTGTTTTTGTTTAGTAATACCAAAATACAGTATGTTATATTTGTTTTAATGAATTTATAATATATTATACATGTATAATATAATATTTGAAAGTGTGGTTTTAACTTTTTAAAACTTTTCAGACACTTTTCAGATCACATGACCCTGGAGGGCCGGAAAGGAAGAAGGGGGACTGCCTGGCTCATGAGACAGTCCCCCCGGACTGGGATCGCCGCGTATCGCCGGTCCAGGTAACTGAATTGCGGCCGGGGAGCTAACCATCATTAGGACGTACTATGCCGCCCTAACGGCGTTTATGCTCCCTAAATGCGGGGCAGCGTAGTATGTCCTAACGGCATTAAGGGGTTAGAAAGGATTCAACATGGCAAATCATGTAATGATACTACATTCCTTTCAATGAAGTACATGTAGTTTGCTGATTTGTGCCATTAAATGTAAACTAGGTTAATAACCCCTTAGAAGGACCCATCTTAGTAATATCAACATACAGAACCCATGCAGGATTGTACTTTAAACTAGTTTCTAAGGGAAATAATTTGTGAACAAGGCAGTGAGTTGTATTTGCTATTTCTATATTATTATTGAGGATATTTAAAGTGTTTACATCTGTGCCGTAATGTAAAAGCAAATTGACAAGCAATCTGTAGACATAAAACTAAATAAAGAGCTTGATTTATGAGAACTTGAAGCTCAGAAATATTTATTTCTATAAAATAAACTAGTTGGGAAAGAATGCACCGTTTGAATACATTATTTAGATCATTTATTAAACTATGCACATACATTAGGAGAAGAAAATAATGCACATTTCTTTATATAATCTGTCTATTGCTATGCAACCTGTGATTGGCTGAGACATTCAACCAGTTGGTGCAAGGACCCCTATATTATTAAGTAGGGGGTGATAGATAATCTTTCTCCACTCTTAGAGAATGTAAACCCTGAAAGGACCTGGAAAAATACTATAGTTTTGTCTATGAGGTCAAATTCCATACTCTTCCCACTCAATATATAATTCAGACTAAGTAAGTCTGATAATAGTTAATAATAGCTTTTACAAAGTAATGACAGTTGTTTCTTTTAGTACGTAACCACAGAAGCTTCTAACTGGAAACACAACATTGAAGCGGAGGTTAAAAACAAAGCGTATGAGTATCAAAATGTCATATATAAAAGCATATTTTAAAAGTTCTTTCAAAAAGAGCACTGTCTGGAAATTCCACAGTCTAATAATCTGAAAGAAATAAGTCGAAGAGCTTGACATTGCTACATAAACAGATTATTTTAGCAACAATAAATTGTTATGAATCTTATCGAGGGAGTGAGGTATGCTGTGAGGGATCTGTGTTTCTGTTGTTTCAGCAAATATTTGGAGAAATTGTAAAAAAGAAAAAAAGAAGTAATTCTTAAGTCTGTACAGGAAGTTTAAATTAATTTATATGCTGATGATACAAAACAAATTGCAGTTACACAGGTCATTCCCAGTTGGGGTTATTATTCAATGAGAATAAATTACTTTACTCTAAGAAACTTAAGTTAATTTGAATTAATGTTATTTTATTTTGATGATATTTTATATTTAAAATAACAAACCAATCGCTTATAATTACGGGGCAAGCAAATTTGCAGCCCCTTATAGTTCAGTAAGCTTTAGAAGGACCAGGACTGGCTAACAGATCAAAGGCATTTCCTGATTGAGGCTTTGCTGGATTACCAATATGCCATCATAGGAGGCCACTTTAGGCCTTTGCTCAGACAGGGACTCAGTGAGTCCTTACCATGGAAATCTAGCTCTGTCTTTGAGAGGTCCATCCCTGAGTTACCATGGAAATCAGAAGGTCTCATTGCATAGACATGGGTCTGTTTACTACCTTGAGGGAGTATAATGGTCTGAACCTCACTTTTAGAGCTCCCTCACAGCTACATGGTGCTTTTCATTGCCACACCCAGTGCTTTAAATTATTCACTGAGCACCAAGACCATAAAGGGGCTGTTAAAGTGATCTGCACCTGATAGATGTGCAGGACACAATGCTCCTCCACTTGATTACTAGGGATCCTGCAACTCAGTTCACCCTCCACCAGACTACCAGGGATAAAATCCCCTCTTTCCAAATGGTTCACTGGAGAGGGGTAATTGAAAACCTTACTACACACTCACTCAACGCCCTCCCTAACAAATTCAGACACTACACACAAAACAAAATTCAGTCACACACAACCAACACATGCAAGCATACCCTGTTCCCCCAACATAGAGTTCCACACAAACAAAACTCAGTCACTACACATCTCACACACACATACAACACTCAACCACACACACAAATCCATTCACAGAACAGAGTCCAGGGCTCTAGGAAGGGGCCTCAATTTGGCATTTCGACTAGGGCCCTGGGCAATTTTAATTCATCTCTGGGTTGACGTAGAATGAAGGAATCCAAACTCTTGGTTAACAGCAGAAAATATGTGAGCACATTTTTTACTTTTTTTCAATGAATACTATCTATGGTGTCCCTTATAAACACACTAGACCTCAGGAGTTAATTACACTATATTGGATGTATACATTTCAATTACATCTCTTTTACCCCTTCCAAGCAAGGCATTAGAGTTAGACAAATCATGTCAGTCATGTGTCTTAAAGGGGTTATGACATATGAGTAGATATTTACCCCTTCTTAATATTTATTTATTTAGCCATACATTTTAATATTTTACCACCAAGTTGTAATGATATACTTATTGCTGTTTTGTACATTTTATCTCAGCTGATCAATCAGTGTTTATATTTTCTTATATTTGCTGCCTCTATGATGCATTGTTTCCTTTGTTTTAGTATTGTTAAATGTATGCAATACCATTGCATTATGTTGTTTCAATCTAGATTTAAATCATAAGACCTATAAGTTCTTCATTATTATAAGTATGGAAGTACAAATGATCATGTATCATCTCTACCTATGAACTCACTCATCTACTTGTGGTCCATTATAATAAACATGTTTTAAATAATATTCTAATAGCAATATGAAGTCACTTTATTTATGTCCTACCATGTAATTTCCTGTTAGGTAAAAGATGAAACATCTGGTTTCCTTTTGTTGCACTCTTTAAAGTCAGGGATTTTGTAGGACTATGTCCTCTCTGTTTCCTGAACATCATTTATAAGTTTGCTTTTATCTCTTTAATCAACACTACAAGTAAGATTTAAAAAAAAATAAAAAAAAAAATAAGGCATGATTCTTGAATCTTCTGATAGGGTCCAATAGCATGGATTTAATCAGGACTTATTTGAGAACTGTAAAAAAGTCCAGTTTGCAATTCTTCACACTTTTCTCAACCAAATAACGATTCTACGTTCAAAGCTTTCTCTGTGTAAGATCCTTTCCCCGGGCTTGATAGATGGATGAGATACTATCAGGGTTACTTACTAAATTGAGAATTGAAAGGGAATTAAGAGGGAATTTTAAATTTAAGGTCAAAATAGCCGTATTGAAAAACAATCTCTCAGTCTTCTATACTATCAGTTTTGCTACTTAAATTTGAAATTTACTTTGAATTCTCCTTGAATTCTCTCTTTAGTGAAAAGCCCGGTAACTCATGTAGGTATTTCAAAAGTAGTTTTGGATGTTTGGAAAATGCTTATAAAAATCTGATATTAGAAGTAACACCACCTTGGAGTCCTTGGCTCTTTATTTACCCATGCCTCCAAGCATGGGCGTAGGAATCCCCACATATCTGGGGCATTTTTACTCGCCAGGTATATTCTTATTCAGTAAACTGGGAGTTGTTTATAATGTTAAATTTTAAGTGTGTGTGTGTGAAATTTCACAAAACACAAACATATGCAACCCCCTTTCCTTTAGAGCTCTCCCCTGCCCCATTAGTGGTCTCTCCTCCTCACCCCAGTGGTCTCTACTCTCCTCCTCCACCTCCCTTAGTGGTCTCTCCTCTTCTCCCACACCAACCTTAGTGGTCTCTCTTCTTCTCCCTCCCTTTAGTGGTTTCTGCTCTCCTCTGCCCCCCCAGTAGTCTCCCCTCCCCCTTTCCATAAGTTGTCTCTCTTCTCCCCCCTTTCCATTAGTGGTCTCTCCCTTCCTCCCCGCTTTCCATTAGTGGTCACTCCTCCCCCCCCCCCTCGTGGTCTCTCCTCTCCCCCTTTGTTGTCTTTCCTCCCCCTTCCCCTCAGGAGTCTCTCATCTGCCCCCCTCCCATAGTGGTCTCTCCCACCCTTAGTGGTCTCTCCTCATTCCCCTCTCCCCTAGTGGTCTCTCCTCCATCCCCTCCCTCCCATAGTGGTCTCTCCTACACCCCTCTACCTCCAGGGCCGGCGCCACCTGTAAGGCATCCTAGGCAGCCGCCTAGGGCGCACCTTAGCAGGGGGCGCCGGATCCCTGTGCCCGGAGTCCCCGCTGTGACTCCTCATGCTGCGCTGCCTGAGCGCTTTGGCAAGCCCCAGGCGACGCAGCACTGCTGTATGGAGGGCGGGCTGGGTTTGAGTGACCGGCAGGAGGGAGGCGCAGAGTGCTCCTTCCTGCCAGTCTCTCAATGTAGCGTGGCCAGGCGGCGCGAAACGCGGGACAGGAACCTCTGTTTCTTGTACCCGGCCGCCGGCGGAATGACAGGAAGTGCTCACTCAGTGTACATAGCCACGCTACATAGGCAGGAAGGAAGAGGAGGGTAAGGACCATTAGGGGAGGGGGGGGAGCAAGAACCATTAGGGGAGGGGAGGGGGGGGAAGCAAGGACCATTAGGGGAGGAGAGGGGGGGAGTAAGGACCATTAGGGGAGGGGGGGAGCAAGTACCATTAGAGGTGGGGGGGTAAGGACCATTAGGGGAGGGGAGGTGAGGTAAGGACCACTAGGGTAGGAGGGGAGTAAGGACCACTAGGGGAGGGGGGGAGTAAGGACCACTAGGGGAGGGGGGGGGAGTAAGGACCACTGGGGGAGGTGGGGGGGAGTAAGGACCACTAAGGGGTTTGGGAGAGGGAGGACCACTAAGGGGGGGGAAGGACCACCAAAGGGGGTAAGGAGGGAGGACCACTAAGAAGAGGGGAGGAGGGTAAGGACCACTAAGGGGGGGGTAAGAGGGTAATGGCCATTGGGGGGGAGATTACAACTAAGGGGTGGGGGAGGAGGGGAAGGTTTACTAAGGGGTTTGGGAGAGGGAGGACCACTAAGGGGAGGGATGGAGGACCACTAAGGAGGAGAAGAGGGAGTGAGAAGACCACCAAGGGGGGACTGCAGAGGGACAGGGGGCAAAGGGTGAGCACTAAGGGACAGAAGGGGAGAACACGGAGGGACAGGAGGGAAGGGGACATCAATAATTGACAGGAGGGGAGAGCACTATGAAAATGTTTTAAAAAAATAAAGAGCTGCTCCCCTCTCAGTCCCTATCCTACCCCTCAAACCCTCTCTTTTACACTACACACACACACACACACACACAGAAACATACAATGCATTCCTACAGACACACCCAAAACACACAATGCATCCCTTATGTTCACACAAACACTCATTCTCTTACACACAGAAATAAAATGCATCTCTTACACAATCAATGAACCCCTTACATACACACACTGCATTCAATTACATACACAGAAACACACCTTGCACCCCTTACACGCAAACACACACTACATCCCCTATAAACACACTACATTCCTTACACAAATTGGTATCCCTATACACTACATTCTATAAGAACACACACACACTGCATCCTCTACAATAACACATAAAACATCCCCTACACACATACACTCCACTTCCTGTGAGAGAACTCATGGGTGGGCCATGTAGGTATTAATGGGTGGGCATTGTAGGCATACTCCTGGTCAAGCCCTGGGGGCCTAGACCTTGAGCTGTGTAAGGGGCCCTAAAATGGAGCTGCTTCCTGTTCGTTAATTGTTGTGAGCACTGTTAAAAACAGTCTCCAGAGAGCCACTTCTACACCAGACCTGTGGAGCCAGACTGAGCCCATCATAAGCCTCTTGTCCTCATCTGGTGGTAAGTAGGCAATCCAATATATTATTAGTGGCACTAATCTCACATTAAATTGATACTATAGTCACCAGAAGCACTACATCATAATGTAGTGGTTCTGGTGTATATAGCCTGTGCCTGTGGGCTTCTTAATGTAAACACACTGTCTTTTCAGATAAAAGACACTTTGTGAAGACTGGCGTTGGCCCTTATGGCAGAGAATATGGGGGGGCGGCAAATTTTTTTTTGCCTAGGGCGGCAAAAATCCTTGCACCGGCCCTGTCTACCTCCCATAGTAGTCCACGGTACAGTAGCTTCTATTTCCTGTACACGGCTGGACTGACAGGAAGTGCTCACTCAGTCCGGCTGGGTACAGGAAACGGATGCTCCTGTACTGCGGACCGGACCAGAGCGCGACCACGCTACACTGAGGGACTGGCAGGAGGGAGCATAGTGTCCCCCACCTGCTCCCATCCATGCTTATGACAGGTGAGGGCAGGAGGGGATGTTAGGATGTCACCCTATATTTTTAATTAATAGAACTTTTCATATTCAACCATTGTGAGATATTGCGACACGTTGTATACTTCAGTATCTCTCCTTACGCATCCTCCCTATATTTTGCTGTTAAACTCTTATATAAAACAACGCCAATGTGCCTTATGCCATTCACTTTCAGCTCAGCTGGGTTTATATGCTTTTTGCTCTTTTATGTATAGGTGATCATCCACTTTTGTGCAGCCTAGCTGGCAGTCTACCTGCTCATTATTGTCACAGTTATCAGTTACATTAGACTTGGTCTTACCTTGCCACATTGATTTATAATCTTGTGTTCATAACCAACTAACCAATGCTCATTCATTAATTTGCTTAGGTAAAGCTTCTCTAACTATGTAATGATGGCCCTAGAGACCTCATACTAATATAGTCAGGCTATAGATATACTAGTTCTTATATGGGTAGGCTAGGCTTTTCATATTCTACCATGGTGCGATGTTGTGGCATGTCACAAATGTCATTGTCTCTCCTTAAGCATCCTCACTATATTGGGTTGGAAAACCTTTATAAGCAACAATGCAGCATATGTACTGTATGTCATTCATTCATTTTTAGTTCAGCTGAGCCTATATGCTCTTTGCTCTTTTGTGTATATTGTATAGATGATTATACACTTTTATGCTTTAGATGCTCATTATTGTCATTATTGTTAATGGCTTTACACTCGACCTCAGAATGCCACCTTCATTCATAATCTTGTTTTAATAACCAACTGGGATAACACAAAATACCTTTAAATAGCTAAAATGCAAACCACCAGTGTTAAAGTGATCAGTGCATAAACAAATATTTTCAACAACTTAACTTATAGGTACATAGCATCCCACGGTTGCTTCCCAGTTAGCAGCCACATAAAACAGATATATACAAGATAGGAAATTTTGGGATCTTGCTGATGTGCCTAAAAATAAAGGACAAAAAACATAGTGCAATATAGTTTGGAACCAGTTATTAAACATAGAATTCCATTACACTCACAGATTCCAAAGGATAAAAGCGTGTTAGATGTGCCTCCCCACGATGTGAAAGGGGGGTTAAATAAGAATCCACCTTCAATAATGACCGCAGGGTGTCCCGGTTGCTAGGATAATTCAATGATCCAGCCACACCAAAAACAGCTCCCATAAATCGGTTTAATTGGTAAATCAAGAAATAAAAGGTTATATAAAAAACATTAAATTATAAAAGTCCACAGGTCCTACGCGTTTCGTTCTGAATGAACTTCCTCAGGGACCAAATTGATAAAAAACAATGATCAGAAAAAAAAATCTAACATTCCGCTTCAAATACAACACTTAAATAGGGCTAATCCCTTACAATCCATTGGTGGTAAACTGTGGGCGTCTCTCCTTCGGAACTTTCCCATTCGTTCTCTGATTTTCTCCCATCTGTTAAACGTTACCGGCTTGATGAGCGTTCCGGTCTTCTCCTTTAGCCACACTTCCGTGTTGACACACGTGTTCCGCTTGCGTTTCAGCCAAAATGGCCGTGCGTTCCAAATGAAAAAAACTGTGTAAGGGCTTATCAGCTCCCCCTCTGGTCGCCAGAGGAATTCCTCACCAAATTGATCTAAACGAGAAGCCTATTAATATACAATATCCAATTGCTTACATTAAACGTCCTTTTAAATTTATATACATAAAAAGTTCAGTCATTTTAAAAAACAAGGTGGGGCTCCCTATCTGAGTATCCCACCTGTTGATACAAGAAAATAATAAAAAACAGTAATAATATATATTTTACTTAATCTATTCTCTTGTGAAAAAGTGATGAAGTGCCATTAAATGTGAACCAATTACAGTGTGTATATTAACCTTATTATTTATCTGGTAACTTTTTTGCAAGAGATTGAGAATTTAGAATGGTGTGACAATTATAGTTGGGCCACACTAGATGTGGCCTCGCTTTATACAGTAATTAGTCATGATTTGGGTCTAGAAGCAATAACTTTCTTTTTGAACCAGGATAGAACTATCACTCAAGACTTTGGGTCTTTTATTATCTCAGGAGTAAAATTTATTTTGGAGCATAATTATTTCTTTTTTGATGACTCTTTTTATTTACAGTTGGTGGGCACTGCCATGGATACCAGGTTCGCCCCCAGTTATGCCAATATTTACATGCGCAGGTGGGAAGATCTATGCGTATGGTCGGGGCATGACTGGGTGGAGAACCTGGTCCTATGGCGGCGTTACATCGACGATGTAATAATTATTTGGAGGGGGTCGGAGATTGAATTTAGGTCTTTTGTTCATTATCTCAATCAGAATGATTATAATTTGAAACTCTCCCCAATATGGGATTGTAAAGAGATAAACTTTTTGGATTTAACCCTTTTGGGGGAAGGAAGTGAAATAAAGACCAAATGTTTTTTCAAACCCACTGACGGGAACAGTTACGTCCACCAACAAAGTTGCCACTACCAACCCTGGCTGAAGGGTATAGCCAGAGGGCAGCTGATGAGAGTTCGACGTAACTGTTCCCATAAAAATGATTTTCACACACAGGCGGAACATATAGCTGGGAAACTTGTTCGAAAGGGCTATAACCATAAAAAAATTAAAAGGGAGATATATAATGTGTCTAAAACAGATATAAATGAACTCCTAATAGAGAATCCTAAAAAAGGGGTAATGAAAGAGGGTCTTTCCAACAGGCCTTTCTTACCCAATTTAATAACGATCACCCAAAAATTAGAAGAAGTCTACAAAAGTTCTGGCCCATACTTTTGGAGGACCCTTTATTAGGCAGCTTCTTACCTGCTAAGCCAAAAATTGTATATAAAAGGAGGAAAAATCTTAAAAACTTTCTAGCCCCCAGCTATGCTTTAAAAAGAAGTACTAGCATAAACTCAGAAATTCAGATAAAGGGTTTCAAGGGATGCCAATCATGTAAAGCATGCTCTCAAGTTGATACTAGCCAGACCACTACCTTTTTTGGCTCTTGTCAAGACCATTCATACCGTGTGCGGACAAGTATTGGCTGCCGGTCAGATTTTGTGGTATATTTACTCCGATGTCCATGTGGCAGCCAATATGTGGGCCGCACAAAGAGATGTTTAAAAGTAAGATTATTGGAACATATTAATAATATTAAAAAGAAATTGGAAACCCACTCGGTTCCTCTTCATTGCAACAGTTGTCCTCTTTTTTCTTTAAAACAACTACGATGTATAGGTATAGAACGCGTTTTACCCCATTGGAGGGGGGGAAATAGGGAAAAAAGACTGGCGCAGAGGGAAACATACTGGATCCACGAATTGGGGTCATTATCCCCAAGAGGTTTAAATGTAGACGTGGATCTAGTGTGTTATTTAGAATAATCCTCCACTTAATAATGGTTTTATCATATTATTTCCTCTTTCTTCTTGTACTTATCTTATTAATTCTTTTCTATATTATTTCTTTTCTATATGCTTTAGGAAGATTAGTTATCTAGATTCACCAATATTAGGTTTTATATGATTAATAAACATCAAATGACCAATAAAGCACTTTAGGATCAAATATGGGGTTTGATATGATCGATATTCATTAAATGGTTAACAAAGCACTTTAGTATTATTTTTGATAAATGAAGATTATATATATTGATAATATAGTTAACGCTTCAGCACAATATGGATATGTAGTATGGTATTTACTGTACATTGTCTTATGAATATATTAATTTTTATTCATTTTATTTATTGAATTAATAAATTAGTGAGCACTAATCTGTGAAATAATAATTTTGACAACAAGAAAGTTAACAGATAAATAATAAGGTTAATATACACACTGTAATTGGTTCACATTTAATGGCACTTCATCACTTTTTCACAAGAGAATAGATTAAGTAAAATATATATTATTACTGTTTTTTATTATTTTCTTGTATCAACAGGTGGGATACTCAGATAGGGAGCCCCACCTTGTTTTTTAAAATGACTGAACTTTTTATGTATATAAATTTAAAAGGACGTTTAATGTAAGCAATTGGATATTGTATATTAATAGGCTTCTCGTTTAGATAAATTTGGTGAGGAATTCCTCTGGCGACCAGAGGGGGAGCTGATAAGCCCTTACACAGTTTTTTTCATTTGGAACGCACGGCCATTTTGGCTGAAACGCAAGCGGAACACGTGTGTCAACACGGAAGTGTGGCTAAAGGAGAAGACCGGAACGCTCATCAAGCCGGTAACGTTTAACAGATGGGAGAAAATCAGAGAACGAATGGGAAAGTTCCGAAGGAGAGACGCCCACAGTTTACCACCAATGGATTGTAAGGGATTAGCCCTATTTAAGTGTTGTATTTGAAGCGGAATGTTAGATTGTTTTTTCTGATCATTGTTTTTTATCAATTTGGTCCCTGAGGAAGTTCATTCAGAACGAAACGCGTAGGACCTGTGGACTTTTATAATTTTATGTTTTTTATATAACCTTTTATTTCTTGATTTACCAATTAAACCGATTTATGGGAGCTGTTTTTGGTGTGGCTGGATCATTGAATTATCCTAGCAACCGGGACACCCTGCGGTCATTATTGAAGGTGGATTCTTATTTAACCCCCCTTTCACATCGTGGGGAGGCACATCTAACACGCTTTTATCCTTTGGAATCTGTGAGTGTAATGGAATTCTATGTTTAATAACTGGTTCCAAACTATATTGCACTATGTTTTTTGTCCTTTATTTTTAGGCACATCAGCAAGATCCCAAAATTTCCTATCTTGTATATTTAATAACCAACTGTATGATGTTCATTCACTCTCATGTTACTTAATATGAGCAACAGATGAGGTATGACTTTTTCAACTGCTTACTATTGAAGTTTACTGCCCAGGCATATTATTTCTGTTTCATCTATATGTTTTTTAAATACCTCAATAAAAAGTGATTAAACACAATCCAGCTCTGGATTTTAGCCATCTGGCAGCATTTGAAATCCGGACCAAGTACATACTCATTAGGAGGCTGCAATACAAAATTGGGACATTGTTAGATAGTGTGAACAATGTCTGAATTTTGTAGTCCAGGTGACCTCTTAGAGCACTAGACAGTTTAACTTGTTCGGTATGGAGCCTTTTATTGAATAACCCTGAATGATTGACAGAGCAGGACACATTCTGACTTAGTAAAAACAACATTTATGGAAAATATAAACTGTTTATATCACATGCCATGAAATGCTAACAAAATCTGGCTTTTGCAGACCCATAACTGAAACAAATGGTGAGAACTGTATTCGTGAAAATTGATACTTGCAATATAGATATGAAAAACACCAGATAATTCCAAGTGGAACAGGGACTGCGCATTCAGTTGAACCAACAAAGAACCATACACCCATAAACCATCAACCAGTCATATAAAAACATTGCATGTCTTTAGGTTTTCCAAGTATTAACTCTCAAAATTGCTCTTCACCAGTCACAAAGAACCCAGGGGAGGGCGGACATCCATAGGCCAAATCAAGTCAAGTGGTCCATTGCACCAAGAGAAGAGTAAGAACACATTTTTCATGTGAAAGGGGAGGCAGTCACCTAAACAGACACACTCACTGACAGGCACACACACTTGCTGATTTGACACACACTTACAAGCGCACACTCACTAATGGGCACACACACACACACTGTTATAGGCATACTGACTCACACAGACAGACATACTGACACACACACACAGGCACACTGTTATATGCATACTGACTCACACAGACAGACATACTGACACACACACAGACAGACATACTGACACACAAACACACACACACACACAGACATACTGGCACATACACAAACAGACATACTGGCACACACACAGACAGACATACCGACACATGCACAGACATAATGGCACACACACAGACAGACATACTGACACATGCACAGACACACTGGCACACACACAGACATACTGACACACACACACAGACATACTAACACACACACACACACACACACACTGTCAGGATCCCACGGGCGGCTGCGAGGGGAGGCTGCAGTCCGCTCGCGGCACTCACCCTCCAGCCGTCCGCGGGTCCTTTCCCGGCATACGCTCGCTGGGCAGCATCCTCTCAGTCTCGGATGCCGCCCGCGTCCTCCTCTCCGTCCCCCAGCGGCAGCATGCATGACGCTGAACGCTGGGGGACCGCCCACTATTATACACGCCTCGGTCAGCCACCTGACCCGGCGTTAAAGACACAGTATGACGACCACAGTGGGAGACATAGATATCTCCCACGTGTGATTGTTAATTCTGATTGGAAGTTATCCAATCAGAATTAACCACAGGGCTTAAATACTTACCTTTCCTGTTCCTCCCTGCCCTGTTGTGGTCTTTGCTTTATAGTATTGATTCTAAACGTGTGCTTTCTGGTTACGTACTCTCTGGCTTGCTATACTGACTTTGTGACTTTCTCCTACCCTTTGACCTCGGCTTGTTTCTCGTTATTCTGTTTTCTGGCTCCCCTTACTCGGCTTGTCTCCTGACTATTCTGTGTGTGCTTAGCCCGGCCACTCTAAGGACCGGTACTGCACACTTTCTGTGTGTGTGTCTGTGTGTGTGTTAGCGTGTTGGGTTCCCCGAATCGTGACGTTACAACAGGGCCATAATGGAACCTGCTGACATACCACAGCTCCTAGTTAATCAGGAGGCTAGAATGGATGGCTTGGACCACCGTATGGATCAGTTTGCTCAAGATTTGCAAACCATACTGGCTCGTACTGCACACTTGCAGCCTGCCGTTCAAGAGGCTGCTGCTGCTGTGCCCAAGCCCATTCCCACTCCAGTACCCATTCCTGCTCATGTAGTGCATATGACGCCGCCACAGCGCTACAGCGGTGACCCAGCATTGTGTCGTGGTTTCCTCAACCAAATCGACATCCATTTGGTGATGAATCCACGTTCCTATCCCACTGACAGATCTAAAATAGCCTTTTTGATAAACCACTTGTCAGGGAGAGCTTTAGCATGGGCTAATCCCATGTGGGAGAATGCTTCCCCAATGTCCTTTGCAGACTTTTTGACCGCTTTCAAACGCACATTTGATCAACCCGGTAGGGTTGCTTCTGCTGGCAAAGCTCTGCTTAGGGTACGACAGGGTAATAGATCTGTAGCGGATTACACTATCGAATTCCGCACTCTAGCAGCTGAAGTGGTTTGGAACAATGACGCCCTCATAACAGCCTTTCAAGAGGGTTTGGCCGCTTACATACTGGATGAAATAGCATCCAGGGAATTGCCTGTTCTTTTGGATGATGTTATAGACTATGTGATCCTTATTGATAACCGTATTAGAGAGAGGCGTAGTCAAAGACGGCTGGATACACGGGTGTTACCTGCTCTACCCAGTACTGCATTACTAGCACTACCCGCTCCTAGGCCACCATCCCCTGAACCCATGAAATTGGGCGCTACGGGGTTAACTGAGGCTGAAAGAGCGTACCGTAGAAGGGAGGGGTTATGCCTTTATTGTGGAAAGAGGGGGCACCACTGTAACGCCTGCCCTAAGGTACAGGGAAACTACAGCACCTAAGGCCTAGAGAGGGGTCGGCCTCGGGTGTTATGACTTTGTCCCCTCATGTGTCCATCTCCAGACCGTTTATTACGGTTTCTCTTTTGGTCAATAAAACCACCAAACCAACTAAAGCATTGATTGATTCAGGTGCGGCAGACAACCTTATGGATGAGAACTTTGCCAAAACCGCAACCTTGACTTTGATCCAAAAGGCCACACCCTTGGCCGTTGAGGCCATAGATGGTATACCGCTTGAGAAACCTCTGGTAACCCATGAAACCCAAGAAATCATTATGTCTGTGGGTGCTTTGCACAAGGAAAGGTTAACCTTCCAAATAATTGACTCCCCTACTGCCTCCATCGTTCTGGGTTTTCCCTGGTTAGTTAAGCACAACCCGGTACTTGACTGGGGTTGTTTAGATATACTCTCCTGGGGGGAATCTTGTCAATGAGACTGTATGGCTCATGTACGCCCTGTTTGTTCACTCAATGTGCCCACGGCTAAACCACTTTCTGTTTCTGTCCCTTCTGTATATGCAGACCTTGCATTGGTTTTTGAGAAACGGGAGGAAGATAAGCTACCTCCACATCGGCAGTATGACTGTGCCATAAACCTGTTACCGGGTACTATGCCTCCTAGAGGTAAGGTCTACCCTCTTTCTGAGAAAGAAAACCAGATCATGGAGGAGTACATACGGGAGTCCTTAAGTAAAGGTTTTATTAGAAGGTCCTCCTCTCCTGCTGGGGCTGGTTTCTTTTTTGTGGCTAAGAAGGAAGGCGACTTGAGGCCATGTATAGACTACAGGGGTCTGAACAACATTACGATTAAAAACGCCTACCCTATCCCCCTCATCACTGAGTTGTTTGATCGTGTGAAAGGTTCTAAGTTCTTCACTAAATTAGACCTCAGGGGGGCCTATAACCTTGTCCGTATAAAGGAGAATGACGAGTGGAAGACAGCGTTTAATACATGCAGTGGGCATTACGAATATCTGGTCATGCCTTTTGGATTATGTAATGCTCCTGCTGTGTTTCAGGACCTCATAAACGATGTCCTTAGGGATCTATTGCATGTCTGTGCCGTGGTGTACCTTGACGACATACTTGTGTATGCTCCTGATTTGAAGACACACCATAACCACGTGAGGATGGTGCTCAAGAAGTTATTACAGAACGGACTCTACTGTAAGTTAGAAAAATGTTTGTTCGATCAGACCTCTGTGCAGTTTCTTGGATACATAATTACCAAACAGGGTTTCAGTATGGATCCTGCTAAATTGGAAGCCATACTGTCCTGGCCACTTCCCCAAGGACTTAAGGCTATCCAGCGTTTTATAGGATTTGCCAACTATTATAGGAAATTTATAAAAAACTTCTCGCCAATTATCTCTCCTATAACGAAGCTGACTAAAAAGGGTCTACATCCTAGGGTTTGGACTCCCGAAGCCCTTAAGGCATTCAAAACTCTCAAGAAGGCATTTGCCTCTGCTCCAGTGCTGCACCACCCTAATCCTTCTCTTCCCTTTGTTATGGAAGTAGACGCTTCTCAATCGGGTGTGGGAGCAGTACTGTCACAGAGGTTGTCGTATGACAAACCCCTCCATCCCTGTTGTTTCTTTTCAAAACGGTTGTCTGATCCAGAAAAGAACTATGATGTTGGGAACAGGGAACTACTAGCTATTGTGTTAGCTTTTAAGGAATGGAGGTACTTATTAGAGGGTTCTAAACACAAAACCATGGTCATAACAGATCATAAGAACCTCTCCTATATAGCTGACGCTAGAAGGTTATCTGCCCGGCAGGCTAGATGGTCTCTATTTCTTTCACGTTTCCAATACATTAATACCTATAGACCTGGTTGCCGTAATGCCAAAGCTGACGCTATCTATCTACTCCTAGGAAATTTAGAACGGTTGCGGACCACGAAGATACAGATAGAGCTGTTAGAAGGAAAGAAATACAAGTTAACACTATCAATAGGAAAACAAAAGATAAGCCCAGCCAGCAGGAAGTTTTTTTAGAGAGCCGACCAAGAGGCCATTATTCAAAGAATCAGAATGTATGGACCCACAAGAACAGGTTTTCCCCCCTACAGATTACTCAGACACCACCAAAAAAGAGAAAATTATTTGGAGCCACTGGAGGACTAGGGGACATAGAGGAGGGAGAAATGTCCGACTAAACAAAACACCTAGTAGCGAGGGCATTTTAAATTTATCCTCAGTGATCTTAAGTCCAGAACAATTAAGTGTTTTAAACAAAGGCTTAAAATTCGCCCCACAGGCTGAACCAAATTTATTTGAATTGTTCATTGACACTCAAAAGTTTTTGAGAAAATTAACAATAAAAAGATTTTTTGAAAAGAGAAAAGACATTACACCAATGATAGGAACTGTTTCAGACATTCCCGACAAAGATGGAACATCTATTGATCCAAGACAAACTCCAGAGACCATCCATTAAGGTTTTAAAAATAAATCCAAATTCTTTCCCACTTGGGAGAAGGGGGACCATATCCCGTTTTTTTGTGAGATGATAATGAGTGATTTCAAAAAAATTTCCACGAATAAGAAAAAAGAGAATCTAACTAAGAGAGAGAAACAAGCCCTTAAATTACTGAAAGACAATAGGGAGATAGTAATTAGACAGGCTGATAAAGGGGGGAGTATTGTGGTCTTAAACAGAGACGACTACATGAAAGAGTCCCAAAGAATATTGGGTGACACTAATACCTATAAAATTTAAAAAAGTAACCCCACATGTGATTTTAAGAAAAAATTACATGTAATTTTAAATGAGGGTTATGATAAAGGCATTATAGATAAAGGAGAACTTGATTATTTGTTTATCTCGTCCCCCAAGACAGCAGTCTTCTATTACCTACCAAAGGTACATAAGAGCCTCACATCCCCACCAGGAAGACCCATCATTAGTGGGATTGGCTCAATGACTAGCAACATCTCACAGTACATAGATTTTTTTCTCCAGAAATACGTGGCACAAGCGAGATCGTATGTCAAGGATTCTGCCCAGATCATTAGGGAGTTCGAAGATTTTGAGTGGTGTGATGAATATATCTGGGTAACTGTGGATGTATTCTAAGAAATAAAGTGATTTGCGCACACAGAAAAGACAAGTGTGAGTTTTACCTCTTGCACAGGGTATTCTTGTGTGTTCACACTACATACAGTATGTATCACCTATATACAGGTAAATAAAATACACATAGTGTAAACTGTAAAAAACAAATAATGTTTTAAAAATGATGTATATCATCAAACTCACACTTTTCAGAGCCCATTTAAAGTTGGCTCTAGACTTATAGCGCTTTTCATCTCACTCTTGAGATATCCAGTATTGGAAAGATGTGTATATCCACAGGAACTTGGAACTGGTAGCTTGCAGTGATGCTCCAAAAAGTCCAAGGCAGGTGTGTGGTTAAAAGTGTTTTATTCCAAAGGTTATTTTTAAAATACAAAATAAATATATACACAGTAAGATATATATATTTTAGCAGCACAACGCGTTTCAACCTTTCAATAGGTCTTTCTCAAGTGCATCTGATTTTCCAATGGGCTCTAAAGCCCTAATATATGCCAAACAATCAGTTAATTGCCTTAATAATATTCACATCTGTGAGTTAGTTCCCACCCATGTCCAAACATGGTCACAGCCGGAAGTGTTATGCCACACTCAATATGGCTACATTTCCGTCTGTGCACTCCTTTCCCCAGCCCCCCCCAACATGTCCGATATTTCATTTATCTTTGTCAGTCCGTGTTCCTTCAGTTTGCTGTTTATTCTTTCGGTCTCCATTTCGCCGCGTCACTTCCGTTGATGACGTCGTGATGCAGTCCGATACGTCACTTCCGGTTGTAGTTTTTCCGGTCTCTCATGATCTTCCAGACGGTTTCAGCACACAATTGTCCATCATTAAGAAGGGCAAAAATGCCAATAGTTCATATTGCACATAGGTAGGAAAACGGTGTTTTAGCCACTCGCACTTTTTTTAAACAAGTCGATATTAACAGTTATATTGAAGTTGACAGCTGCCACCACAAGCCCTGGCTGTCAAATATCCCTAGGGGACAATTCCTCAGGCTACGCAGAAATTGCACAAAGCAACAGGATTTTGAAAACCAGGCCTGCCTGTTAAAAAAACAGTTTATACAAAAGGGATATGACAAGACTGCCCTTGATACTCAGATCCAGGAAATATCCGCACTAAATAGGTCCCCCCTTCTGAAGTATAAGAGAAAAAGTGATGTGCCAACTGATAGGAGAGAACAGATCCCTTTTATTTTTGACTACTCCAGCAATGTTGGGATGATCAAAAAGATTATTAACAAAAATTGGAATATCCTATGCCAGGATGAGGAGATACATGAGTTTGTAGGTCCAAAACCAAGATTTATTTTTAGAGGAGCGAGGAATTTTAAGCAAATTTTAACCAGAAGCTTTTTAGAACCTACACCTCAAAATGATAATTTTTTAAATAATTGGTCAAAAGCACAACAAGGTTTTTATCACTGTGGGATGTGCAATGCGTGTAAGAGCACAGACAAAAAAGAAAAGCACGTAACAGCTTTTAAATCCTTTAACACTAAAAAAGAATTTAAAATTAAACCTATGATCACATGTCACTCAAAAAATGTGATATACCTACTAAACTGCACATGTGGCCTTCAATATGTGGGCAAAACGTCGAGGCCACTAAAAGTACGGATAAGTGAACATGTTAGGAATATCAAAAAAGGTTTTATAAACCACAGTGTATCCAAGCACTTTTTAGAAAAACACAGCTCAGACCCTAGTTTTTAAACCTTTTTTGCTATAGACAAAATTAATTCCCACTGGAGAGGAGGGGATCTCCCTAAAAAACTAAGTACCCAGGAAGTAAAGTGGATCTTTGAAATACGCACCTTATCTCCCTTGGGTCTCAACATCGACTTTGAGATTAATAGTATTTTATAATAGGGTATGTTTGCACACATATATTTGATACACATTCCCTATATATCTTTTGTTTTTAAAATTGCACTTTTGGATGGAGGGGGCAGTGTCCATGTAATGGTGGCATTTCCTAACATTAAGAATCATTCTGGGATATGTTTTCTTATCCTACTGTGTATTATTTATATATTTTTAAAATGCTCCACTAATGTCCAGACAAGAATACCTTTTCTCTTTTCCAACATTAATATGTCGTTTTCCCTTCCTTTTAAACGTTTTCCTACCTATGTGCAATATGAACTATTGGCATTTTTGCCCTTCTTAATGATGGACAATTGTGTGCTGAAACCGTCTGGAAGATCATGAGAGACCGGAAAAACTACAACCGGAAGTGACGTATCGGACTGCATCACGACGTCATCAACGGAAGTGACGCGGCGAAATGGAGACCGAAAGAATAAACAGCAAACTGAAGGAACACGGACTGACAAAGATAAATGAAATATCGGACATGTTGGGGGGGGCTGGGGAAAGGAGTGCACAGACGGAAATGTAGCCATATTGAGTGTGGCATAACACTTCCGGCTGTGACCATGTTTGGACATGGGTGGGAACTAACTCACAGATGTGAATATTATTAAGGCAATTAACTGATTGTTTGGCATATATTAGGGCTTTAGAGCCCATTGGAAAATCAGATGCACTTGAGAAAGACCTATTGAAAGGTTGAAACGCGTTGTGCTGCTAAAATATATATATCTTACTGTGTATATATTTATTTTGTATTTTAAAAATAACCTTTGGAATAAAACACTTTTAACCACACACCTGCCTTGGACTTTTTGGAGCATCACTGCAAGCTACCAGTTCCAAGTTCCTGTGGATATACACATCTTTCCAATACTGGATATCTCAAGAGTGAGATGAAAAGCGCTATAAGTCTAGAGCCAACTTTAAATGGGCTCTGAAAAGTGTGAGTTTGATGATATACATCATTTTTAAAACATTATTTGTTTTTTACAGTTTACACTATGTGTATTTTATTTACCTGTATATAGGTGATACATACTGTATGTAGTGTGAACACACAAGAATACCCTGTGCAAGAGGTAAAACTCACACTTGTCTTTTCTGTGTGCGCAAATCACTTTATTTCTTAGAATTTATCACATTTTAGTGTAAGTGGTGACATTACACTTCGGTGATTTTTGCTGCACCGGATCTTATTAATTTAGCGCCATTTGTGTCCTTTCTCTGTTTTAAATTTTGTACTGTTTGTGTCACTTTCTAAGGACGGCTGCTTTACATACCTCAGACAATATGTCCCTATTCCAATTAAGACAAAATTGGGAAAATTATGCTTTAAAAAGATTTGAGGAAATTAATTCAGAAGCTAAACCTAACATCACAATTAGTGATAATTTGGATGAAATGGTAAACCAACTAGAAAAATTAATGATCAGAGAGGTAAAAGTGAAATGGGAGATTTTTACCTTAGAAAAATATCTAGAGAAAGAAATTACTCCCAGAGGTCTAAGGTTTACAAAATTCCCAACTTTCAATAGGGAAAAAGAAAGTTTTTTAAAAATCTGGACGTCGGCCCTAGAATCCTTTTCTATAACCATGATAAATATAATTATTCATGAGAGAAAAGAGAATCTAATAGAGATAGATGAACAAATCAAAGAAATTAAGTCACGCCTAGAACCCTTTGTGGGCACTAAAGATTTTGAAAGCCTAGCCGAAAAAGTAAGACTAAATATTGAGAGGATAGAGAATTCTTTGGTAGCAACTAAGAAACGCAAATTCCAAAGAGATATGGATGATTACGCCAACAACCGAGTAAGAAAGAACCCTCATCACCATAAAGACCAGAACCTATATGAGAAAAATAAACGAGGCCCAAGGACAACACACAACAGATCCCCGGTTAAATTCCCAAACCAGAGACAAGATCATAAAAGATCAATCCAAACTCAGGAGAGAGACAGATACCAGGGAAACATGCAAGTTAGGAAAAACGAAAGACTAAGGGAGAGACCAGTGAAGGCCCAAAAACCAATTACCCCCAAAAAATGGCCCCAGTATGGGGAGAGACAGAAAAATCAGGAGAACTGGAGAAAAAGCCCTAGGAAATATACCACCCCCCGAAGGACAAGGTACTTTGAAACTCCACTAGAAAATAGGTTTGAACTTTTAAGAGAAAATAAAGATGAGTCTGACAACATTTTTTTAGAAAAAGGAGGAAGATGGACAAACCACCCAAAAAGTACCCCTCAAAAAAGAAACAGAGCAATAGAAGAGGAAGGAGAGGAGGGAGAAATCATGTTAGGAGCAAGGAGGAAACGTGTAATGATATAGAGGTGTTTAACTTATCCGAAAAAGTTTTAACCAATGCACAGACAAAGGTTTTAACCAAAGGTTTTAAATTTGCGCCAAGCTGCTCTTTGAATAAATTTGAGACTTTTGTTGATCTTAATCGTTTTAGTCGCAAGCTATGCCTTAAAAAGTTTTTTAAAAGGAAAGAATCAGAACCTAATATGGCCATTACACCTTTTTTAACAAGTGAGGAGAGTGAGGGTATTGTACACACAGAACTGAAAAAGAAATCGAATTTTTATCCCTCATTTCTTAAATCAGATTCGATGAAAGTCTTTGAAAAGGCATGTCTGGAAGACATATATAAGATAAAACCCCTTTCCAAACATAGTTTTAATTTGACATTTGAGGAGAAAAAAAGTCTAGATGAATTAAAAGACGACCCACTGATAGTTATAAAACCGGCTGATAAAGGCGGTGGGGTGGTCATAATGGATACAATAAAATATCTAAAGGAAATAGAAAAACAACTTGAGGACATTAATACATATAAAAAATTGAAAAAAGACCCTTCACAAGAAATAAAGAAAAAATACCAAATTTTTCTGGACCGAGGTGAAAAAGAAGGTATTTTAAATAAAGGGGAACTATCTTTTTTATCCCTAGATCACCCACGTATACCGGTAATCTATGTATTACCAAAACTGCACAAAGATCCCGTCAACCCACCAGGACGCCCCATAATATCGGGTATAAACTCCATCTTATCACCTTTGTCCCAGTACATAGACTTCCATCTTCAGCCTTTGGTGAAAAAATGCCCATCCTATCTTCAGGATTCAATGAGCTTGCTCAATACCCTCAACAATTTTAAATGGAAAGACGATTATCTCCTCATCACATGTGACGTAACAAGTCTCTACACCATTATTGAACATGAGAAGGGGTGTGAGGCCACTGATTTCTACCTACAGGAGTGCAACAAATACAATATCACCCAACGTAATCTGATTTTAGATGGCATACGGATGATTTTAAACAACAATTTTTTTTGGTTTAAAGATGATTTCTTTTTACAAATCAGAGGCACAGCCATGGGGACCAGGTTCGCACCGAGCTATGCCAACCTTTTTATGGCTTTTTGGGAACATACTTTTATTTACCAAGAGCATGGCTTTGGTGCGAACCTGGTCCTATATAAAAGATATATTGACGATATTTTTATTATTTGGAAGGGGTCGGGTGACCTTTTTAGCACTTTTTTTAATTCTCTCAACCAAAATGATTGGGGGATTCGTTTAACGAAAAGTGTGAGTGACACAAGCATTGACTTTTTAGATCTCAATATTTATGTTTGTGACGGTGTTTTAGCCACTCGCACTTTTTTTAAACAAGTCGATATTAACAGTTATATTGAAGTTGACAGCTGCCACCACAAGCCCTGGCTGTCAAATATCCCTAGGGGACAATTCCTCAGGCTACGCAGAAATTGCACAAAGCAACAGGATTTTGAAAACCAGGCCTGCCTGTTAAAAAAACAGTTTATACAAAAGGGATATGACAAGACTGCCCTTGATACTCAGATCCAGGAAATATCCGCACTAAATAGGTCCCCCCTTCTGAAGTATAAGAGAAAAAGTGATGTGCCAACTGATAGGAGAGAACAGATCCCTTTTATTTTTGACTACTCCAGCAATGTTGGGATGATCAAAAAGATTATTAACAAAAATTGGAATATCCTATGCCAGGATGAGGAGATACATGAGTTTGTAGGTCCAAAACCAAGATTTATTTTTAGAGGAGCGAGGAATTTTAAGCAAATTTTAACCAGAAGCTTTTTAGAACCTACACCTCAAAATGATAATTTTTTAAATAATTGGTCAAAAGCACAACAAGGTTTTTATCACTGTGGGATGTGCAATGCGTGTAAGAGCACAGACAAAAAAGAAAAGCACGTAACAGCTTTTAAATCCTTTAACACTAAAAAAGAATTTAAAATTAAACCTATGATCACATGTCACTCAAAAAATGTGATATACCTACTAAACTGCACATGTGGCCTTCAATATGTGGGCAAAACGTCGAGGCCACTAAAAGTACGGATAAGTGAACATGTTAGGAATATCAAAAAAGGTTTTATAAACCACAGTGTATCCAAGCACTTTTTAGAAAAACACAGCTCAGACCCTAGTTTTTAAACCTTTTTTGCTATAGACAAAATTAATTCCCACTGGAGAGGAGGGGATCTCCCTAAAAAACTAAGTACCCAGGAAGTAAAGTGGATCTTTGAAATACGCACCTTATCTCCCTTGGGTCTCAACATCGACTTTGAGATTAATAGTATTTTATAATAGGGTATGTTTGCACACATATATTTGATACACATTCCCTATATATCTTTTGTTTTTAAAATTGCACTTTTGGATGGAGGGGGCAGTGTCCATGTAATGGTGGCATTTCCTAACATTAAGAATCATTCTGGGATATGTTTTCTTATCCTACTGTGTATTATTTATATATTTTTAAAATGCTCCACTAATGTCCAGACAAGAATACCTTTTCTCTTTTCCAACATTAATATGTCGTTTTCCCTTCCTTTTAAACGTTTTCCTACCTATGTGCAATATGAACTATTGGCATTTTTGCCCTTCTTAATGATGGACAATTGTGTGCTGAAACCGTCTGGAAGATCATGAGAGACCGGAAAAACTACAACCGGAAGTGACGTATCGGACTGCATCACGACGTCATCAACGGAAGTGACGCGGCGAAATGGAGACCGAAAGAATAAACAGCAAACTGAAGGAACACGGACTGACAAAGATAAATGAAATATCGGACATGTTGGGGGGGGCTGGGGAAAGGAGTGCACAGACGGAAATGTAGCCATATTGAGTGTGGCATAACACTTCCGGCTGTGACCATGTTTGGACATGGGTGGGAACTAACTCACAGATGTGAATATTATTAAGGCAATTAACTGATTGTTTGGCATATATTAGGGCTTTAGAGCCCATTGGAAAATCAGATGCACTTGAGAAAGACCTATTGAAAGGTTGAAACGCGTTGTGCTGCTAAAATATATATATCTTACTGTGTATATATTTATTTTGTATTTTAAAAATAACCTTTGGAATAAAACACTTTTAACCACACACCTGCCTTGGACTTTTTGGAGCATCACTGCAAGCTACCAGTTCCAAGTTCCTGTGGATATACACATCTTTCCAATACTGGATATCTCAAGAGTGAGATGAAAAGCGCTATAAGTCTAGAGCCAACTTTAAATGGGCTCTGAAAAGTGTGAGTTTGATGATATACATCATTTTTAAAACATTATTTGTTTTTTACAGTTTACACTATGTGTATTTTATTTACCTGTATATTGGTGATACATACTGTATGTAGTGTGAACACACAAGAATACCCTGTGCAAGAGGTAAAACTCACACTTGTCTTTTCTGTGTGCGCAAATCACTTTATTTCTTAGAATTTATCACATTTTAGTGTAAGTGGTGACATTACACTTCGGTGATTTTTGCTGCACCGGATCTTATTAATTTAGCGCCATTTGTGTCCTTTCTCTGTTTTAAATTTTGAACTGTGGATGTAGCATCCTTATATACCGTTATAGATCATGAGAAGGGTATAGATGCCGTCCATAGGATTTTAATGAAAGACCCAGAAATGAATACAGAGCAGATTTCTTTTATCCTGGCCCTCATAAGGTTCATTCTGTTTCACAACTTTTTCTGGTTTGAGGGGATTTTTTACCTTCAAACTTGTGGAACAGCAATGGGTACCAGGTTCGCACCGAGTTATGCTAATATTTTTGTGGCAGACTGGGAACTTCAGAACATTTGGCAGAATAACCCATTCAGGGGGGGAACCTGGTACATTGGAGAAGATATATTGACGATGTTTTAATAATTTGGAAGGGGGGAAGGAAGATCTTAAATGAGTTTTTATCTTTTATTAATCTTAATACCTATGGCCTTAAATTTACTGAGGAAATTCACGATACACACATAAACTTCTTAGATCTGACTCTATTTATAAAAGAAGGAAAAGTCAGAAGTAAGACCTATTTTAAACCCACAGATGGGAATGGATTCATTGAATTTTCTAGCTGCCATAATCGCAATTGGTTGACAAATATCCCAAGGGGGCAACACATGAGAATCTTTAGAAATTGTACAGACAGGGACGATTTTAAACAACAAGCACAAATTTTAAACAAAAAATTCCAAGACAGGAACTATCCCAATGATCTTTTATTTAAAACCCAACAAAAGATAGAAGGTTTCCAGAGGAAAGATCTCCTAGTAGATAAAGATAAACATAAGATTACGAATAATAAAAGCCATAGAAATAACTTTGATTTTGCCTTCCTCACTAAGTATAATGGCAGGGCGAATCTGATTGAAAGATCTATACGGAAGAATTGGCCCATTTTACTACAGGATCAGTATCTAAAAAGGGTCTTACCATCAAGACCGAAAGTGCTATACAAAAAAACGAATAATTTGAAAAACATTCTAGCACCTAGTATACTACCTAAGGAAGGCAAGGATAAGGAGCATTTTTTATCCAGGAAACCGAATGGTTTTTTTAAATGTGGCAGATGTAGTACTTGTAAATTTCAAGCAAACAAAACTATGGAATTTAGGAGCACAGTCACAAAGGAGGCTTTTAAAATAAAACATTTTATTAATTGCCAGAGTAAAAATGTCGTATATTTATTACAATGTAAATGTGGCGTCCAGTATATAGGTCGCACTATCAGAAAACTTCATGTTAGACTGCTTGAACATTTTAATGGGATTAATAATAAAAACTTGAAACATAGCGTTCCGAAACACTGTACCACCTGCAATGTTTTTAACTGGAAGGATTTTATTTGCATTGGGATTGATTTAATTAAACCACACTGGAGAGGGGGGAATACAGAGAAAATGTTGGCAATGAGGGAAACCGAATGGATATATAGAATGAAATCATCGGTTCCCTCGGGTCTTAATACGGATCTTGACATACTGGTTTTTATGGATTAACCTGTATACGTTAACCTGCATATATTAACTTGTTTTCATATCCCCTTTTTACCTAGATTTCTCCATATATATATATCCTTATTCTTATTTTTATATTTACCTTTGGTCCGGTTTGTGCAATGAAGAAAACAAGAGAAAGCTCCTCCATTCGTTGAATCTCATAAAATGATCCTCACTATATAGAGGTTGCCATTTTTTATAACCTTCCATGGCTTCTTGATATTATTTATTTATTTTATATCTGTTCCCTATCCAATTAAGTTGAACTTTATTCTCTTTTTATTCTCTATATTTTGTATTCATGGATTTGATATCCAACTATTTGATATTCTCCATATATTTCGTTAGAATCCACTGATTGATTGTTCATTTTTATGACCTCTTGTAGATAGCTTTTCTATGTTAGCCTTAGATATATATATGTAATTTATATCATGAATGTAGTGATGCAAATGGGCTATCATGTCCTAATTTTCCTTTTTTTTATGTATATATATACATGTAGATTTTCACATATTTTATATACCATATATAGATTTTTTACATACCACATTTTCTGCAAGTAAATTAACACAATTAAAATTGGTCTTCTCTATTTTATTAAGGCCCGATTTGCATCTTTATTTAGGATGCTGAAATTGTAATTACACAAAGATTGGATGTAGGCAGGTCTGTGAATACAGACCGCATTATTCTCGAGCGCTCCAAGTGGAGTTTTGCTCGTTTTGTGGCTGTGTATATTACACATAAAGTTTATTTGCGTTCCAGCGTGGATGACGCATGCGCACTCCGACTAACCGCACGTCATTACGTATGACGGCGCGCACGGCACGGACTGCGCATGCGCAACCGCTAATTGGCGGCCAGACCGGCGAATTTAAAAGAGAGAGAAGACCGGCAGGAATTCAGCAAGCTCCTGAGGAAGTCGTTACCGACGAAACGCGTTGAGCACCGAGCACCTGCAAGAACCCTACAATTTTGGTATAGCAGTCTAGTTTTACATGCTTTTTACTGTTAAAGTATTTGTGCATTCTTTTGCTTAAAGAAAATATCATTGACACTTTGTATGTCCTGCACTTTAGCATTTGGCACTTTACTCAAGCATTGTATAAGTATAGCTGCTACCTCTAGGGGTTCTTGATTCTTTTGTGCATGTTGCACTTTTAGATATTGTCCTAATAAATTGGATTTTATATTTTCACATATGGTATTTTTATGACATTATTCTGAATTATTCAGTATCATCTTTAATTAGATCACCACACATCTTAATGCCTGTGGCGCCCTGTAGTCTGTACTAGAGTCCAGACTTTGTGTTTATTTTTTTATAGAGGTTGGAGTGACCTCAGAACAGTGGCTTGCCTACATTAAGTTTAAAACTTGTCATTACCTTCACCACCCACCAATTTATCCTTTTGTCTACGCTATCTATCGACAGCATGAACCGTTAGAATTTGTTAACCCGACTCCTGTACCTATTCTTCCTGCGTCTCAGATAATAGCTGCTACCCGTTTGGTTGTTTCATCTCCTTTCCTTAATAGTATTAAGACTTACCAAACCCAAGCACCCCCTGAGACGCCGGCTGGTAAACTATACGTTAAAACTAAGGACAGAAAAAAGTTGTTAACTTTATTTCACACCGCCAAAACTGCTGGTCATCCGGGGGTTACCAAAACCTATAAGGGCCTCCTTCAACAGTTCTGGTGGCCTTCACTTAACCCCTTAAGGACCAAACGTCTGGAATAAAAGGGAATCATGACATGTCACACATGTCATGTGTCCTTAAGGGGTTAAGCAAGACGTAGTGGATTATGTACATGCTTGTCGGGTCTGTACACAGTGTAAGTCCCCTAATGTGAGACCCCAGGGTCTACTGATGCCTCTATATATACCCAAGAAACCATGGACCCACTTATCCATGGATTTCATTGTAGACCTTCCTCTTTCTGATGGTCAGACAGTAATATTGACTGTGACGGATAGTTTCTCCAAAATGGTGCACTTTATCCCGCTTAAGAAGCTACCTTCTGTGGTTCAATTGGCTCAGGTGTTTGCCAAAGAAGTGTTCCGCTTGCATGGGGTACCTCAGGATATTGTGTCTGACAGGGGTCCTCAATTTGTCTCTCGGTTTTGGAGGGGCTTTTGTGCTGAGATGGGGGTCTCCTTGTCGTTCACTTCCTCCTATCACCCGCAATTTAATGGTGCGGCCGAACGTGCTAATCAGTCTGTGGAATTGTATTTGCGCTGCTTCACTAATGCGCACCAGGATGACTGGTCTCGCCTCCTTCCGTGGGCTGAGTTTGCCAGGAATACGGTGTCTCATTCGTCTACTGGCTTAAGTCCTTTTGAGGTTGCTTATGGGTTTCGACCTACTGTCCTTCCCGGTGCGTTCTCCGACAAGGGAATGCCCGCCTTGGACCAGCACCTCGCTTCTTTGCGGAAGATGTGGGACCAGGTCCATATAGCACTGTCTCGTTCAGCGGCTGCTCAGAAGAGGTTTGCTGATCGCCATAGAGGTGCGGCCCCTTCTTATGCTCCGGGTGGTAGGGTGTGGTTGTCCTCCAGGAACCTCCAACTCAGGGTTCCCTCGATTAAGTTTGCTCCCCGGTTTCTTGGCCCCTACAAGGTGTTGCGTAGGGTTAACCCTGTTTCCTACTCCCTGGACTTGCCTCCTTCCATGCGTATTCCGAACACGTTTCACACCTCCCTTTTGAAGCCCTTACTGTGTAACCGGTTCTCTCGTCCCCTCGGACGGCCCATTTCCCCTCGTGCTGTCTCTAGTGATGTGTACGAGGTGGCTGCCCTCCTCGACTCTCGTGTTTCCAGGGGTGGGTTGGAATATCTGGTGGATTGGAAGGGGTACAGTCTTGGGTTCTGTCTTGGGTTCAGTCTTGGGTTTCGGTCTCTGATTTGCTCCTTTCATGCCTGGTTTCCTCTGAAGCCTTCTGCTTCCCGCCCTCCGGGCGGTCTTCAAGGGGGGGTCAGGATCCCGTGGGCGACTGCGAGGGGAGGCTGCAGTCCGCTCGCGGCACTCACCCTCCAGCCGTCCGCGGGTCCTTTCCCGGCAGACGCTCGCTGGTCGGCATCCTCTCAGTCTCGGATGCCGCCCGCGTCCTCCTCTCTGTCCCCAAGCGGCAGCATGCATGACACTGAATGCTGGGGGACCGCCCACCTGACCCGGCGTTAAAGACACAGTATGACGACCACAGTGGGAGACATAGATATCTTCCACGTGTGATTGTTAATTCTGATTGGAAGTTATCCAATCAGAATTAACCACAGGGTTTAAATACTTACCTTTCCTGTTCCTCCCTGCCCTGTTGTGGTCTTTGCTTTATAGTATTGATTCTGAACGTGTGCTTTCTGGTTACGTACTCTCTGGCTTGTTATACTGACTTTGTGACTTTCTCCTACCCTTTGACCTCGGCTTGTTTCTCGTTATTCTGTTTTCTGGTTCCCCTTACTCGGCTTGTCTCCTGACTATTCTGTGTGTGCTTAGCCCGGCCACTCTAAGGACCGGTACTGCACACTTTCTGTGTGTGTGTCTGTGTGTGAGTTAGCGTGTTGGGTTCCCCAAATCGTGACACACACAAACACACACACACACACAGACATACTGACGCACACACACACACACACACACACACACAAACACACACACAAACCTTACACTTTTAAAGCCAGTATACAGGGGCTGAGTAAGGGGGCAGGGCTGTAGTGGAGGGTATGAGCTGTAATTTGGGGGTTAGGAAATGTAGTGGGGGGATGGGGACTGAAGTAGGTTGATGGCTACAATTTGGGAAAGGGGCTGTGGTGTGGGTGATATGGGTTGCATATAGTGGGGATAGCTGCAGTGGGGATTTTATGGAGGCTCTGGTAGGGGGGCATGGGGCTGAGGAAGTGGGACAAGAGCTGAGAGGGAAGGCAGAAGCTGAGGGGGTCAAGAGCTACGTAAGGGGGACAGGGGCAGTGAGGGGGACAGGGGCTAAGGAAGGGGACAGGAACTGAGGAAGGGGATAAAAAATAAAATAAAGTGTATCCCCCCCTCTCTGAGTCTTACCTTAGGCCAGGGAGGGGTGGGCAGGAGCCAGGAGCAGGAGCCAGCAGCCAGCAGGAGCAGCATCCAGCAGTCAGTGGAGTCAGCCAGCATCTCCTGATAATGTCAGGAAAAGGGGGCATGACTTCCTCTGCTCTTCTCCCAGACCTTGGATATTAACAGTACCCCCACTCTGTATGGAACTCACAAATGAAAAAACTGATGAAAAAACTGCCTTAAAGTTTCCTTCTCTACCAAGGGAGGTCTGGAACCTCAATCAGCTAATTCTCTGTATCAAAATCAGGAATCAGGTAGGTAAGTTTAAATCGGTTTATTCAGTATAAAATCCAATAAAAGAATAGTAGTAAGAAACCAGTGGTATAACAACGGTCCTACACATTTCGTTTCCTTAGAAACTTCTTCAGGGACCACATTCAGTACAATTACAATCATAAAACATCATCAGTAACAATGAAATATCCTACCCACCCCTTCACACCCTCTTCTTAAATAGGGATATTCCTTATTTTCTCCGGTGTGTTCGGGGGAGTTCTCTTCTAATCCACCAATCGGTTTATCCTGTTTCTCCTCCCCACCACTGTTCTCAGTTGTTTCAATTACCGCCGTGAGCTTCTTTGTGTATCTGATTTACGTCTGGCTTGTGTTCCACTTCCTCCTTCAGTGCGTTCCACATTTTCAATGAAGCTTTATTGTTCATAAGGTTCATACATTAACAAAAACAGGAATAGTTTATGTCTCTTGGTCTATTGAAAAAGCGGAATTATCTTAATAGCAAATATTCAACTTTTTCATTTTTAAAAGGCTTGTAATTAGATGGAAATTTCAATCAGTACATCCTGTATAAAAGTGGAATAAATTTATACCCAATATATTTTAGATACTTCTATATTATATTAAATGTATAATTCTGTGAGTAGCCCCACATAACAAGCTGAAATAAAAAAATAAATAAAAAAAATTCTGTCAAATATTTCTACACATAAAAGATGTGTCTGTTATGAATTAATATATATTTGCAGATGAATTGCTTATTTGCAGAAATTAAATCATAAGCCATTATGACATTTCTCAGTTTAGGAAAAAAATAAAAAAAATAAAATAATGAAAATGAATAAAAGAATAAATACAAACATTTTATGAAAACATGTAGGAAATCAGGAATATCCCAATTTAAGAAGAGGATGTGAAGGGATTGGTAGGATATTTCATTGTTACTGATGATGTTTTATGATTGTAATTGTACAGAAAGTGGTCACTGAGGAAGTTTCTAAGGAACGAAACGCGTAAGACCGGTGTTATACTACTGTTTTATTAATACTATTCTTTTATTGGATTTTATACTGAATAAACCGATTTACATTTACCTACCCAATTTCTGATTTTGATCCAGAGAGCGATAAGCTGATTGAGGATCCAGACCTCCCTTGTTAGAGAAGGCAACTTTAAGGTATTTTTTTGAGTTTGTGAGTTCCATACAGAGTGGGGGGTATTGTTAATATACCCATACAGTGTTGCACTATTATTTGTTATTTTTATATCCAGCTGTATCCCATTTTTTTGTATATATCTCATACATTAACTCATGTTAGTTATTTTGTGCCTCATGTTTACACTGCATTAATTATGACAATAACACTTTAGAAAGAGCGTAATTTTATGTAGCTTTTGAATAAATACTGTTGATATTTATACAATTTTATACAAATTATGCTAGGACTGCAATTACTGTATTACAATATTATATCAACCAAGTTCAAAAGATGGTAGTATGTAAAGATCTCTTGTGTTTTCTCCTATTTTATTTTATTATCTGTTTGTTATCTGTGTTTCTGTATTCTTGTACCTAGCACTGTGAATCCTTTTTGTCAGATTAAATGTTTACTTAATCAGCTTGTGTCTTTGTTCTCTATGAGCTCACTGTTCTGAGGAAAGCTCAGGTAAACACGTTACCAAAAGGGTTAATCATATATGTCTGATCAGTAAAGTAAGGTTGTTATACTATAATTCGACTGTGTGTGGGGTAACCGAAGACGCCAGGTCTAAAGTTTTGGTGGTGGCAGTAAAGTGTGTACTAGGGTGTTAGGGTAGAAGGGATTGCAGGGATTAATTTAGTGGTTGCTGGATCTAGCAACAGGTAACCAGGGGTCTGGTGTCATTAACCCTTTCACTTCCACACTCTCCCCACTGCCTTGCAGGGGCAATAGCCCACGTTCGTGACAAGCAGAGTTGGTGTGTAAATCATGCACCTGCAGTCTCACAGCTCAATTCTCTGCCATTGAGAAATGAAATGACTTTTGTTTCTGTTTATCTAGCCCTAGCCGCACCCTGTGGCTGTGGCTCACACAGCCTGCATGAAAAAAATGGTTTAATTTTCATTCAGATGTTAGCATGCTTTAGACGTTTTATCTCCTCCTCTGTAAATTGAGGCTCTGGCAGGGTCTAGAAAGCAATTAACACAGCAGGAAATGAGAACATTTACATTAAACAGACTGCGCAATAGAGAAAGTTTAAATATTAGATCTCTCTTTACAGGAAGTGTTTAGGAAACTGTGCAGGTCACATACAGTTTTTTCTTACTAGATGCAACAATGTTGTGACTTTGTATTTTTATGTACATATATATATATATATATATATATATATATAAATGTACATATATATATACAGTATATATATATATATATATATATATATATATATATATATGTATGTATATATATATATAGTGCTGTAACACTGGCAAACCGTTCGTGCTGCAAAATACAAATATTGTTCACAGTGTGTTACAATGCCCAGATTTTGCAAAGTATGCTGAAATGTGTCTCTGATTTCAGCTGGATGAAAGCTGTTAATCAGCTGAAATCTAAGCGCTGATGCTTAAAACAGTCCCTGATTTTAAGCAGTTATAGTAAAACCTTCAATGACATGACAGTTCATCATTTGGCAGCTGTCCAGTGGTTGATAACCAGCCGCAACAAAAAAACTAAGAAAAAAAGTAGTTAAAAAGCATTAAATTTACACCCATAATAGTACAAGGGATGGTTAATATCACCAACTATGCTACCTTTATAAAGGCATTTCCATGATTTGAAACCTCAGTTAGAACACTCTGTAAGCCAAGTAATCAAAGATCTCTGACAGGTAAATCTTGTTTCTCGCGTGACTTGCGGGGACATTTCTAAAGGCTTTTCCTTACATTTTTTTTGTCACTTTTTCCCAATCCGTGTCTTTTTTAAAAATTATTTTATAGTAGCATCAGTTTATTATGTTTTTTTTTTGTTTTGTTTTTTTGTCTTTTTTGGCCAATTGTGAGGCTGAAGAAATAAAGACATAAGAGAAAAAAAAACTTCTGAAGGTAAGCTTAAAATTGTAATTTACGATTATTAGATTTATTGCCCCATCTCTCTATTATTAGGGTGAGGGGGGAGGTAGGATTCTTTTTATAGGGTTTTGGTGTGCTCTAGTCACTGGGGGAAAGACGAAGAGGAAACTTGTGGTGACTATCAATGTGCGTTATAAGTAACAAGCTATTAAAAAAAAGTAGTCAAGTCATCTTATTTAAATCTTTCAAAATGCATTTTTCTTACTAGATACAGCCATTTTCCGACTTTATATATTTTTTTGTATTGTGCAAAATGTAACACTAACAGGGTTTTCGCCAACATCCAAGTGGCTCAGTATAAATTGGGGCAAAACAGTCGGTGCAGTATGAGCCATTCAGTTTGTAAAATCCAGACTTTGTTTACAGCAGTGGTAGTCAACCTTTTTTTACCTACCGCCCACTAATGCATCTTTTTGGTTGAAATAATTTCTTTACCGCCCACCAGTTTTCGCGCAAATGCAGAATATTTTTTTAGAAAGGAGGGTGTTTAAAAAAAAAAAAAAAATGTACGTACATTTATCTTTTTATTTCTACTTAATGCAGGTTTATAAGGTTTTAACTTTATAAAGTTTAATGAGAAAACAATAAAGTAAATTGAAATGACCTTTACTAGTGATTAATGAGATCCTTGAGGTTGATGCTGCGAGACTAAATATTTGATATCTGGTTCGATTTTCGTAAGGAACAAACGAAGGTCTCTTTCAGTGATATTCAGACGACTTCTCTGTTTGCGCATATGATTTCTCATTTGTGCGTCAGCTCATCTCCTCTCCCTCCTCAATTCTCCTCCCCACCTTTTTTCCCCTTTTTTCTATTTTTTTAACCTTCCTTGTAGCAATGCCCAGTATGAAGGCTGAGCTAGGTAGCCCACTATAACAGACAGGCACACATACAGACACACATACAGACACACACATACAGGCACACATACAGACACCCACACACACACAAGACACACATACATACACACACACAGACACATACAGACACATACACGCACACACACACACATACAGACACACACAACACATACATACACACATGACACACATACAGACACACATACACACATACACACACAAGACACACATACAAGACACATACACACACACACACATACAGACACACACAAGACACATACATGCACACACAGACATGCACACACACAAGACATACATAGACACCCACACATGCAGACACACACATTATATTTAAGTCACCCTCCTGTTTCCTACATTTAAGGTGCAGGAGGGTGACTTATTTTTATTATTTCACTTTTGATAGGCTGTGTATTGCGTCATCGAAAGATGGCACTCCTCTGGTCATTTTTATTTTCAATGACTGTGTTTTTGTATGGCTTTTAAGGCTTCTAGTTATTGTCTGTCCCAAAGTGCAGACGGGCTTTTACTGCAGATGGAGGCACAGAGGTTATCTATGACAAATAAATGTTCTAAGATGTAATTTCTAGCAAAGCAGACATATCCAAGAGGTTTATATCAGAATGGCGTTGACAATATGGCTGGAATAATTCACATTTTTAGGTTGTGAAAACTTCTAGACGAGGCATGCGTTTGTGATTATTTCAAATGGAAATTCATTGGAATTTCTTAATTTAAAACAGAAACAGACATATACACACACACAGACATACAAGACACACGCATACAGACACACAGACAGGAACACATACACACATACATACACACACAAAGACACAGACAAGCACACAGACAGGCACACATACACACACACACAAGACACATACATACAAACAGACAGGCACACATACAAACAGACACACACAGACATGCACACACACATGCAGACACACAAGACACACATACAATGACACATACAAAGACAAGACACACATACATACAGACACACATATATACAGACAGACACATACACACACACAAGACATACATACAAAGACACATACAGACAGACACACATATATACAGACAAACACACACACACACACAAGATATACATACAAAGACACATACAGACAGACACACACACACGACATACAAAGACACACACACACAAGACATACCTACAAAGACACACACACACATTATATTTAAGTCACCCTCCTGTTTCCTACCTTTAAGGTGCAGGAGGGTGACTTTCCCTGGGGTCCAGTGGTGGCTCAGGTGGATGGGAGTCAGAGTTCCCACTCTGACTCCCTGGTGTTCCTCCCGCGCGGCTCTCAGTTTTAGCTAGGAGGAGTGACCGGGGAATCACTTCCTCCCAGCTCTGTGATGTCATCACAGGGGGCCCGGTCGCGCTGTTAAAGCGCCCAGCGCTGACCGGGCCCCCTCACAATCCACATCCATCGGGTGGCCCTGACAGCATGGGCCACCCGATGGACACCTCCATATGCGGCCCCGGCGGTTTGCCGCGCGGGCCAGGGCCGCAAATTGTCACGGCGGTACCCAGTCGCACGGGTACCGCCGGCTGGAACCTGCCGGGCGTCAAAACCTGGAAATCCCTACCGCCCACCTGGAATCCTAAAACGCCCACTAGTGGGCGGTAGGGACCAGGTTGACGACCCATGGTTTACAGTATGTAACAATGCCCAAATTTAGGAAGAAAGAATACTTTTATTATTTGTGTGACGGGAGCTAGGTATGATTGTTTTTATTGGTGGGTGTCTAGGTGTTCCCTTGTCACTGGGACATATGGAGGGCACTGGCATTAAACGTTGGGTGGGGGATCAACTATGGCATGCCCACCCACCATTTTTTGGCAGGCACTAATACCCATCCGAAGCCCATGGGTGAGATGGTGGGCAGTAGCATGTCTACTTCTTCTTGATATTTTTTTAAAAGCCCCCACCCTTGTATTATTATATTACAAGCTACCACACATAGTTTGTGTATCTCACTGTAACAAAAACTAGTGACAGGGCAGCATTTGCAGTCCTAAGAAAGGTCCCATATCATGGGGCCTGTAAAATACCTGGGGTGACCTTTCACTGGTCCTCCCTATGTCCCCATTTGCATCCGTTATTTATCTTTTTTTAAAATGTATTTTAATAATAGCGACATAAATTAATGGACTTTTATTTAGTTTTTTTTTTTAGGCTGAAAAAAAGAATATTAAAGGAGAAAGAAGATGCCTGATACTACATATACAGTATACAGACAGGATTTTCTTATTGGGAGGTGGCAAGGGGCTTGGGGACCCTGAGTCACCATAGAAGGTTAAACAAGGCAAAAAGCGGATGATGAAAAATGACATGTTCATGCTCTACTATATTTTATTAGTACTACGGAATTTGTTGGCGCTATATAAATAATAAAATAATAATAATAATAATTAGTAGCCTGTTGCACAGCCCCTGTAATTTTAACTATAGCTCTCACCTGCTGATCACAGGACAGGGGTAGACACTCCCCGAGTATTATTTAATTGATAGCCCCACCAAGATAAAATATTATTTTATCCTTACAAAAGTATTTGTCTTTTGTATTTAAAGAACCACTCAAGTCACTGAGACCAGTTAACAGCAGTAAAGTGGTCTGGGTGCATGCTTGGCACTTCAAGGTTAAACATTGCTGTTTTGCAGAAAGTTTACCTTGAAGGGTTAAACACACTTCTAGTGGCTGTCATACTGAGAGCCACTAGAGGCACTTCCACTGCACTGACCATGTAAAACTCAGTCACATGACGCTGAAGCTCACAGGAAAGCATTGGATGCCCATGTGACACTTGCTGAACATGCACATCACATTTGCAAGCCTCTCTTTGGAGCATTGGATTGGTTCATCGCTGGAGGAAGCCATGCCTCCGCTCAACAGGCGGAGAGGAGAGCAGTGCTTAGGGAATCATAGAATCATAAAAAGAGGAGTAAAATCTTAATTTTATTATTTTTTATGGAAAACCACAGGGACGAGGGGAATCTATATATAACAAGGGACATGAGCACTATAGCAGTAGGAATACAGGCTTATATTGCTAATGCTTTAGTGTTCCTTTAATGGTTCAAGGGTTAGCAGCTTTTGAATGCGAAGTCAGTAAGTCATCTCTTTTAAAACTGCTAAATTTACAGATGGTCTAAAAGTTATTGTCATCAATTATTGCAAACACATATTGCATCACTCTCCTACGTACTTTACATTTTACAGACATGTGAATAATGTCTCAAACAGACATACAAAAATTACCTAATGTATTTTGTTTAATTTTTCATTAGATCATTCGGTCACATGCATATGATTAGAAACCCTATATGCATTACTCCATACAATGGGAAAGCTTGGGAATATATGAAATATTTAAATACATTTCTGTCATGGACCTGTTAGGATTATTAGGCATGACAACTTCAGAATAATCCCTAAAAACATAAAAATGATAAGAACTTCAATAAGTAACAGCTGTTCTGATAGTATTGCATGGCATTTGTTGGGTGATTAATATAATAGAGCAGAGCTTCATATTATGTTTTAACTTAAATGATTTTTATATTTCAACCATATTTTATTTTAGCATAAGAGTCATAATACTATAAAAGGTTTCTATAATTTTCACACTTATCATGTCAGTTGTATTTCCGAAGAAATGTAATAATTAGTTTCCTTCAAGTATTACATACTCAAGAGCTGCATATTTCCAGTTCGAAATAATCATATAGTATATGTATTTATTTTTTGGAATTATGACCTACACCAGACAATTGATAATTTTTAAATACATCAGCAATTTCTTTAAAGTCTGGAATGTCTTGGCCTCTCTTGGATGGCACTCTTGAGAATGTTCAATTTTGCATATTTTGTTCCTGAAACAGTTTTGTGGATACCTGCAATGTCTTTATTATATACAAAACCAGATCTCAACAGTTGCCAAAAGTACTTTTAGTGATGTTCATTGTCTTTAAAAAAAATATTTCCAAACATCAAATAGAGACTGCACACACCTTAATTCAAATTACATTTGTACACTGGTGCTGGTTCAATATAGCTACCAAAGAGCACTATAAATGGACAACAGCTCATGTAAAGGACACAATTTACTGTTTAAAACAACATTAAATGATAAAATATCTTGAAGTTCATTGTCTCCTCCTGATGCACAGTTCTCAGAAAATGTGAGATAAACACTGGTATCATGTCCAATCCACACTGTGTATGTATCTACTCTTGATATCAATGATGCATTTCGATGACCAATTAGCTTTTTCTGATCATGATAAAAACCAGCGTCATGAAGCTCACACCTCTGACGGCTCTGTTGGCCTGAACATGAAGAGGGATCTTGTGTTATTTTTTCTTATTATTAACCAAAATATACTGTGCTTACCTGTCTATTTTGAGGAGGAAACTAATACCATCCTTTGATACTAGAGTTAGATATTTAATTTTGGCAGAATTGCAAGTCGAATTCATACGAATGTGAGCCAATCGGCTATTGGGCCGAAAAACAAATTCCACCCTGCCACATACTTTAATCAAGAAACAACCAAAATAGCCAATGGCTGAGCTATTTCGGTTGCTTAAGGATTTAAGATGAACGATTTGCCAACTGGCAGTACTAGCAGTCAACAGGCAAAAAAAAAAAAAAAAAATTAGTACAAGGGAGTTTTTATACCTAACCCATGCTCCCACTCACCATGCTGTAGGCATATCTGCTAAGCAGTGAGGAGCCAGTGGGCATGTAGACCTGCCCCATGCCCACATCTTTGGGCATCAGGTTGACATTCAATTTAAAGAATGGGCAGTGGACAAATACTATCCATATACTCCCCATTGTGGGGCTCTAAATAAAAAAATAAGTCAGGAGGTTAATAGTGTCACACTGTGCCCCATGGTGGGACTCTAACAAAATAATATTTAATGGGGGTACATAGTGTCCCCACATAAACCCACCATTGCATAAGTGGGTGCTTTAATTAAAATACCTCCTGTATTCCTGGATTGCTAACATCTATTACTATAGATTTGTAACCATTTTACCTGTAGTTTGCCTGTAGTTTGTATTCTGTGCATGCAGTATGTACTATAATCATTTAATGTTTCTGACCAATATTTCATGTAGACACTTATTAATATTTTGGGTGATAGAATTTGTTTTCTAAACTTTTCAATAGTATAGAACACATGGATACTCTACCCTTCTCCCCCCCCCCCCCTCTTTTCTCTTTCCCAGTTGTAAATACCTCCATATAACTGTTCAATCCCATTCTCTGTTCTTCAGGCCTCACTCAACTCAGTGAAAGACTGCATTTTTTCTACCCACTTCCCACCCACCCTCCCCTCCTCCCGCCCACCCAGGCTCCCCCTAAATATATAGCATGCTCCTTCAGCTGTTTGAGATTCTCACCCAATTACCTCTTCATTCTCCTAACATCTTACCAATAGCTGCTTTTCTTTTAACTTGTTCAGCCATCACCTCCAAACTTCCCCTGCTACCTCTTGTCTCAAATCCCCATGGTATCCTTTAGATTGTAAGTTCACGGGCCATCTAGCCAAGCACTTTGTATACGGGCAGGGCTCTCTTACCTCTTGTATTTGTCTGTGTATATTGTACGTTTCTCCACTAATTGTACAGCGCTGCGGAATCTGTTGGCGCTTTATAAATAGCAAAAATAAATAAATAAATAAATAAATATGGAGGTGCTTAGAGTCTCTCACAGTCCCCACCCATGGTCAGCAGTGGGTGCTCTAATTAATGAATGAGGTAACTAATGATGCAGCTGTGGCTCTAATATTGATAAAGGGGAACATATTGTCCCCCTGAGCTCCCAGTCATACCCAGGCCTCTAGTCACCTCCCAATAAAACTCACTCTAATATTACATTCCAGACATTCCAGACATATTCTTTCTTCTTTAATTTTCTTTTCTTCAACTAAAAAAAATGTAAATGATTGTCCCTGGCATTGGTGTATTGTTCGAATTGGTGTTCACGACCATCATATTGCTGAGCATTGCACATCCTAAACAACATTTTCAAATAAGGACATATAGTCTATTGAGTCCATCTAGTGAAAGCTATTTCATACATTTATAGTGCAAATGTATAGAAATAGTTCATAATAGGAAATAATGAAGACCTAAAGTGCATTGAGTAATAGGCACCCTTTTTAAATAAAAAACAAAAACATCATTGATGGATTTATCTCTGCTACAACATATACTTCCTCCTATGCATGCATATTTATGGTTATTTGGCAGTATATCTATGCAGTATTAATAAGCTCAATAGTACTTTTAAACTGGGAAGTTGTGCCTATATTGTCATGGATCATGGGGTTCCCATGTGCACTTAATTTTACTAGCCAAAGCATATGGCTAAAAACCTTTGGATTTATTTTGTGGATGTCAACAGGTCAGATAGAGGTAGAACACACAAAATGAACATATTTACACTTACAAAGGAGCATACCATATTTATTCAGTCATCAAGGCATACAGCCATCTCCAGCCTTTAGGCTGAGCTGCAATCAGAAAGAAAAAACCTGGCAGCCCACCCGATATGTCTACTTCCTCTCTGACAAATGCTGTCCTCGGAAATCTGATCTCTTCCCTTTATACTTTTTCTGACATCCTGCTGAGAATCTCAGTTTCTAAAATATAACATTGGAATTGTGTGCCACCAACTGACATCAACCAACTTCTTCTGGGTGTCAGTAAGAGTCATTTCTGCTCTAGGCTGGATCCAGTTTCTTATTTCATGCTGGAAGACTCTTAGAATCCCTAAGAGATGAGCGGTATTTAGAGATCCCTTTCAAACACAAAAATAACAATTTGCCACAGTATAATATGTTTTCTTCTTTAGGGTGTGCATACAGGTTAAACAAGCCACAAATACCTGTTATTTGATGAGTGGGCTTAACTGCCAACACTGGCGGGTGGAGTTTTCTGGTACGTGCTATTAAAGGGACACTCTATGCTTTAATGCATTATATAGACAACAGATAATATAGGTGATAGATTAAACACTATGCAATTGTCTAAAATAATAAAAACAAAAAGATAGTGACCTTTAAGGGTAAAATTTTTTTGCAATTCTTTATTTTTGGTGCAGATTTGCATGTAACATACGTGTACACTTTTACACCATGGTCATATACAGTGGATAACATCGCATGTAACATTATGGCTTAGTAGTTATGTCGGGTTAGTGTAGTGCACATTTTTATGAGTATGGCCAGGGGCGTATTAGCCGCGAGGCAAACAAGGCATTTGCCTTGGGCGGCATTTTCCAGGGGGCGGCAAAAAATGCCGCCCCCAAATGCCCAGGGCAAATGCCTTGTTAGCCTCGCGGCTAACAGACATGCTGGGCGGTCGGGCGGCGCGGCCGGCGAGAGAGCACTTCCAGAGGTGTGTTTCCCTGGTAGTCCAGTGGCTGCTTGTCGGTCGGGCGGCGCCGTAGAGTGAGGCTGGGAGCCGGAATATGACGTCATATTCCGGCTCCGCCTTCCAGCCTCACTCTGCGCTCAGAGCTCAGAGGAAGTGCTCCCTCGCCGGCCGCACCGCGCCACCCGACCCCCCAGCAGCCACTGGACCACCAGGGAAACAAACCTCTGGAGAGACACCCCCCCCCCCAGCATTCCCAAAGGTAAGGAGGCTGGGGGGGGTGTTTAAATAAATTTTAAAAAAATTGTTAATGTGGGTGAGTGTGTGTGTCTGTGAGAGTGTGTCTGTGAGAGTGTGTCTGTGAGTGTGAGTCTGTGAGTGTGAGAGTGAGTCTGTTAGTGTGAGAGTGAGTCTGTGAGTGTGAGAGTGAGTCTGTGAGAGTGAGTCTGTGAGTGTGAGAGTGAGTCTGTGAGAGTGAGTCTGTGAGAGTGAGTCTGAGAGTGTCTGTGAGTGTGTCGTGTGTCTGTGAGTGTGTCTGTGAGAGTGTCTGTGAGAGTGTCTGTGAGAGTGTCTGTGTCTGTGAGAGTGTCTGTGTCAGTGAGAGTGTCTGTCAGTTAGAGTGTCTGTCAGTGAGAGTGTCTGTTAGTGAGTGTGTGTGTCTGTTAGTGTGTGTGTCTGACTGTGTGTGTGTTTGCCTGTGAGTGTGTGTGTATGTTAGTGAGTGTGTGTGTCTGCTAGTGAGTGAGTGTGTGTCTGTTAGTGTGTCTGTTAGTGAGTGTGTTTGTCTGTTACTGAGTGTGAGTGTGTCTGTTAGCTAGTGTATGCGTATCTGTCAGTGAATGTGTGTGTGTATTTAGAATGCGGGGCGGGGGGAAGGGTTGGGTGGGGTGGCGCAGGGGGAAGGGTTGGGCGGGGGGGGGAGGGGGGCGCCTGAATTTTGTCCTGCCTAGGGCAGCACAAAACCAGGATACACCACTGGGTATGGTGGTCTGTTGGGTTGTAACGAATTGGTCGCTGTTAGGGGTAGTTGACCCCCCCTACGTGTAGTGCTGCGGGGGATGTGTGCCAGTGATGTTTGCTAGATCGAGGTCATTTAGATTTAGGTAAGGTGGGAGTTGGCTTTGCTATTGCGTTGCCTTCACCTGGTGGGGGGGCTATGATTCCTATTAGTGTCTACGTTATCTTCCGGGTAGGTTCCTCCTCTGGTGAGTAAGATAGTCGCTAGTGTGGGCTCTGGCTTTTGGCCAGTTCTGGCCCTTGTCTGGAATTCTGAGCCCATGTCCCCTTAGTGTTCCTTCTTTCCTGACACTTCTGTGCCCTGTGTGGGAGGGGGGGAGAGTCGCTAAGCGGTGTGTGCGCTTCATGTGTGCTGTTTGGGTGTCCCGGCAAGGCATGTGTCGGTGTGTGGGTGTATGATTGTAGGCAAAGTAAGCGGAGATGTATCAACAAACATGCTAAAACATTTTTAAACTGTGATAGTCTCATATATGTCCCTGCAGCTTGGGTCTGCTGTTTTCAGGTCGTCGATCTCCTATCTCCTCTGTGGACAGATGAAAACATATCGTTGTCAGAGTTCGTCCGAGGCTCTGTGCCTGGCAGCTCGTGGGTGGCGGTGTGACATGAAGGTAAGTTCAGTGCCGCCAGGAGTGCGGGAGCGTCTGCAGGGTCTGTGGCCTTGTAGTGCTTCCCTTCTTTGGTGACCCACATTGTGTGTGGTGTTGCCCATCTGTAGGACATCCCTTATTTTTGTAGGGTCTGCGCGAGGGGCTGTATGGTTTTTCGCCATTTTAGTGTGGCTCTGCTGAGGTCTTGGAAGAAGGAGATTTTGCATTCCTCGAAGTTATATGGCGTCTTCCCTTTGATCGCCGCTAGTAGGCTTAGCTTGGTAGACATCGTTTGGCACCTAAGGATGACGTCACGTGGTGCAGTTTTGGGGGCCCTTGGGGATTTGGTTATTCTGTATGCCCCATCAAATGCAAGGTATTTGGCCTCTTTCGCTGGCATTAAGGATGTCACTAACCTTCTCACGAAGTGTGGCAATTCTTCTAGGGGTATTGTCTCTGCTATTCCTCGTACCTTTATGTTATTTCTCCTTCCCCTGTCATCCAATATGTGTATTTGTCTGTTCGTTTCGGCCTGTGTATCTTGCAGGTGTTGCACCCTGTCGCTCAGTGCTTGAAGTCCCTTTTGTAGGTCTGTCACGTTTCCCTCAGTTGTCTGTGTACGCCTTTTAACGGCCTGTACCTCCGTCGTGAGGGCTGCCAGGTCCGCCTCCCACATCGCCCTAAGATTGTTTTGGAGGCCGATGAGCATGTCTTGGAGTTCCCCTTTTTGTTGCCGGGGCTTCTGTCACGGGTGGGTATGGGGTCTCTCTGTGTGCCGGTGTTGGACTTCGGCGTGAGATCCCGCCGTCGGCTCCTGAGGTCGAGGGCTCTCGGGAGAGTGAGGCTTTTTGCGGTACCGGTACCGTCGTGGGTGTTGCGTGTTGCAGCATCTGGCATATGTCTTTCTGCGTTCCGGTGGTAGTCGCGGGTGTCTTTTGGTTTCTCCTGCCCATATTGCCTGCCAGCAGGGTTAGGAAGTCTGGTTCGTCCCAGTCTGGGAGGCTTCCGTATGCTGAGGGTTGTCTGCCGGCGTGGTAGGCCTTGGAGCCTCGGCTCTGTCTTTTTTTCCCCTCGGGGTGAGGAAAAAAGGCATCGGCGGGTTCAGGGTGATGTGCTGCTGCGGTATCTGCCCTTTGTTCGGCTGGGTGTGCAGTGATGCCGGTGATATTTAGTGGATTTTATTTTTTGCACTCAGAGCTATGTAATATGGTGTCTATTCAGTTGCGCTTAAGGGGTACAAATTTTTTATGCAAATCCTCCCCTATTGCATCATTGGTGCAACTCAATCTGACTCGTAATTATATTAATATAATGATTTATGACATAAAACAAAGCATAAAGAGGCACTACTAGGGGCGGTATGTGTAGGCCATTATATGGTTTCTTTAAGCCATGTGCTTCTGGCTGTGAGATCACAGGCCGGCCTACTTTAGGAATCCTCTGAATAAAAACCAGATGTAGAAAAGATTCAGGCTATTTGCACCCTTTCTAGAATGTAGACTACCATCAGCTGACTGTTTTACCCCCAGCCCCACAAACTGGGGCCTTTGTAAGTTTGTTCATGTTTTGTATTGTACCATATGAATCCATTGTAACACTTGGCATCTGCTATAGCTTTTTGCAAGTAATATGCTGCAGTTTATATTGTATAATTATTGTGGTAAATTGACATTCAGCTAGCATCTGTTTACTTATTATAGTTATATAAAATATGCATTTAATAGTACAACGGTTTGTGTATTTTCTATATAAATTTTCGACCATAATACCATGATTGCTCAATTATGATATATTAATTAAAATATTATTATTCATCTTTAAGCCACGGCCACAACACTCATGTTCCGAGTATGCATTTTCTGGTAAGGTACTGAGTATTTTGCTCATACTTTAGCTTTGAACCTCCAGCTGGAATCAATGGGTGCTCAGGTCATGAGAGCAAAATAAGGAGATTAGCTTTTGATATTCAGGTTCCAAATTTATGGAACGTCTCAGTGATTTATGTCTGCATTCAGATCATGGGAAATTTGGAAATTATAAATAAAAAAATGTATTTCTGTGCCTCCAGAGAACATCTGATTTAACATCAATGTGAAGTAAAAGTTTAACAATATGAACTACAATTAATAGCTATAGTGGCAACGGATCATTTGTATCTATTTAATATATTATTATATTATTTAAATCTAACACTTAAAATTATGAAATATACAGTTGCAAGAAAAAGTATGTGAACCCTTTGGAATGGTATGTTCAATAAAAACATGGCAACATTTAATTATTTGTGGTGTTATTAGTTTAAGCAGACTGTGATTGTCTATTGTTGTGACTTAGATGATGATCAGATCACATTTTATGACCAATTTGTGCAGAAATCCATATCATTCCAAAGGGTTCACATACTTTTTCTTGCAACTGTACCTATCATCCAGAATTGTTTTGAAATTTAAGTGCACTTCAGATTATTCTAGAACACAGAATTCTAAATTCACTTCTTTCATTATAACTACTTTCATAATTCTAGCAATTTTACATGATATATGTGACTGCACAAAGGGTTCATTAGCAATTCAACTGGATGCAATGTATAAACTTCTGCAAGCGTACAGGATATCTTGTCACAATCCAATGCCATATGGATGTAAAAATAAATTTTCATTTTTCTTTTATAGTGCTCTGCTAACTGTAACACAGCAGAGTAAAATGTAAGTAGATAGCTTGCATCCTGTGCAATTGGATGAAATCTGCTTTAGTAGAATGCATTTCTATATTCAGAACAAATCCTGGCCTATAGACTAAATTGGGTAACTATTCCAAAACAAAACGGAAGCTTGTGTCATTCCAAGGTAGAGTGACATTTTCTGGACCTTCCAGTTGTACCTTTAGTGCAAAGATACTTTTCATATTAAAATGTCAGCTATCTGCTATACTTATTCAGTCAAAGAGTATGGCCGCAGTAACTCTGCATTGATAGCATTCTGGATGGAGAAGCCGCTAGCTCAATAAAGTGATACAGGTAAAAGGAATTACTGTTATTTTTATTTAAAGAGCAGTTATTTCTAAAGGTTACTAAGCACAAAGGAGTTTATGTGAACTTGTGTCTGTGAAATCCCCAACTAGTTTTTTTTTAAATTTAAATAATGCATGTTGTTGATTCTAAACAAAAAATGTCATATCATGCAATTCAGCTAGGTTATAAATTATAGCTAAATTAATAGAATTAATAAAATAAGAAACTGATGGTAACATTTTTAGCACCAGAACAATATGGCTTTGTGTAGTGGTTGTGGTGCAAAACCACTATTGGTGCAAATTATGCAATTTTTATTGGGTTGGGGGGGGGGGGGGGGGTTCATCTAATAGTCTGGGAGGGAACCATTTTGATATCTTTCAGTGCAAACGTTTCAAAATTTATTTTTTACATTACAAGCGTATTTTTTACATTACAAGTTATTTAAAGTAGAGAATTCAATGAATTATTCACTAAAGTATGAATTGTTTGGAGCTTAAAGGGACACCACAGGCGCCTAAAGGACTTTAGCTTGCTGAAAAGCTTTAAGTGTGAAGCGTATGTCCTCTTTTTTTCATTTTGCGAGAAGTGCAGATTTCAGTAGAAATTGGCACTTTAATAAATTAAAATGGTTACACCCCCTTGGCTTTCAAGCAGACAACATGTAGTGTTACTTCCTGGTTTGTTTAGCTCAGTGGAACTAAACTCAGGAGGCAGCAATTGCTCAGAGCACCTGCCTTGCAAAGACTTCTCATTGACCTGCCCTGGGATGTCTGTGATTGGAAGTCTGGGTGGGTTAGAAGAGAAGGGCTGGCAAAGGCTGCAGGAGAACTGCATGTTTTGCAATTTTTTTTAAATATAACAAAACATGTAATAAATACTATATGGTACAAAATACACCAATAGTTAAATATGTGGTGCGCTCAAAAATTTATACTCTTACCCCTAAGGAATATTGTTGAGAATATTTATATATATAAATATTCTCAACAGATACACTCACATGGAGGAGAGCCAAAAGGGACAGGCTCAAATTACATCCACTTGTGTGTACTAAGGTGACACAAAACCTCTTCTTTCTTTAGTAGTGATGTCCTTATATATAAAGGAAAAGAAGAAAAGAGATATGGAAGCAAAGGTGCTTCTAGTACATTAAACTCTGGATACAATTGGATAGATACGCAGTGCAGTTTGCTTCTCACCTCGTAAAGAGCCCAGACCTAACTCTAAGTATGTTCCTTTAAGGGACACAACCCTTCTTTGGGCTGTTGCAGCAGGAGATGATCCACTGGACAATTTATATGTGCATAATCAGATTTGTTAAATGTATGTTAAAAGGTTTACTTCAGGGAGATAATGCCAAACAAATCTTATTGATTTGATTGGGTAACTGAAATATTAGATAAGGGTGGTGCATTAGACATTGCTTAACTAGATTTCAGTAAGGTTTTTGACACTGTTGCACATAGAAGGCTTATCAATAAATCTTTAAGTTTGGATTCAAATATTGTTGAATGGGTAAGGCAGTGGCTGAGTCACAGGCAACAGAGGGTTGTAGTCAATGGAGTCAGGGCCGGATTAACATAGGGGCTGATGGAGCTGCAGCTCCAGGCCCAGGCCCATGGAATAGGCCCATTGGTTTAAAAAAAATTTTTTTTTTTTTACACACTACTCTTAGGATTGCCAGGTATTTCTCATGTATTTATTAGGGTTGCCAGGTATTTCTCAGGTATTTGAGGCTGCCTAGCCGGTGCCGGTATTGCAGTAATACAAATGTCTGTCTCAGTATAAACATAGACTATTCTGCAATACCAGCGCCGGCCAGTAGGGGTCGTTTGTGTGGAGAGAGGCAGTGATAAGAAGTTACGGCATCTCCCTACCTGCCTCTCTCTACTCACTGATCCGCAGGGGAGCAGCTCTGCACAGCGAGTCCAGACAGCAGCTCCGAGACATGGGGACGCTGAGACATTGGGACACTGGGGAACATGGGGACCCTGAGCATGGACGTCCGCAGGAATTTGTCCGGGGGGGCGGGGGGGTGGGGTGGCATAATTGTAATGACATCCATGCTTGGCCCCTTTTTGACAGTGTCATGAAAGGGAAGGAGCATAGTCATTTTCACATAAAGCAAGGATGAATAGCGTTTTCACAACTATGGTGTCAGGAATATATGTTTGTATTCCTGACACTATAGTGTTCCTTTCATCAAATTACAGGAAGATTCTGGTCACCATAACAACTATATCTAAATGAAAATGCTGTGATGCAAGGAGGCCCCTGGGTGCTCTTTCTTTGAAGGGGTGAAACCGCTCTCAAATGGTTTACCCCCAAAGGCTTCCTTCAGCTCCAGATCTCCAGGTCGCTCAGTGGTATTCGACTTCTGAAACAGAGAGTCAGGAAGTGCAGATTGACGTTGGGCATGGGTGCCGCTGATTGGCTAGAGTGGTCAGCTGACACTCGCTACTTTCCGATTCATAAAAATGTTTTACGTTTTCATGAATGGGGAGCTACTGATTGGCTTAGAGTGCTAGCTGACCCATCTAGCCAATCAGCGGCACCCCTACCCAGCGGCCCTCTGTGTTTCCTGACACTCAGTAAATAACAGTGAACACATTAACACTGATATTTTTTTTTACCTGGGGAGATGAGAAGGTCCAAAGTTTCCCTGCCAGGCCCAGGTACCAACGCCTTATGATGTGGTGTCCAGAATGAAGTGCTCCAATCTCATTTTCTTCTCCTTCATTTGACACAGTCTTCTTTGTCTTCTGAGGCTCCTTCTGCTCCTTTACCTTTCTGCTACTTTCTGCTTATTTTGTGTCCTTCTGCTCCTTTCTCTTTATGATCCATTTCTGCTCCTTGATGGTTCTTCCTGCTTCTGCAGACCCTTCCTGCTTTTAACTGCCCTTCCTGCTTCTAACTGCCCTTCCTGCTTCTTTCTGCCCCTTCCAGCTTCTTGCCGTCCCTTGCTGATCCTTTCTGTTCCTTCTGATTCTTCCTGCCCCTTCCTGCTCCTTGCTGCCCCTTCCTGCTCCTTGCTGCCCCTTCCTGCTCCTTGCAGACCCTTCCTGCTCCTTGCAGACCCTTCCTGCTTTTTGCAGACCCTTCCTACTCCTTTCTGCCCCTTCTTTCTCCTTGCTGCCCCTTCCTACTCCTAGCAGACCCTTACTACTCCTTGCTGACCCCTCCTGCCCCTTGCAGACCCTTTCTACTCCTTGCTGACCCCTCCTGCACCTTGCTGCCTCTTCCTACTCTATGCTGCCTCTTCCTGCTCCATGCTGCCCCTTCCTGCTCCTTGCAGACCCTTCCTGCTCCTTGCAGACCCTTCCTGCTCCCTCTTCCTACTCCTTGCTGCCTCTTCCTACTCCTTGCTGCCCCTTCCTACTCCTTGCTGCCTCTTCCTACTCCTTGCTGACCCCTCTTGCTCCTTGCAGACCCTTCCTACTCATTGGTGACCCCTCCTGCTCCTTGCTGACCGTCCCTACCCCTTCCTGCTGCCCCTTCCTATTCCTTGCTGACCCCTCCTTCCTCTTGCAGACCCTTTCTACTCCTTGCAGACCCCTCCTGCTCCTTGCTGCTCCTTCTACTTTACCCTCCTGCTCCTTGAAAACCTTTCAACCCCTTCCTGTTTCTTGCTGCCCCCTTCTATTCCTTGCTGACCCCTCCTGCCCCTTTCTGCTCCTTCTACTTTACCTTCCTCTATGCGGTCTCCCCCACCCCCCATCCCTCACTTACCTGCTCTGTAGGCTGCCTCTGTGCTGCTCCCCTGCGGTTTCAGTCATGAGAGAGAGGCAGGGATAAGCTGTAGCTTCCTGCCTTTCTCCACTCACTGGCCAGCGCTGGTATTGCACTGTATTCTCACACTAAAATGAAAAATAGCAGCACAAACTGAAAAATCCGGGGGGGGGGGGCAAGTTACCTCCTTTTACGGATGCCCATGACCCTGAGACACTAGGGACACAGTCTCCCAGTGGCCCCTAGTCTGTGTCCCCATGTCTCCCAGCTACTGTCCCTAGTGTCTCAGTGGCCCCATGTCTCCCAGTGTCCCCATGTCTCTAAGTGTCCCCTAGTGTCCTAGTGACATCAGGACACTGGGAGACATGAGGACACAGGCTCTAAGGGACACTGGGAGACATGGGGATACAAACACTAGGGGACACTGAGAGGCATGGAGACACAGGGAGACATGGGAACACTGGGCGACTTTGAGACATAGGAGACATGGCAGTGTCCCCATGTCTCCCAGCCAGTGTCCCTAGTATCTCAGTATCCCCATGTGTCCCTGGTGTCTCTCAGTGTCTGTAGTATGCCAGTGTCCCTAGTGTGTCAGTGTTCCCTAGACTCCCAAAGTCCCCTAGTCTCCCAATGTCTCTGTGTCCCCATGTCTCCTAGTGTCTCAGTGTCCCCTAGTATAAAATAAAAAATCTCAGGCACTCACTGTGATAGATTTAGGCAGGTTTATTGGACACCGCAATGTTTCGACCTGTACCCACGTCTTTATCAAGTCTCCAATGTCCCCTATGTATCAGTGTATCAGTGCCCCATGTCTCTCAGTGCCCCATGTCTCTCAGTGCCCATAGTGTCTCTGTGCCCGTGGTGTCTCTGTGCCCATGGTGTCTCTGTGCCCGTGGTGTCTCTGTGCCCGTAGTGTCTCTGTGTCCGTAGTGTCTCAGTGTCCCCTAGTATAAAAGAAAAAAATCTCAGGCACTCACTGTGATAGCTTTAAGCAGGCTTATTGGACACCGCAACATTTTGACCAGTACCCAGGTTTTTATCAAGTCTGCAGTGTCCCCTATATATCACAGTGTCTCAGTGCCCCATGTCTCCCCGTGTCCCCTCGTGTCTGTCACCCAGTATCCCCAAGAGTCTCAGATTTCCCAGGTCTCCCAGTGTTCCCTAGTATCTGTGTCCCCATGTCTCCCAGTGTCCCAATGTCTCTCAATGTCCCCTAGTGACATGGGGACATTGGGAGACATGAGGACACACACACTAAGGGACTGGGAGACATAGGGACACAGACATTCCCCCTTTTTGTGTATGTTCGCCCTTTCGGCCATTCTGGTTATGTGATTTGTGTCAGTAGCCCACCCTTTTACCGCATCGATAGACTTCCTGCTTTACTGGACACTACTGTTAGGGGGTATGGGTTTACTTTAAAGATGAAAGCATGAGATTAGCAAAGGGTATGTGTTTTCTCATAGTTGCATCCTATGAGTTTCCCTACAGCATCATCTCCATCAGATACATGACGCTTAGGAGGTAGGGCTGTTTTAGTGTTTTTGGTCAATAAGATTTTGTAATTAGGCCCATCATAATTATCAGCACCAGGCCCACTGGGCTCTTAATCCGGCCCTGAATGGAGTATATTCAAAGCTTGGGCTTGTCACCAGTGGGGTACCTCAGGGATCTGTACTTGGACCCATTCTCTTTAATATTTTTATTAGTGATGTTGCAGAAGGTCTTGATGGTAAGGTATGTCTTTTTGCTGATGATACAAAAATATGTAACAGGGTGTATGTTCCAGGAGGGATAAGCCAAATGGCAAATGATTTAGGCAAACTAGAAAAAGGGTCACAGTTGTGGCAACTGACATTTAATGTGGATACCTGCAAGATAATGCATCATGGACGTAAAAACCCAAGGGCAGAGTACATAATATTTGATAGAGTCCTAACCTCAACATCTGAGGGAAGGGATTTAGGGGTTATTATTTCTGATGACTTAAAGATAGGCAGACAATGTAATAGAGCAGCAGGAAATGCTAGCAGAATGATTGGTTGTATAGGGAGAGGTATTAGCAGTAGAAAGAGGGAAGTACTCATGCCATTGTACAGAACACTGGTGAGGCCTCACTTGGAGTATTGTACGCAGTACTGGAGACCGTATCTCCAGATGGATATTGATACTTTAGAGAGAGTTCAGAGAAGGACTACTAAACTGGTTCATGGATTGCAGGATAAAACTTAGAAGCAATGGTTAAAGGAACTTAACATGTATAGCTTGGAGGAAAGACGAGACGGGGGGAGGGGTATAATAGAAACATTTTAAAAACATAAAGGGAATCAACACAGTAAAGGAGGACACTATATTTAAAAGAAGAAAACTACCACAACAATAATATCAGGAAGTATTACTTTACTGAGAGCGTAGTGGATGCATGGAATAGCCTTCCAGCTGAAGTGGTAGAGGTTAACACAGTGAAGGAGTTTAAGCATGCGTGGGATAGGCATAAGGCTATCCTAACTATAAGATAGGGCCAGGGACTAATGAAAGTATTTAGAAAATTGGGCAGACTAGATGGGCCGAATGGTTCTTATCTGCCTTCACATTCTATGTTTCTATGGTAAAAAAAACAAGTAAAACTGTTAAATGAATGCATACAATTTAGAAAGTCCTTGTGGTCTTCTTGTCCCAAAACGTATTTTGCCGTGTAGAAATGGCTCTCAATTGGTGAGAAAGCCCTTATGGGGAAAAAAGAGGAGGACTTACAAAGGCTGCAGTCATAAGAACTTTTGTAAGCTCTTTTAGACTATACTCTCAATGAGTAAATACATAACAATGTGCATGAATGTATTAATTGGGGGTATATCTACTTCATTGTGGAGTATTGGGAAGTTTTTTTTTTTTGGAAGTGTGTTATAATCCATTATTAATACTTACACGAGCTACAGGTCTGGTGTATGATTTGTATCTGTGTTTTCACAGACCATGTTTCACATGTAAATGGATTAAGATCAGTTATGGTATGGAATGGCCCGCTGATTAACTTCTTTACTACACAGTCATGTAATATCAATTGCTTAGATGTCCACATTTATAGTGTTATTATTTTAACTTAAACACAACTAAAGTATAATTCTTATTTTTAATATACTGTAGATCCATTTATATGTGTTAATGTAATGTATTTTGACAAACCAGAATTAAATTCAGAAAAACAAGGCCAGATATTTTATATGCCAAATGCATTTTTAACACTGTTTCAAGAAAATAAAAACAATGGACAAAGTTCATTCAATCCTCCTGCAAAGCAGTTTTATTAGCTTTGGCAACCTCTGTGTTATATAAACAGCTCCAAGCCATCCAGACCTTTAGAGTTCTCCTTACATGGTTGCAGCTTTATTTGAACATAAGCCCACTCTGTCTGACCCCACCGGACACACACAATAGGTGTGTTTTCTGTTAGAGTAATGCTCTAAGAAAAGTTCAAAATTCCTAGAAATCTCTATTTTATCTAAAAAAAAATTATCTGAAAATGAGATTAATTAACAGTACATCATCATTGGATCATCTGAATTGAAGAATGATCCAACAGAATTATTCAAAAGCAACTGGATCTAAATAAAAACGTGTCAGATATGAAGAATAGTGTTGGTGTTACATCTAAAAGGCTAGGAAGAAACAATTTCTATATCTTTAAGAATGTACATTTCAAAATATATGTTATTTACTAATCTGTAAAGTTATTTAAAGTACAGAATTCACTGAAATATTCACTATTCAGTAAGTATGACTTGTATGGAAATTGTTAGTAGTGTTTTCACTTTGGCCGTAATTTGTAATTCACTTTGAATAGTGTAGATAATTGTTGAAGTTGAACTAAACACAGCTTTCTTCTAGTAATGAAACACTGAAGTTCTGGAATAATCAACCACCCCTTTAAATGCTGTTGGAACATGGGTACTTCAATATATCAGTTGCTGGTAGATGTAGATCAGAAAAAAAAAGTAATAGAGACGCATAGAAATGCACATAGAGTTAAAAGAAGAGAAGGGAAGAGTGAGTAAAAAGATATGGTTACGAAAGCAGGGAAAGTTACCAAATCCATAGAAGTACATCTGAATGATTTAGAGGAGAACTGGGTGGAAGTGTTGTGGTGAGATGAGACCAAAATAGAGCTCTTTGGCATCATCTCAACTCGCCATGTTTGGAGGAGGAATGCTGCTTATGACCCCAAGACCCACCATCCCCACTGTCAAACATGGAGATGGAAACATTATGCTTTGCGGGTGTTTTTCTGCTAAGGGGGCAGGACAATTGCACCGCATCAAGGGTATTATGGACCGGGCCATGTACCGTCAAATCTTGGGTGAGAACCTCCTTCCCTCAGCCAGAGCATTGAACATGGGTCGTGGATGGGTATTCCAGCATGACAATGACCCAAAAAACACAGCCAAGACAACAAAGGAGTGGCTCAAAAAGAAGCACATTAAGGTCCTGGAGTGGCCTAGCCTCCAGACCGAAAATCTGTGGAGGGTGCAGAAGGTTCAAGTTGCCAAACGTCAGCCTTGAAACCTTAATGACTTGGAGAGGATCTGCAAAGAGGAGTGGGACAAAATCCCTCCTGAGATGTGTGCAAACCTGGTGGCCAACTACAAGAAACGTCTGACCTCTGTGATTGCCAACAAAGGTTTTGCCACTAAGTACGAAGAGGTCAAATACGTATTTCAGTCATTGACATGCAAATCAATTTATAACTTTTTTGTGTGTGTTATTCTGTCTCTCACTGTTAAAATACACCTACCATTAAAATTATAGACTGATCATTACTTTGTCAGTGGGCAAACGTTCAAAATCAGCAGGGGATCCAATACTTTTTTGCCAGTGAATTAATCAGAGAATGAAAGAGGAATAGTGTATTCCAAGCAAAATAATACAAAAACTACTATTTTTATTATCATCATCTGTATTTGACCCACTTTCATTACATATCATTAAGGGCATGTATACCATTATAATAGAGTAGTAGTGTGAAAATCTGAGAAAATTATATTGAAATATTTTCTCAACTTCACAATCTCTTTATTAGTAGAGAAAATTGTTTTACAAATGAAACAATTTGCTGAGGGCCAGAAAACCAATAGTGGCTAAATAATCAATCAATAGTTTAAAAAGTAAAATACATTTTACATTTTGGAGATCTCTCACTCTGCAAAACTATATCATTACTGGATGTCATGTAATATTATATTACCAATAGTAATCAATGTCAAGTCGCCCTTCGTTTATTGCCGGACCATCACAAGTAATTGACATAGCATCAGTATAGTCTGACACTTGTATGTTTCACCCACTTCACACATTAATTGGATAATTGTGCTCCATATCTTGGCCTATTGTATTATCTACAAACCTGTCATTTTACATATGTGTGAAAGCATCTATTATCATAATTGGTATAAGTGTTACTAGGTGGCTTTTCATTTCTTGACAGTTGGTCTGAACGTAATTCAGCAATATGTTTTTCTGTTAATTCAAATAATTAAGATTTGTGTATATTTAAATATAGGATTTTCACTAAAAAGCAAAATGTGGCTGTTGGGAATAATACACTTTGTCTAGATACAATGCTTAGTGGATATACCCCTAAACTGAGCTATAAACTTTCCTGTCTCAGAGCTTTGGTCTTATTTCCTGTTTTCTATTTCTGTAATTCTAACTGTGTAGTAACAGATCTATTTTATGTGTGTAGTTTTTATTTCAGCTGTGTAGTTAAACTGAAACTATAATGAGTACTCCCCAATTACACCTGCAAGCTAGCTATAGGATGAGATATGTTGATTGATGAATTATTAAGATTGATGAATTATGTTATTATTGGATAATGTTTATAAGACCCCTGTTTCCTCTTGAATATAAGCTGTTACACAGCCTATTAAATGTCAGAAGTCACCTTGAATCTTGCATTGTCTTGTCTCGTTCATTGGGGCTCCTCACCAGCTGGTTTGGGGATGTGAGGAGAAATACAGAGATTTGCAAACTGATAAGAAAGACCATGGCAAGGGAAATTCCTGACGGAGAAAGTTCCTCACTATCAGTGGCAATCTGACAATCGCAAAATGTAGGAACAAAATGCCTTAAAAAATTGAGATTTTTTTACATCTGTTTGGTTCAAATATTGAAAATCAACTTGCAGATTCATATTGGTGTAATAATAATATTCCATATTAATTAAGAATAATTGATTGATCACTATTGAGCAAATTAACGATAGTTAAGATGGCGACGGTACACATCACTGAAAATGTTAATAACCACAAAACACAGCACCAGAATGACTCATGCATACCATCACGAGAATATTATGAGAACGTAGCTAGCTTTTAGACAAGAGATAATTAACCGCACAGATCTGGCATGGCATTGTTGGTGGGGCTGGCCAGCTGCAAGTCCAATCCACCGCTATTGCCAGGTCTTTGCTGGGCTGCACTGATAAGGAGATTTGGTGGAAAAGTACAGACTATCCATCCCATTGATTATGTATAACTTGTGGAAGATGAGAAAACTTGGCACTCATTGTAGTTCTACCCACGTGTAATACGGACGCGTATTGCTGGTTCTGCTGATTCGCAATAAGAGAGGGTCCTTTTCAAGCCTGACTGCCAGAAGATCTCTCAATCGAGTGCAACAAGCTTCTCTTATGGAAATTTATACTTAAGCTGTTTCTTTAAGCTGTTTCCTTAAGCTGTTATTACTTATTGATTAAGTCTCTGTTAAATAATAACGTTTGTATTGATTACTTACAAGTACTTGGTGTCAGTGTCGTTCCCTTTCTCAAATACTTAATTCACTCATCCCGAATAGGGTTTTGGTGCCCACCAATATCTTTAAAAACCTTAGGGTAGTTAAATATTGCTTTTTGATATTGGCGCTTCGTGAATTTAATGATTAGGCACAACACTGGGCCAAAACTGTTCAACAATTCAGTTGATCGGCCAAAATTCAGATTTCCGAACTGCCATGCACAAGGATCTTGAAGGAATCAATTTGCGCAAGCCCAACATCCGAGATTGATGGTTAGGACATAGTCACAAACATGTTGATATTATTCATAGATCAAGTGACAAGAGAGGAAAAAAGTGAGGAGCTTTAAAGCAAGCAGAGTTCCAAGCAGAGTTTTTCCTGACACTTTGATAGCAGCTACTGAGGGAGACAGACTAGCACTGATATTGTGTGTTTAACTTGCTGTGCCTGTGTGGGGGTGGGCGATAGACTAGGTTTAACTTATTGCTGTATTTATCTAGCAAGCTACTGCCAGGGAAACATGAGATGACTTTGACTAGGAGATAGGAGATTATCATGATGTCACTTATTTTAGTGTGAGACTAGGTTATCAATATTCAGTTAACATTGTATTTTTTCATTGTATGCCCACTTAGGCATAGACTTTGAGTGGTAAATAGCCTACTCTAGTTATCCTAGTGTAACATTTTTGATTAGGTTTAGTGCAGTGTTGCACTTCTAGCCACTACCAATTAATATCAACTTGGAATCTATTTGTACACAAAAAAAACAAAAAAGCCCCTCTTGTACTGCCCCCACATTGGAACTTTGAATGGTAGAGATAACCTGCTTGTTTCATCCTAGTGTGTCACTGTTGTTTATGTTTAGCACATGGTAGCACTGCCACTTAATGCAAACTTGTAATTTCCCAATTTACTATTTGACAGCTTTGTTTTATTTCAGTTAAATGTTTGGAAAAATATATATTTTTTCTCTTTTTTTTTTGCTGTGTGTGTTCAGTCCAATGTTTGCTGTGCAAGTGTGCAAGCACCATGCTTTGCACTGTGTGCTGTGTTCAAACACAATAAAGTCACAGTAGTTAATCCACCGAGCAATTACCAGTTTTGCAACATAAAAATCTATTTTTGTTAAATAAAGTTGTTTTGGTTTACACAATGCACACACATTCGTAACCCTAATTTATTATAATAAAAAAAAAAAAACAACATCATCAATATTGCATCCAAATCCCAAGAGGAAATTAAGGATTGGTAGGGAAGGGGTTGTGTTTCTCAATCCACTATAAGCAGTTGTGTTATGGACTCTGAAAGAACTTTCCCTCTGGCCTGAAGACTACAAGTACCTCTTCCGCCACTGCCTTCACTGTGACCACTATTATTAGTAGTATTAAAGGACCACTCTAGGCACCCAGACCACTTTAGCTTAATGAAGTGGTATGGGTGCCAGGTCCAGCTAGGGTTAACTAATTGTTTTATAAACATAGCAGTTTCAGAGAAACTGCTATGTTTATCAATTAGTTAAGCCTTCCCCTTTTTCCTCTAGTGGCTGTCTCACTGACAGCCGCTAGAGGCGCTTGCGTGATTCTCACTGTGAAAATCACAGTGAGAGCACGCAAGCGTCCATAGGAAAGCATTATGAATGCTTTCCTATGCGACCGGCTGAATGCGCGCGCAGCTCTTGCCGCGCGTGCGCATTCAGCCGACGGGGAGGAACGGAGGCGGAGAGGAGGAGGAGAGCTCCCCGCCCAGCGCTGGAAAAAGGTAAGTTTTAACCCTTTTCCCCTTTCCAGAGCCGGGCGGGAGGGGGTCCCTGAGGGTGGGGGCACCCTCAGGGCACTCTAGTGCCAGGAAAACGAGTATGCTTTCCTGGCACTAGAGTGGTCCTTTAAGCTTTAGGGTAGTTGGATTAGCAGCATGTCTGTTATGTCTGATTGACCACCAAGGAGGCAATTGCTTTTTTATTATTTATTTCTTGTCTAAGTTATCACCTATTTCTTATAGCCCCTCCACTCGCCCAAGAAGCAACTAAGGGAGAACTTTGTCAGAGTCATCAGTGCCACTCTTTACTAAGGAGGTAGAGCAGAGTACCCAAGTAGCGTTCACAATGTCTGGTCATCTTGGTTGTGGTAGTTCTTTCCCCCACAACTCCAGACTTTTGTTTAAGTTTGTGCCAGGAGGAAATCAGCTATGATGCAGTGCATGGGAATTACACGAGTGGAAAGGCCCACTATTTTGCACTCTCCACTTTTCCTAAGTCCATCACTATCTGCAGTTGAATCACCCTATTTAAATCAGGATAAATTGCAAAGTGTAAATTGTACAACAAGGAACTAGGAGGAGGGGGAGAGTGATGGGTCAACTCACCAACACCTGCAAAGCCACCACACATCTTTTTTACTAAGGGAAGAAGCAGACATTTCTAGGGCTGGCAGAAGATCCACTGGTGCTGTATCTAATTCTGTGCAACTAACAAAACCATCAGTACCCCCTTCACTACCACACTTGAACAGAACGTGGAGGGGGGGTGGAGTGAATCTAGTGCCACTGGGCAAAAGGGACAGACCAACTTTTAGTCCACATCCTGCCAGGAATGTGCCCACCAGTCTGGCTTTGACTTAGCTTTCCAAATAATTCAATACTGGTCGAAAATATTAGCAAAAAGTCACTATTAAAGTCTCCATGAATTTTTGTAGATAAATCATTTGGAAAGATTTTCTGACAGTATTGAAGGATTTGGTAAGCTTATTCAATGGATGCCTTTGTTGGATTTCAACACAGCAGGCTAACAAACTGACTGCCCAAATGATTGCTGTAGTGGAGGGAGTTTCATTTCCCTTGTCTACGATAGAAGGGGAGCCCTTTAAGCAACTGATACATGCCCTTGCTACACAAAATGTACTTCCTTTGTGATTCACTTTCAACAGGTCCTGTTTCTGTACCATTCGGGTGTGCTACTATTGAAGAGGTGGCTAAGTCGTGGGTGCATTTCCCACTAGATTAATGGAGTGATCATAATGGCCAGCATGCAGTGGTGACAGTGAAGGAGGTATAGCTTGTCAGGTTGGATGTGGTTCTGTACTTCAGCAGGGCTATTGATCTCTCCTGTTACATGTTGAGGTGATAGACAAAAGAACACTTTAGCAACTATATTGCAGACAATCAGACAATGGTGTTAAATTGTTGGGAGAATAGGCAAGGACCAATCTTAGTATGGGTTCATGGTCACAGGCAGAGCTGCTAACATGGTCAAAGCTCTGCATCAGGGCTCCTGTGTAGGTGTGTGTGAAACGGAACATATTGTTTTTCATACATTGTTGCTTTAATAGCAATAACGTCTTACCTACTTTCAGGGGCCCCTGACAAAGCACAAGGTCTGCCCCCCCTCCCCCCCGCCCCGCCCCCTCCCTCCCGGACCTGCCCACGCCCTACCTAGTCCGCTGACAATGATGCAGGACTGAATGTGGTGTGTATAGTGGAAGTGAATTAGAATGTGTGTAATGGATGTAGTGTTTGTGTGTATTAGATACTGTTTGTGCAGTGAATGCAGAGTGTGTGTTTGTGTAGTGGATGCAGTGTGTATAGTGAACGCAGAGTGTGTTTGAGTAGTGGATGTAGTGTGTGTACAGTGATGTAGTGTGTGTTTGTGTAGTGGATGTAGTGTTTGTATGTACTAGATGAAATGTGTTTAGTGGATGCAGTGTCTGTAGTGGATGTAGTGTGTGTATTAGACGCAATGTCTGTGTATAGTGAATGCCGAGTGTTTCAATCTGTGGTGGATGTAGTGTGTGTACTGTGAATACAGGATGTTTGTGTAGTGGATGCTGTGTGTACAGTTAATGCAGAGTGTGTGTCAGTATAGTGAATCCAGAGTGTGTGCATAGTTTAGTGAATGCAGAGTGTGTGTTAGTGTGTAATGAATGCAGAGTGTGTGTTAGTGTGTAGTGAATGCAGAGTGTGTCAGTGTAATGAATGTAGTGTGTGTTAGTGCAGTGAATGCAGAGTGTGTGTAAATGTGTAGTGAATGCAGAGTGTGTGTTAATGTGTAGTGAATGCAGAGTGTGTGTTAATGTGTAGTGAATGCAGAGAGTGTGTTAGTGTAGTGAATGCAGAGAGTGTGTTAGTGTGTAGCGGATGCAGATAGTGTGTTAGTGTGTAGCGGATGCAGAGTGTGTGTTAGTGTAGTGAATGCAGTGTGTTAATGTGTAGTGAATGCAGAGGGTGTGTTAGTGTGTAGCGGATGCAGAGTGTGTGTTAGTGTAGTGAATGCAGTGTGTTAATGTGTAGTGAATGCAGAGAGTGTTTGAGTAGTGGATGTAGTGTGTGTACAGTGATTTAGTGTGTGTTTGTGTAGTGGATGTAGTGTTTGTATGTACTAGATGAAATGTGTTTAGTGGATGCAGTGTCTGTAGTGGATGTAGTGTGTGTATTAGACGCAGTATCTGTGTATAGTGAATGCAGAGTGTTTCAATTTGTGGTGGATGTAGTGTGTGTACTGTGAATACAGTTGATGCAGAGTGTATGTTAGTGTAGTGAATGCAGAGTGTGTGTCAGTATAGTGAATCCAGAGTGTGTGCATAGTTTAGTGAATGCAGAGTGTGTGTTAGTGTGTAATAAATGCAGAGTGTGTGTTAGTGTGTAATAAATGCAGAGTGTGTATTAGGGTGTAGTGAATGCAGAGTGTGTCAGTGTAATCAATGTAGTGTGTGTGTAAATTTGTAGTGAATGCAGAGTGTGTGTTAATGTGTAGTGAATGCAGAGAGTGTGTTAGTGTAGTGAATGCAGAGAGTGTGTTAGTGTGTAGCGGATGCAGAGTGTGTGTCAGTACAGTGGATGCAGTGAGCGTGTTAGTGTGTAGTGTATGCAGAGTGCATGTTGTATTAGTGAATGCAGTGTGTGTATTGTATTAGTGTATGCAGTGTGTGTTGTAGTAGTGTATGCAGTGTGTGTGTTGTGTTAGTGTATGCAGTGTGTGTGTGTGTGTTGTGTTAGTGTATGCAGTGTGTGTGTGTTGTCAGTGTATGCAGTGTGTGTTGTCAGTGTATGCAGTGTGTGTGTGTTGTGTCAGTGTATGCAGTGTGTGTGTGTTGTGTCAGTGTATGCAGAGTGTGTGTTGTGTCAGTGTATGCAGAGTGTGTGTTGTGTTAGTGTATGCAGTGTGTGTTGTGTTGGTGTATGCAGAGTGTGCTGTGTTGGTGTATGCAGAGTGTGTGTGTGTTGTGTTAGTGTATGCAGTGTGTGTGTGTTGTGTTAGTGTATGCAGTGTGTGTTGTGTCAGTGTATGCAGAGTGTGTGTTGTGTTGGTGTATGCAGAGTGTGCTGTGTTGGTGTATGCAGAGTGTGTTGTGTTAGTGTATGCTGTGTGTGTGTTGTGTCAGTGTATGCAGTGTGTGTGTGTGTGTTGTGTTAGTGTATGCAGTGTGTGTTGTGTTAGTGTATGCAGTGTGTGTTGTGTTAGTGTATGCAGTGTGTGTTGTGTCAGTGTATGCAGATTGTGTTGTGTTGGTGTATGCAGAGTGTATTGTGTTTGTGTATGCAGAGTGTGTTGTGTTGGTGTATGCAGAGTGTGTGTTGTGTTAGTGTATGCAGTGTGTGCCATTTTCATATATATATAATTTTTTTTTTTATTTAAATGTAATTGATTGTTTCTCCCCCCTCAGAGTGTGCATCTATGTGTACAGAGAGGGAAAGTGGGGCCCAGGACTGCCAGAGCAGTCCGGGCCCCCCAGGGCCGCCGGGCCCATGATAACCGTCATGGTTGTCACCCACTGATGGCTGCCCTGACAGCACCTGATGTCGTCATATGTCTCTCAGTGAGATGTAGAGGTCTTACCAGGATTCCAATACCAGCAAAAAGAGGCGTTGAGATACCACTTCAATTGCTGTATCAACATAAAATGTACTATAATGGGATCCATGTCACTTAAGACAATGTCTTGGAAATGGTATCAATTACTTTATTCCGTAGAAGAATATCGGAGAGTATCCAATCTATACATATCATAAACTGTGTGAAAAGGTTTCATGGAAAAAAACAAAACAAAAAAAAAAGCAAAGACAAAAGACAAAGACAAATACCAACACCATCACCACGGTGATAACATTATTATTATTATTGCCATTTTTATAGCGTCAACAGATTCCGTAGCGCTTATGATGATGCTGATAGAATATCTGCAACCAATTCTAGCCAAATACTCTACAACCAATGCTCTACAACAAATATCCAGGTACTCTACAAAAACAACATCTAGAAATGTATCTAAGGAACGTAAACTTTTAAAGGCCTTTAACCCCTTAAGGACACATGACATGTGTGACATGTCATGATTCCCTTTTATTCCAGAAGTTTGGTCCTTAAGGGGTTAAAGACTTTGGATTACAAATACAATTACAATTTGGATTACAATTACTATCCGAATCCATCCAAGAATATCTTACTCTGCAACTTAATGTTCCTTTTAATTCTTTCCCAGAAAAGCTTTGCTCATTTTTAACTAACCATCTTTTACATGCTAAGATCACACTAAGGATGTTTTACCGTTACAACAATGATCAAAGACATTGGGAACAGAAAAACTTACAGACTGTTGGAGAACCTTTGGCTTTCTAATTTAAGGAAGAAATGCTCTACAATGACCACGGTTTAATGTAGAGAGTGTTATGGGCAAATGTAAATATTGTGTTTCTCAAACTGTGTACTTTGTCTTTAAGAGATATTGCAAACTGACAAGGTGTTCGAAATGGAAAATATCGTTTTTCACACAATGTTGCTTTAATAGCAATAACCTCTTACCTACTTTCAGTGCATAATATGCTGCGTAGTTCTAATTTACGCCATTTTGTCTTAGCTTAATGGAATTTCCCATGACGTGTGCACCCTTACATTTTAGTTGTTGCCTTCTATCTTTGCCAAGTTAAGGGAGGTCCTAAAATGAACATTTAAGGTATAAATATGTGTACTATTAATATTAGGACACAGGGGAGAGATTTGGAGACAGAGACACTGTCGCTCCATATTATAATGACTGAGAGATGATGACATGTTCAAGAAGGTATGCTATTCTGTATTAACCCCTTAAGGACTGAGCCAAATGTACACGTTGTGAACAGAACAAAACGTAAACAAAACCTGGCATTTGCGCTATATGTCTGTCCAACCGTAATTCACCTCTTTCATATTAAATGCACCCCCCCTTATTATATATGATTTTATTCAGGGGAAACAGGGCTTTCATTTAATATCAAATATTTAGCTATGAAACATAATTTAATGTGAAAAAAATGGGAGAAAATAAGAAATTGTATTGTTTTAGTTCTACATGACATTTTAACTGTCAATGTCATAATACTGTTTGCTTTTACTGCAATAAAATACACATATTTGTATTCAGCAAAGTCTCACGTGTAAAACAGTACCCCCTATGTACAGGTTTTATGGTGTTTTGGGAAGTTACAGGGTCAAATATAGCACATTACATTTTAAATTGAAATTCGCCAGATTGGTTACGTTGCCTTTGAGACTGTATAGTAGCCCAGGAATTAAATTTAGACCCATAATGGCATACCATTTGCAATAGTAGACAACCCAAGGTATTGCAAATGGGGTATGTCCAGTCTTTTTTAGTAGCCATTTGGTCACAAACACTGGCCAAAGTTAGCGTTAGTGGCCAGTGTTTGTGACTAAGTGGCTACTAAAAAGACTGGACATACCCCATTTGCAATACCTTGGGTTGTCTACTATTGCAAATGGTATGCCATCATAGGGGTAATTTTCATTCTTGGGCTACCATAGGGTCACAAAGGCAGCGTAAGCAATATGGCGAATTTTAATGTGAAAAAAATGAAACACAAGCCTTATATTTGACGCTGTAACTTTTGAAAACACCTTAAAACCTGTACATGAGGGGTACTGTTGTACTTGGGAGACTTCGCTGAACACAAATATTTGTGTTGCAAAACAGTAAAAAGTATCACAGCAATATTATTGTCCGTGTAAGTGCTGTTTGTGCGTGAAAAATGCAAAAAACACTTTTACTGGCGATATCATTGTTGTAATACATTTTACTGTTTTGAAACACTAATATTTGTGTTCAGCGAAGTCTCCCGAGTAAAACAGTACCCCCCATGTACAGGTTTTATGGTGTCTTGGAAAGTTATAGGGTTAAATATAGTGCTAGCAAATTAAATTCCCTATACTTTCGGCATGGGTTGTCAGGCAGGTCCCGCTAATTGTAATTAATTAAGATACCTAATTATGCAAAAATATTACATAAATATATGTGTAGAATTAATATATGTATATATATATATATATATATATATATAATTTTTTGTAATTATTTTAATTTATATATAGGTATATATATAGTGATATATACGTATATATTTATGTATATAGATATATATATATATATTATTTCGTTCTACGTGTATTTTGATATAAATATATATATATATATATATATATATATATATATTAATATCACAATACAGTTAGAACGAAATAACACACATCTATATATTTTTTAATTATTTATTTTTAATTATTTTTTTAATTTTATCTTTTAACGTATTTACATATTTTTTTTTATATTATATATAAATATATAGATAATAATTATATATATATATATATATATATACATATTTAATCAGTATCAGTCTATGTGTAATTTGATATTAATATGTATAATTATATATATATATTAATAGTAAAATACACCTAGACAGTGTATGTATGTGCATGTATATGTGTATATATATATATATATATACTTAGATCATATATATATATATATATATATATATATATATATATATATATATATATGATCTAAGTATATTATTTTTTTTTTACACTGTTTTAACATTATTTTATTTTATTTCCAGCCAGCAGGGGGACTACCTGTCATTACAGTTAGTCCCCCTGCTGACAATGCCTGAGCCAGCTAACCTGGCCATGTGATTGTGAGGTCCTCGCAAGGACCTCACTCTCACATGGCCGGGGGGCCCCCAGGACATCGGATGTGCCGCGGGGGGGCTCCCTGGGAGTCCCCCCAACCGCGATCGCCGGCAACCGGGTAAGTAAGAAAAAAAACGGAGGGCATATTATTACGCCCGGCGGCGTTTAGAGCCGCTTAAAATAGGGCGTAATAGTACGCCCGGTCTTAAGGGTTAATGATATTGCAAGCATATAGTTTTATCTTATAAACTCTGCTATAACTTATTGTAATGGATTTTATATGTCTATATTTATATATAATAAAAATCGAAAAAGACAAAACTTTATTGCTTCCAAAACAAACCTTATTTTATATTGTATACTAAATTATTTATATATTTTAAAAAGAGGATCTCTTACCGACTATATAAAATTATGGCTAATATATATTTATGGTTAGCCCTGCTAAGTTCTATGCTTTAAGACACTATAGTGGTAAATAAGGAACCAACTGCGGTTACAATTCTATTTAGGTAAATGACATACATTTTGAGCTACAGCAATGTCAGTTTGGAACAGGTCATAACCTTGTTCAACAAGATGGATAACTTCTTGGAAAACAGAGAATTAGTTTCTCGCAGCACACTTCACACCAATGTACCAGCAGTGATCAGGAAGTTGACTTTTTCTACTTAATGCTCGTCTGAGTGAACAAATAGCCCATTGCTCCAAACTGATGCTAGCTTCCATGTGTGTTCCTAGGATTAAGGGGAAAGTGCAGTCTGACTTACTGAGGGACAAAATATATTAAAATAATTGTGGCACTTCAAGTGTATGATTGGGTTACCTTCCTAACTCCTCTCAATCAATAAAGTTCAATTATTGGAATCAAAACACCAAAGATCAAAGAAAACAAGATTACTCAGCTGAGTCCTCTATGGTAGAATACATCTCTTTTTTTGTGATATTTCATATTGTGACTCCAGCTATTGAACTTTAATACTGGAGGGTCAGACTTTTTAACCAAGCCCAATGATTTGCAGTGAAAAAGAGGCATCCTGATTGAGTAAGATATGAATAATGAACCTACCATATTGTCATTGTCTACTACTCCGAACAGCAGCATCGGCAGCATATCCTCTAGACAGCTGACTGGAGCAGCTGCGTTTTGGGCTGAGGCTGTTGGCAGTTTGGAAAGTGAGTCAGCAAGCATCCAAAAGGAGTGTATTAATTTCTCTGAAATAGTGTGAACATGCTTTGCCTCATAATGATGGCCCTCTGAACTACTGGGATGAAAAGAAGAGTAAGTGGAGTGCTCTCTGTCTGGGTGACAAGCAATTACTGGCATTTCCACCAACTACTGTCCAAAGTGAGTGTTTTCTCTTACAGGAAATATTCTGAATCCCCAATGCTAATCAAATGCCCCCACAAATGATGTAGCAAATAGCCTTCCTCAAGACCAATCTCCCAATTTTGGGATACCCTGCTCTTCACTTAATAGTTACATAGTTACATAGCTGAAAAGACACTTGGGTCCATCACGTTCAGCCTTCCTCACATGTGTTTTTGCTGTTGATCCAAAAGAAGGCTTTGAGTTGCTAACTGGTATCTGATTACCACTCACCTCTTGCTTCTGCAACTCCCCTTTTTTCAAATTGTAGTAGATTTCATTGTAGTAGATTCAGCCTGCCTGGTCAAAACGTCCTAATTTTTTTTTTAATCCAGAATTATAATAATCTAATTTTGTCACCTCAAAATTGTCATTTCAAAAACGAGTAGCAAAGCATTGAGTAGCCAGTAGGTCAGGCAATACTGTAGCCATTTTTGCATGTCAACACAGTCATAGTCACCATATCTTCTACTTTTTGGCTGCCTGAACATCCTCCTTGGTTTGTTTTCCATTTTTAAAATTTGGCTGATGTGCTTAAGAATTATTTTTTTTTACCTTGCACAAGTCTAAGTGCAACTTGGTTTTGAATTCACCACAGCACAATTTTAGTGACAATACCTTCAAGAGTTTGAAATTAAGTTATATGTAGATGTCAAAACTAAGGTTGGATAGAAAACCAAACTAATGAAAGATGTTTCATAGCCTTTTTTTACACTAATATACTGAACGGACTGGAAGCACATCCACACATTGTCTATGTTTAAGCAGATTGACCAATTGCATATCTAATTTGTCCTCCTCATTATACTTGCTTGAAATCCATACATCTATATAAATGTGATAACAATCTCTATTAACCTGTATGCTCCTGTTCCTTACCTTCCACTTCTAACATTGCAGGTTTGGAATAAGCAGTTCCAAGGCTGTTCTTTGCCAAACACCGATACTGTCCAACATCTTCTCTTTGTACTTTCTGAATTCTTAGACTTCCAGATTCTAGAATTGCAATACGAGCATTCTCCTAGGAAGATACAATTTAATATTTAATGTTTATTATGTTATTTCTTTACATAATAAAACTATTCTTTACGTAATAAAATTATGTACTTTTGTTTTTCCATGTTTATACTTTATATATATTTTTTTTTTTTTACAGAAGTGCCATTTGTATTTCATTTGATTTCCAAAATTGTAGTAAATTATTAACTAAGTATTGGATTTGTTAGTTTGATTATCATATATCAACATAAAAACAAACCAAAAAAACAGTGCGTTTGTTTTTAGATAATAGTTTACTTGTTTGATATATCATGCTTTCCAGATTATTTATTAAGCATCCACAGTAAATTATTCAAACATTGAAACTTCAACCTTTTATTTTATCTACTACATTTGAATATATTTCTCTATTTTGTAATTTTAAAATACTTGGAGTTAATGAGAAAATTAAAACCAAAACTATAAGCACATTTGTAATACTCATAGAATTCAGAGCAATGTTTCAGATTTTTTTTTTTTTTAACAAATAGGTGCACTTTCTCTAAGTGCTTTTGATTAAGATGACATAATCTCAGTGCTTTGTAACATAAATATTAATAATATATATACATGTATTTTTTCTTTACCTTTACAGCATGCTCTCCTTTGATCCAAGAAACAGATGGCTTTGGATTGCCCAGTGTATTGCAAGGAAGAACAGCTTTTACTCCTTCGATCAGTTTTACATTAATTGGTGGACGGGTGATTTTTGGTTCTAAAGAGTCAATATAAAATAATTTCTTTAGTAAAAATTTTAATGAAAATTATAACATTATTGTATATTATGCTAACATCACAATGTTGTGATTATTGTATTTATTTTGGTCCTAATTAGGGTAAATTTTTTGAGGATAAAGTCCTTGAAGTGGAAGTATTTTTTGTCATTACATGAGGTGTTCTTTGGGATGACAAAGGAAAAAAAATGATTTTTTTCAATTTTGCAACTGTATTTAAAAAAACAGATGTAATTATTCAAACTCTTTGCTATGACACTTGAAATTTAGTTCAGAAGCATCCTATTTTTCTGGATCATCTTTGAGATGTTTTTACCCTTTAATTGGCATTCACCTGTGACAATTGATTGGGCATGATTTGGAAAGGCACACACACCTGTTTATATAAGGTTTTACAGCGGTAAATGCAAATTAGACCAGAAACCAAATGGACAAGAGACTGTCTTCAGAGCTCAAAGACAGGATTGTGTCAAGGCACAGATCTGCAGAAAAAAAATCAGCTGCCTTGAATGTCTAGGGACATGAAGGTCCAAAAAACATTAGGTGTTTGTGACCTTTCCCCTGATTGTTACTTTCTGTTTTGTGCCAATAAAATCTCTTGTGAATTTTGAGTGCTTGCAGGGCATTATTTCAATTTTTGTTTTTGAATTGAATGTTTCCACGATCACAGAGATCATTTTTGGAGATGGGAGAAACTTGATGAAAGACAACAATCATTAAAACACTCCACCCAACCTGCCATTATGGCAGACTGGCCAGGCAAAAGCCTCTCCTCACTGCTAGACAAATGAAAGTCCACTTGCAATTTGCAAAAAAAGCACCTGAAGTACTCTAAGACTGTAAGAGACATGCTTATCTAGTCTGAAGATTGAAAGTGTCATGTTTGGAGGAAACCAGGTGGCACTCATCACCGGCACAATACCATCCAACGGTGATGCATGGTTGTGGAAGCCTCATGTTTTTGGGGTGTTCTCAGTGGCAGGGAATGGGAAACTGGTCAGGGTTGAAGGAAAGCTGAACTCAAAAAAAATCAGAGATATCCTTAATGAAAACCTGGTCCAGAATGCTCACAACTTCAGACTGGGCCAAAGGACATTACTGTAATCACACAGTTGAGACAATATAAGAGTGGCTTATGGACAACTCTATGAATATCCTTAAATGACCCAGCCAAAGCCAAGACTTGAACCAACCGATCATCTTTAGAGGGACCTTATAATGATTGCCCATTCTATCTAACCTGATACAACTTAATAGGATCTGCAGAGATGAATAGCTGAAACTGCTTAAATCCAGGTGTGCAAAGCATGTCACATTATACCCCAAAATACTTGAGGCTGCAATTTCTGCCAAAGGTGTTAATTACGGAGTTAAGAGTCTAGATATTTATGTCAATTATATGTTTTATGTTATTATTTTTTTGTTTCATATATTTGTAATGGTGTCAAAAAATTTTTTTTTTCTTTATCACTGTGGAGTATTTTGTGAAAATAAATAATTAAAGCAACTGTAGCCTATGACTGCAAAGTAATAAAATGTGAATAAATGTGCCTGAATACTTTCTGAATATATATATATATATATATATATATATATATATATATATATATAATTTATTTATTTTTTTTGTATTTTTTTATTCCTTTAAAGTTGAGCTCCAATTCTATAACAATTTCCAATTTTCTATATACTGCAACCTCCACATTTTTTTTTGCATAATTTTACAACTCCAGGTATGAAAGTGTTCTATAGCCTGCTTGTGCTTTATCGGTTAATATAAAACACAGTTTACAATTTTGTGAACCAGGTTTTGTGAAGTGATCGGCAAGGCAGCTGACTGTGCACAGCCATGGCTCAGCTCAAGTTCTACAAAAGAGAGAGGGTGAGATCAGTCCAAGTTATGCATGGGGAATAAAATGACACAGGCAACACAGAAGATAGAATTCCAGTACTCTGACTGCACTTATAGTCCTCTCTTAGAGCTAGTCTGTCGAGTGGGTGCTCCAAGTCACTATTTTAATGCCTGAAGCTTGTAGACCTCCAAGAAATATTCAGAAAACTCAATTGTGCTAGTAGATTCTATATTAGCAATAATCTAATGCTCTGGAATCAAAAAGGATTTACAGTTTTACTTTGAGTACAATACAGAATATACACATACCTTCTATCCCTACTGGAATGCAGACATTAAAGGAAAACTATAGTGCTATGAATACAACGTTGAATTCCTAGCACTATAGTTCCCTCTGGTCCCCCGCTCTGGTAGACACATGTTAAAATAAACCCTTTAATCACTTACCTGATTCTCCACCTCTCCGACGTCATCCGATGGGGAGCTAATGCACATGCACTGTCAGCGCCGCAAGTGCATTAGGCCCTCCCCATAGGAAATCATTGCTTCAATGCTTTCCGATGGTGATTTAACTGGCACTGGATGTTCTCATGCAGAGCATTAGGATGTCCAGCAACATTTAGGTGACCAAAAGTCCGGTAAAATCCCCGGATGCGGCTCTAGTGGCTGTCTGGTAGACCGCCATTGGAGGTTGTCTTAGTGCTGCAATGTAAACATTGCAGATTCTTTAAAGGGCTAGGTGTGACAGGGACACTGCACCCAGACCCTTTCAAAAATATGAAGTGGTCTGGGTACCCATAGTGTCCCCTTAAAGGGGAGAGTTATCAAGGTAAGGTGCTATTCTGGGGCAAAACTCTAAATAAGCAGTAATCAACATGGAAACCAACAGACTATCACCCAATCTAGCAGTTTGCCTTCCAAAGACCACCTGTTTTGCTTTCATATGCATGTGTATTTAATTCAATTAGTTATTCCCTGCTTTTCACACAATTACAGTCAGCAGCATGTATTGAACTCTATGTACTGTGAGACCTACCACAATAATATACATGAAAAGTAAGACGTATCTATTGTGAAATAGAAGATTTATCCACTAAATGTCATATTGTAGAGAACTGAAATCCAAATGACAAAATGTAGGCAAAATTAGCTTATTTAGAATGATTTTACAACTCAACTAAAGTCATAGCTTGGTTATATTGCCATTTGGATTTCAGTTCTCAAGAATTCAGTACCCCCAAGTGCCATTATATTTTTAGCCTATAGTGCCCGATTCTTAGACCTCTTATACATAATGCTGTATTATTTTGAGGATTGAATTAACTCTACCATAGTTATAAACTATCACAATGAAGTGAAGTTGAGAATTTCATGAGGTGTGATCCTCACCAGTTAGCCAGTAAAGATTGGAATTGTGTAAGTTTTTATTTGAGTGAATATCTTTATAATATTGATAATCTGACTCATTATTGTTCTTTTTCCATCTACTTCATATGCATGGAAGATATGGATCAAAGTATTTTCCTTAGCACACAGCTTATTCTCTCTATATTCTGTGGTTTTATATGTTAAAGCTACATAGCAGATTTTTTAATGCTATTGATTTTTTTCTCATCTACTTAAAAGTATACAATATATTTATTTTATCACCATCTAAAATCCATTACACAGTATCTAGCTACTTAGCTCCAATCTTTTATTTGGTACTATATACAATATAATTGAGTTGCTTGTTGATACAGCTGTATTGGGATTTTACAGTAGGTGTTAGATTCATATGAGCAAAATCGATTTTGCCAGTCTGTTTCAGATCTTTCACATGCATTGTGGGTAGTCTGACAGGCCTGATAATTGTTTTTTCAAGGAAAGAACAACTGTTGGCATGAAGTTAGTGTTTTCATCATCATTGACACTTACTCATTTTTACTTGGAAAGCCCCACAGCTTTCTGCTGAGTCTCCTACACCATTTTTGGCCAGGCAGCAGTACACACCATCATCACTTTCCTCCACACTGAGAATGGTCAGGAGTTGACCACTTTCTCGAATGCTGTACCGTGTGTCGAACAATCTGTGGATATATAACAAATTTCAATAGTTTAACATTAATAATTAACACATTTTATCATCATACCTAATAACTAATAACCAATGGGTAATATTTAAATTGCTATGCATATGTGTGTATATATGTATATATATATATATATATATATATATATATATATATATATATATTCTGCATATAGTTAATGTATACATACATTTATGTTCCTATCTATTTATCAAAAATATTATAAACTATGTATTAAAAGACATTTTACCAGTGGAACCAATTGTAATGAGTCTGAGATGACAGAATAGAGGTATGAAGAATATATATATATATATATATATATATATATATATATATATATATATATATATATATATGACAAGGTGAAATACAGAGTAATAAATACAATACAAACACTGTCCTGGCCAATCAGCATCTCCTTATAGAAATGCATTGAATTAATGTATCTCTATGAGAAAAGTTCAGTGTCTTCATGCAGAACTGCCCCAGGAAGCACCTCTAGTAGCAATCAGAGGATTGACTACTGGAGTTGTTCCTAGGCTGTAATGCAAACACTGCCTTTTCCCTGAAAATACATTGTTTATTGCAAAAAGCCTGCAGGGACTTACTATACTCATCAGAAGAACTACATTAAGCTGTAGTAAGCTGTAGTTAAACTGATGACTATAGTGTCCCTTTAGAGTTGATTTATTCTTTACTGCAATAAAATAATTAAGCTGTAGTTTATTCACTTTGAAAAAGACCAGTTGAGTGCTCTTGTCCTTGGTATTATAGATATATGTGGATGACTATCCCAAATAAATAATAAATACAACTTTGACCTAATGTTTCTTATCATTGGGAAGGTATTTGGAGATGCCAACATTTTAATTCATCCCGATACTGTGTTAAGTCACATTTGCCGGGGTTTAACCGATTCCTTGCTCTACGACAATTTCTAAAATCAGAAGTGGTCATGGAGGCTGGAGTAAATTTTTAATTCTTTAATTAAGAGGATTTTGGCAATGTGACTACACCTTGTGAACACACAGCTTTCAGAACATGTTTAATATTCATTTAATGTATTAGGAAAATGATCAGATATTTAACTAACACACATGTGATGCTTGATCTGTTTAAAGGTTGTGTAGTTAATTGAGATAAATCTGATGCAGCATCTTTACTTATGTAGGAAATGCTCCAGCTGCTGGTGTGGTGGACACTTTTACTTGACTGTTTAGATAAGTCAACGGTGAGTAAACAGAAAATGTTCTGCTCAGCTGTTCTATGCAAGCACAATTTAGATAAACTCATTGGAAACACATCTACTCACTGACAAGTGCCAAAAATGTGTTTGATGAAGTTCTTTCATTTCTGTTTTTTCCATTGAATGAAAGCCTTTAAAACACACCATCGAAAAGGTGTGAAATGTACTGATGTTCCTATGCACATATGCTCTTATCCTAACTCCCCAATTGAGCGCAAAAAGCTGTGAAAACTGTAAAAATATTTACTTGGATGAGGAAAAATACAACTCTTTAACAGGGAAAGAAAAAACCCTCTGCATCCTTTCAGATTTGACAGGCCTGTATCTAAATACTGGCTGTGCCTGTGATCTTGAATATATTTGACTAGTTGACAGAAAAGCGTGTGTGGCCTTGAATTTCTATGTTTTTAAAAGCATCTCCATTAGAAGAAATATATATGTACCAGGCACCAAATTATGGGTGGTCTTAAAACAAGAAGCGAAATTAAGACAACTTTCTACCATGTGAATTTTATGTCCATATTAGTTAAATTATGCAAAGAACATAGTGGCTATATCAAGATTTGAGATCATTGTGATTTAACCATTTCGGAGCTAGTGATATATTTTTGTAGGGGTCAAGGAGTAATGATTTAACCGTGTAAGGCTGTACATGTGCGTGGCAATTCGATCTATACCATTATTTGTATATATGGTTTGACATCACTTATGTTTATGTATCTTTTGTGTGTATAATGCTTTATTCTTTCTGCATATGAAACGATTAGCATTATGAAAGCAATTCTGAAGTCACAAAGCAATAGTCTCCCAGTCATAAGAACAGTAGCAAATAGTAGCATTGCTGTGATGCCATATTCCATCCACTGATAGACCAGTTGGAGGCTAATTCCCACTGCAATTTCCATCTCAAACAAAATTGCTTCAACATATACAATAGAGAAAGTGTTCCTAAACATTTGTATATCTCATGTCCTTATGTAATGCAATGATCCTCATTTATTGTAATTCCATCATGTGCTGTATATAAGTATGTTCCTTCTATTCTCAATTTTGACCGGCAGTCATTTTTATTTATTACAACTTTAAAGGAACCATAGAGTGCTAGGAATACACACCTGTACTACTAATGATATAGTGCCCCTAGTGGTTGTCAGGAATGCAGCAACTAGAGGTGGATTTATCCCAGACATGTAAACATTGCAGTTTGCAAAAAAATGCATTTTTTTTACATTGCATGAATAAAAAGACAGGTCCACTTCATCCACACCACTTTATTGTTGAGCAAGCTTATATTGCTGTTGATCTTATTTGTTTTTATAATATGTAGACATTATCATAACTAATATATTTTATCCTTTGAAAATAAATGAGCTATGCATTACGTATGCCTTGACTTCCTACTAAGGATTTTGTGGTGGAGCCAGCGGAGAAAACTACATCCCAGAAATGTCTGCCTGAAATGCTCCCAAGTATTGCAAAATATTTTTTTTAACAGAAATATGTGAAGTGCCAGAATTATGATTCATGTCAAAGCTATATTAATTAGCAAAAACAATGCAAGCTGTAAGAGCATGCATACCATCTGCTAAATGGCCACCTGCTGAATAAAATTATCTAGCAGGAATAATTAATTATGTGGTAATAATAGCTATTTTTAGAATATTTTATAAATAAAATACATTTTGAATAGGTCAGCACTAAAATTGAAATGATTCAGGAAGACATAATTCACTACACTGAAGGGTCTATTATTGATATTTCACGTTATCTTAGAAGTTTAATCCAGAATGCATCCCTTTACAACCAAGTTGTTGTGTTTAAAAATATTAGCATAGCATTTTCTTAACCCCTTAAGACCGCAGCCAAATGTACACGTTGTGAACAGAGCAAAACATAAACAAAACCTGGCATTTGCGCTATATGTCTGTCCAACCGTAATTCACCTCTTTCATATTAAATGCACCCCCCTTATTATATATCATTTTATTCAGGGGAAACAGGGCTTTCATTTAACATCAAATATTTGGGTATAAAACACAATTTAATATGAATAAAATATTGAAAAATAGGAAAAAATAAGAATTTTTAAAAAATGTTTAGTTGTACGTGAAATTCTAACTGTGACTGTCATAATACTGTTTGCTTATACTGCAATAAAATACACATATTTGTATTCAGCGATGTCTCACGTGTAAAACAGTAACCCCTATATATAGGTTTTATGGTGTTTTAGAAAGTTACAGGGTCAAATATAGCATGTTACACTTTTCAGTTTTTTCACATTGAAATTCGCCAGATTGGTTACAATGCCTTTGAGACTGTATGGTAGCCCAGGAATGAGAATTACCAATATGATGGTATACCATTTGCAATAGTAGACAACCCAAGGTATTGCAAATGGGGTATGTCCAGTCTTTTTTAGAAGCCACTTGGTCACAAACACTAGCCAAAGTTAACGTTAATATTTGTTTGTGTGTATAAAATGCAAAGAACTAATTTGAACGCCAATTTTGGCCAGTGTTTGTGACTAAGTGGCTACTAAAAAAGACTGAACATACCCCATTTGCAATACCTTGGGTTGTCTACTTTTGCAAATGGTATGTCATCATGGGGGTAATTCTTATTCCTGGGCTACCATACGGTCTCAAAGGTAACATAACCAATCTGGCGAATTTCATTGTGAAAAAACTGAAACGCAAGCCTTATATTTGACTCTGTAACTTTTGAAAACACCATAAAACCTGTACATGAGGGGTACTGTTATACTCAGGAGACTTTGCTGAACACAAATATTTGTGTTTCAAAACAGTAAAAAGTATTCGAGCAATAAGATCGTCAGTGTAAGTGCCGTTTATGTGTGAAAAAATTCATAAAACTTCACTTTTACTGACGATATCATCGTTGTAATACATTTTACGGTTTTGAAAAACAAATATTTGTGTTCAGCGATGTCTCCTGAGTAAAACAGTACCACCCATGTACAGGTTTTATGGTGTCATGGAAAGTTATAGGGTTAAATATAGTGCTAGAAAATTAAATTCCCTATACTTTCGGCCTGGGTTGTCAGGCAGGTCCCGCAAATTGTAATTAATAAAATGACCTAATTATGTTAAATTATTATATAAACATATATGTAAAATTATTTTTTATATATATATATATATATATATATATATATATATATTATTATTATCAAAATACAGTTAGAACTTACACAATTACACATATATATATATTTTAATTATTTATTTTAATTATTTTTTTATATATATTTTTCAACGTATTTACATAATTTTTATTATATATAAATATATATATATATATATATATATAATTATATATTTAATCAATATCCTTCTACGTGTATTTTGATATTAATATATATATATATATATATATATATATATATATATATATTAATATTTAAATACACTTTGTGCATGTGTAAATGTGTGTGTGTGTGTATATATATATATATATATATATATATATATATATACTAAGATCATATATATATATATATATAATATAAATGATCTAAGTATATTTTATTTGTAACTGTAATTTTTTTTTTTTATTTATTTTAACTAATATTTTATTTTTATTACAGGAGAGCGGGCAGAGACAGTGTCAGCCAGTGATTTCACATCACTGGCTGACACACAGGATCAGTGATCACAGTGACTGCCTGTCACTGTGATCACCTCCTGCAGATTGGGTAATTGACCACAGGGGGAGTGCCTGGGTGGTACAAGCACTCCCCCTACCAATCTGCAGGGGGATCATTGCGCATGTTACATGTGTCAGCCATTAGGCTGACACATGTAACACTGATCGCAGTGAAAGGCTGTCACTGCGATCAGAGCGCTCTGAGATTGCAGTGACAGCTTGTCACTGCGATTTTAGACAGTGCAGATCACGGTCACTGACCCCCAGGGGGACTGCCTGGGGGGGCCAGGTATGTCCCTTGACCGCGATCTGCACAGGGGAAGCCGCCGGCCAAGTGTGTCAGCCGATTTGAAATCGGCTGACACACGGAAAATACTGATCGCAGTGACAGCCTGTCACTGCGATCAGAGACTGCAGATCGTGGTCACCGGCCACAGGGGGGGTCGTACTAGTACGCCCGCCGGCGTTTAGAGACAGCTCCTGTGGTGGCTCCTGTGTCTCTAAGTCCATTTACCACTCGGCCATTCAGTTTCACAGTCTGCCGGTGTTGCTGGTGATTATCCTGATGGGCGGCTTGCACCGGGTCGGCTTCGTGCAGGATGCCCCAGAATTCCTCCTGCTCTACACAGTGAGCAGCAGGCTGTGGTGGACGCTGATTCACGTTGGCTGGTCTCCTCCAGGACTGATCTTGATTGGCGCTGTTCAGTGGGCACTCTGGACGCTTGTGCCCCAACTGTTTGCACATAAAGCACCTGATGGGTTGTGAATAATCCCGGGCATTGAACTTGGACGGCTGCACATAATTATTTGTTGGTGGTATCGCTGGGGTGCGATGCACTGGGGGTTGGTAGGCTTTTGGAGTGGGAGTTGCTGCTGGTCGGTACTCCATTCTGGCAGGGACCTTGGTAACTGTACTGTCCAATTTGCGAGCAACGGTATATTCGTCTGCCAAACGGGCCGCCTCGGGTAGGGTAGAGGGTTTTCTATCTCTGACCCACTCCCGGACCCCGGCAGGCAATCTATCGAAGCAGTGTTCCAGTAAAAACACCTGCAGCACCTCTTCCCCAGTTACTGCTTGGCATCCTGCCATCCAGTGGGCTGCAGTACGGTGAACCCTGCAGGCCCATTCTACATAAGAATCACCAACCTGCTTGTTGGTTTCCCTGAAGCGTTGTCTGTAAGCTTCTGGGGTCACCGCATACCTGGCTAGGAGCACATCCTTCACTGCCCGGGAGCTGGTGATCTCCTCTTCTGGGATGGCCCGAAATGCTTCACTAGCCCACCCGGATAATTTCCCAGAGAGGATGGTGACCCATTCATCTGTGGGTACCTGGTGTAGGGCACACTGCCTTTCAAAGTCGGCCAGGAACCCATCAATTTCTCCTTCATTTTCAATAAAAGTTTTAAATGCAGCAAAGGGTACCTTTTTCCTTCCGAAATTGTTATTGGGTACCTCTGCTGCTGCAGCTCCTCTTCCCTGGAGCACCTGGTGTGCTGCTACTGCGGCTTGCACCCGTTCCACAATGTCTGCTGAGGGGTTGGGGCCAAAGTTTGCCAGCCTTATTTGTACTGCCCGGTTAAATTGTATTTCTTCGGGTGTTAAATCCAAACTGCTGGGCACATTAGCTCTCTCCATTCCCTGTGTTGCATCCATTTCCACTAGCAAAGCAATAATTTCACGTTTCTTTAAATTGCTTGCTGATCGTCCTCGGCGTTCTAGTATGTCCTTAAGAGTAGCACGTCTTAACTCTTCATACTGCATTTCTTTCCTTCAATTGGGCTGTGTAGCTGACCTTCTGTGCTGTGGGATTCATCCCGTCGCTTGCCACCAATTGTTAAGACACACTCAGTGTCTATAAGTAAAAGAGCCTTCCCCTCTCACCATATCAATTCTCCGTTCGTATAAATTGTAATCCACGAACCATAACCAGGGGAAGCGGTAATCTCCCGAATGGAATCCGTGAAGGGACTCCAGTTCCCGAACAGAACTCCACGAACTGCCGCTAGCAGCCGAACCACGACATCCACCAAGCGGCATACGTTTCCAATAAGCAGTCTCTAAGCATAGATAATAAATCCCCCCAATAACGAGACAGAAGCTCCGTATTGAGGGTCAAACAGGATCTGGCTTTACTGTGGGCTACCCGCCCGTATTTATGCGGGTCTTCCACTTGGTGGACACTCCCCTAGGGGACCAAATGGAAGACTGAAATTACAGAAGTACAGGAGGACATTCCAGACATACAGTCACAGACTTTTCCCACAATGCAATATGGTTCCCTCCCCTCTGCCCTGGAGATAATTGGGAAGAAATACAATTATCTCCAGGACAAAGACCCATCGCCATTTTAAATCTAAAACCAGAAAATACATAAAAATACATGACTTTTTAATAACTGTACATTTCACATCCACATCACATATCCCCAGATAGCCTGGATCTGAGTGCATATTATTGATGAATAGTGCTCAGATCCCATACGTATAGTTCAATCGCCATGGAGTCAAAGTTCTTACAGTCTTTCGGCAGGCGATTGACTCCATGGGAAGGCTATCTGGGTTAAGTACTTTCGTGTTCGTACGGGTTTGTCGAGACAGCCAGGCGACCCGTTGTTTCAGCGGTGTTCGGCAGAAAGAGTGTCTGTTTTTAGTTCCATGGAATCAGAGCCGAACACCGCTGGGCTTTCGTGCAGTTTAAAATGGCCGCTGCCTCGTGGTCGACATACTAACGATGGCCACCCTGAAGTCGGTTTAATTGAGAAGTGTCTGCGGTTAACCACAACGTTCTAATTGGGATCAAACCGTTAACCAGCAGCACACTTCTATTCTGGGTGGCCATCCGTTCGGTAGTTTTATTTGTTGCAAACAGTCATTCGTATGGCTGTGACATTGGAAACAGTCATTTACACGGACGGGAAGAAAATAGACGAATCCACCAAAATAGACAGACGGATGGTTCTGTCACATAAATGTTCCCTGATAATGATCTTTATGAATAATTTAATTAATAACAGATTACAATTAATTTTGCAATGATCCAGTTGTAGTTAATACAGGGAGCAAAGATGACAAATTCTGGATCGAGACAACACACTTGTCTATATGGACTATAATCCTTGGTCTATGACCAAACCTAAAACCCCCATAAAACAAAAACTAAATTTGAGGCAATGACAATCAGCCTCAGACTCTCAAAGATGACACAGTTTGCCTTTCTATACTTCACTGCTGAACCAGTAATAGCTTGCATTTGAAAATTGCCTACACTTGGGTAGGGAATAACCATTAGACCTGCATAGCAGTGCATGTCATCATGTACAAAAATCATTTTGCACACAATTATAAAATTACTCCAAATCAAGCAAAAAATTCAATTTTAAAAAGTAATTTCATCTGAATAATCAAGAAAACATTTATCTATAATCACTTGAATTTATGTGGAAAGATGATAATCTGGTATGTAAGTTTATGCAGGAGGTCAGTAAAGTGGTCTAAAAGCAGTTGTCCTTTAGTTTTAACACTGCAATGTAAAGCATTGCGATCTAGTCGATACAATAATGTTTACATAGCGAGGTTAAATATGCTTCTAGTGACTGTCTACTTGGTTCCCACAGCTAACCTCCAATAGAAGCACACCATTGCCATGCATGTGCATGTTTCTCTATGAGGAACATTGGATAGGACTTTTCAAAGCGTTGGTGTGATTTCCAGGGAGGCAGTTTGAGTGGTTGCAGGAACTTAATTTTGGTGTTTGAAGAAAGCCAAAACGAAATACTTCTTCCCCCCAATTTTTAAATTTAGTTTTAGGCGGGCCATGAATCTAGATAAAGAGAAAAACATTATAGTATTAGGAATACATATTTGTTTTTAGAGTTAGGAAGTGGAAATAATCAAATACTTCAATACCAATTCAATTAACATTCAAAACTAGCATAACAGCACTGTCTAAGGCTGGTAGAGGAGATTGTTTGGATGCTCTGAAGTCATCAATCAGTCGGACCTCCAAGTTGTGATATGGTCTGCTAAGATAATGTGCATCCTCACCCATCCTTCAGCTCAGGAGGGTGCCTAACATTTGCTGAACAGACTGTTATCTATAGCCGCTATCTTCTCTCCTCTTGCCATTTCCACTGCTTAGTATGGTCCCTCACATTCTGGAGACCTTTATTTAGTATTGTTATATTGCAACAGTTAGTTATCATGCAAGCTTTTTCCTAAGAAGAAGAATCTCATCCCATTTGAAATATATATTTTATCCACATTCATTATGCTGACACCTGACTCCACTCTGGAATCTCCTGTTCTTTAACATTGCTTGAAGCCCTTGAATAAAACTCTTTAAATAAAGATTACACAATAAACAATACTCACAGTCTGCTCAATGCTGGGCTTCATTTTCTGCATGAAACTCTTTTGTATTGCTGATGGAATTTGTCATGAGCAGAGAAGACTCTATACAGGTCATGGGAACTGACAAGTATGTTGAGGTAAATCAGATAAAAGCCAATGCCTGAAGAACATTGAATTGGATCGTACATACAGATAAAAGCAGTATTTTGGAATTATATGGTGGAGTAACTGAGGCTGTTGGAATTCTTCAGTTCTGTACCTTGTGTTTGATGGGTTAAGCTAATGTGAGGTTTAGAGTCTTTGATAAATTGCTTTGACAAGACCTAAACTATGTAAAATTGTTCTATTCAATCTCCCTGGCATTCATATGTGGTGACCTCATGCATTTGTTTTGCCATACAGAGCAGCTGCTTGGGGTTACCCACAAAGCCCGTGCATAAGCCTGTGTTTTAATATCAAAGAATATTAAACATATAATATATAATATACTGTGTGCTTCACTTATGGGTGGGCTATTTACTACTTTAGTTTAGAGTGCTTTTTTAAATATATTTGTCCATACACTTAAGCAATTTACTATAATATTTGTAGAAAAAAAGTAATAACTATTACCAGTGTGTAAATTAGAATAAACATTATTTTATAATTATGGCTAAAAATATATATTTTTTGTAATTTCTAATTACTCTTTAAGATTTAAGGGATTCATGAACTTTGTCTCAAGACTATTCTTTTTTTCCCTAACTTAAAAATAGAAGGCACAGACACAGGGTCTGGCTGGTCTGAAGTGCAGCCAGATATAATCCCCTGGGCTGTCCTGTTTTCAAGAGGTTGCGGTCTTTTAACCATTATTTCCTGATGTGGTCACATAATGTCTCCTGGAAACTGTACTGCATTCTATTAAAGGGACACCATAACACACACATTGTTATCAATATACAAGAGAAAATAATGAGCTTTCTTTATGATAATTTAAAATATGATAGTTTAAAATTCTGGTTCTTGCTTTCAAATCTCTACATAATGCTGCTCCCACCTATCTATCCTCCCTTATACACAAGTATGTCCAGTCTAGGCCCTTACGATCTGCTGAAGACTTATGTCTATCTTCTGTCCGTACTCCCACCTCTGATGCTCGCCTTCAAGACTTCTCGAGGGCTGCACCGTTCCTGTGGAACTCGCTTCCCTCCTCCGTTAGATGCTCACCCAGTCTCCACTCCTTCAAAAAATCATTAAAAACCCACTTCTTCATAAAAGCGTATCAATTAAACTGTTATTAGCTCCTGACTGATTCCTCTTCTGCAACTGTCACTAGTCTAATACTAATACTATCCTTACCTTTTTGTGTCATTTTACCCCACTCCATCTAGCATGTAAGCTAATTGAGCAGGGCCCTCAACCCCTCTGTTCCTGTGTGTCCAACTTGTCTGGTTACAACTACATGTCTGTTCGTCCACCCATTGTAAAGCGCTGCTGAACTTGATGGCGCCATATAAATATTATAATAATAATAATAATAATGATAAACATCCTTATAAAGTTAATTAGTTATTCACATTGTAACAGTTCATTTTCCTAGAATGCTAGGCAGACAATAATAACATAGCTCATATTCATACATTATTTGCTGCTTAAAAATACCTTTCAGACATGCACTTATATTTCACAAAACTTTATCCTTTCATCCTACCTATATTTATAAAAATGACTACAATAAATTGGCCACAGCAAAGGAGCACTCTCAGGATTTTCAGCAAAAAAATGTGTATTCACAGAATCAAAAAAATAAATACACACACACATATATATATGCACTGAAAAATAAATAAATATATTTTTTTAATTTATTTTTTTTAAATGTATCTATTTTTTTTTTTCAAAGGTCATAATACAATTGTGCTCAAAAGTTTGCATACCCTTGCAGAAATTGTGAAATTTTGGCATTGATTTTGAAAATAAGATTGATCATGCAAAAAAATTAGATGTCTTTTATTGAAGGATAGTGATCATATGAAGCCATTTATTATCACATAGTTGTTTGGCACCTTTTTAAATTATAATGATAACAAAAATCACCCAAATGACCCTGATCAAAGGTTTGCATACCCTTGAATGTTAAAGACAAACACGGTGACACACAGGTTAAAATGACAATTAAATGTTAATTTCCCACACCTGTGACTTTTTAAATTGCAATTAGTGTCTGTGTATAAATAGTCAATAAGTTTGTTAGCTCTCACGTGTATGTACTGAGCAGGCTAGATACTGAGCCATGGGGAGCAGAAAAGACAATATACTTATACAGGTGGAGCGCAAACTCAGTTCCAGACTCTCAGAAAGATCTTGAGATTACTTCAACTCAGATGTATATAGAAATAGAAAACATTTAATAGTGAAGCACAGCAACACTTAAATACATTTATTATACACACTAGACATAAAACACTCCTATCCACATCAAAGGGTTGGAGTCCTTGACATAACAGTAATAGCGAAAAAAATAGCTTAGTGGTCCCCCTGCCCGGGCTAGATTAACACAGCAGCCGGCTTCCACACATCCTCCACGGATAGGTACTTGCGGTCTCCAGTGACTACGAGCGTCGGCTTGGGGTCTTTCGGGTGCTTGAATAGCTCCGCCCACTTTTGCGTCAATACGTAACCTACGTGGTTACGTCACTGCGTCGTCTACGCGTTTCGCCGTAAAGCTTCCTCAGGACGTCAATCAGTGATACAACAGTCCCTTGCAAGTCCACTATTTAAAGCAATCCTCTTGCACTCTATTGGGTGAGTGCAAACAACCTCATTTGCATAGGTGCCGCTATACATGAAAGTCCAATGAGCGGTCACTACTATGAAAAAATTGGTTACAAAGATTATAACAGTGTTTAATTAATGGCATTCTCCATTTTGCCAATGTAACTTATATCTGGGACTGAGAGTTAAATGTTTAGGTAGTGTCCCAGATATAAGTTACATTGGCAAAATGGAGAAAGCCATTAATTAAACACTGTTATAATCTTTGTAACCAATTCAAGATGCAGACTTGTAATCCATTCAAGATGCAGACTTTTTTTAAGAGTAAACCTATGGAACCTATGTGTCCGCGAATATTTTTTTTTGATTCTATAACATATTGAGGTATTTTTAGTTTCCCTTATCTGAGAGATACCATACTATTGATCAATTTCTGCTACTGGTGAGTGCCATTCCTACTTTGGATTTCAACAAATGTAGTATTTGACCTAAAGATTGCATTTGTGATTTATCTATAATATTTGCTACTTGCATTGTGTACATTTTCTGTGTAAGCAAAGTACAAAATCATTATCCAATAAAAAAAAAGGAAAAAAAAAACGACTTATCTACTTATAGAAAGAGTTTTCTTATACAGACCTAATAGGAATGTTATTACGTGTCCATGTGATCTCTGACTGGGGATATGAATCGACAGCACACATAAAAGTAGCAACTTCTTCCACCAAGGCATCCAGTGTCTCAAGGGGGGTGGTGATGAAAGGAGCTGGGGGGAAAAGAAAAGGTTCCATCATTTCTGAACAATACAGTGTCACATTTACCCCTGCTGTGTTATAGATGTATAGAGATATGTGGATGTAAATATCAAAGTGACTATACTCCTTGTTCCATAACTCTTTAATACATATTAACGAAATGGAATTTTGAGTCGAAGTTATTCTTTATAAAAATACTTTTGTTAACAAGTTCAAAGGTACCAAGATTATGTTTTACACAGTGTTCTTTCAGATGCATAGTTGGGCTTTTGCAATAATTTTCAAAATCAAAATAGAAAAATACAGTTATTTTCTCTATTTTGTAATAGATTTTATGACCATAATAGGCTTAGTAGATCTCTTTACTGAAACACAATTTGGTAATCTCTAAATCCTGGATCATTGGTAGTCTTTGAGGACTGACTTCATATGACCTAACATAGACCAATAATCTCCAATTGAGTCCTGTTCCAGCCTCCACTTGTTTAGGACGTAGGTATTGCCACATTGTGTTCTGCTGAGGACAACCACACAAATGGGAATAGTCCTTTAAACTATATTAGCTATACATCAAAGAAAGTGATAAAATAACTGTTTTTGTGCGAGCAATAAAACATTAAAGGGACAGTCTAGCCACGAGTATGCATCTTAAAATGCAAGGGCTCCAAATCTGTCCCAGTGTGTGTAGAAACAACCAGGAGAATTAGAGGTGCATGTTAACGTTTTGAGATCCCTAATAAAGACAATGGTTTTGTATGCCAAAAGGAATCAATAGTTTCATATACACACTATGCACAAGGAAAGCAGAAGATACAGTAATTGTATTTGGTAATCATTTGGCAATGCATTTCAGTGGACAATTGTACAGTTGAAATCATTTTATTGCATGCAAATAAATGAAAGACTGTAATCTCTATAAATAAAGCTGTTTCATTTATTGTGTTCCATTTATTCTGAATCGTAATAAATCCAACAACATCGAAACCCCTTCTGGTTTGTGTGTATAAACTGGTGGTTTGTTACATGACCACTTAAGAATTTGGATACTTAGTGATGTAATCCCTTTGAAAAAAATCCAAATACAATACATTTATGATATTTTCTTTTTGCCAAATTCCAAATCACACAATTTAAGTAAATTCCTGGCCGCTGACAATTATTTAATCTTAGCTGACCCTTAGCAAGGCAAGGCGACCTTTATTATTATGGTAAAAGAACAGAATATAGAAAGAAAAATATAAAGGGCGTTGCAGTGTAATGGATAATTATTTAGTTATACTACTGTCAAGAATATAGATTACTGTTACATTAAAAGGTTTCAGTCCACTTACTGGTTTATACATAGAAATAATGAAAGAAAGGTCTGTGATGTTTAAAATGCTGTTAGTATTTATATTGGAAATAAGGTATGTTCACTGGACAACAGATTTGGTGCAAACAAACCTGGTTTGCAAAATGTGGACAGCATTAATTATGTTTGTATAGTTTTCTTCTCATTGGATCTGTTTGAAATGATGGCAAGTGGGCACTGCATTTTTTTTTTTTACATTCTGTAATGCAATTCTACAACTGTTGAGGCTACTCATGGGAAATGTGAACTTTGTCATTTGGGCCAGAAGTGGTGAAAAAAATTGATGAATGGGTTAAAGGCTCCACTTTTGAGTCTGTATCACCAGAGGATTTCCCTCAGTTAGTAAGCAGAAAGTGGGTGAAAATAATCTACAAGTGGGCAAGTGAATTAGGTAGAGATTAATAAGAGGGATGGAAACATATAAACCAGCTCAATAACTGATACACTGACAGGATTTATACCCTCTAGTCATAAGTATGTGTTTGTGGGATCTATTTCATTGGGGGTTCCACCACTGAAAATAGGGGGTGGACTGATAATTTTAATATGAAACCTCATGACTCAATATATTGTCACAAGACACGTATGCAACAAGCATAATAAACACCATATTCTACTTCTTACTTTAATCACAGTTAGAGGCAGTGATAAAATGGCTAACCTCACCCAAAGGCGAGGAGCACCCTTGGCTTTAGAGCATTTCAGGTTTACCATATCCACACCTCCAATATCTTAATTTCTATCCCTAGAATGTATGCTTTAAACAATCAAAAAATCTTACAATATAAATTATAAAATAAATATATTAGAAATGCAGCAATGTTACCTTTGCAACCACATAGTGTAGGTTATTTGTCTAGTGTACAAATGGTTGCACCTCATAAAATGTTTAAGTCTATTCACTAATCCGCTAATTGACAATTAAGTTGCACATATGACATCTAAATAACTTAGAAATAATACTAGATATGGTACTGATGACTGCACATGTGGAAGTGGGGTTACATAAGGGTGAGTATGGTAGCGTTTATCTGTAGCATCTATAACATCTATAACAAAAATTAAAGGACCACTATATGCACCCAGACCACTTCAGCTTAATGAAGTTGTCTGGGTGCCTGGTCCAGCTAGGGTTAACCCTTTTTTCTATAAACATAGCAGTTTCAGAGAAACTGCTATGTTTATATTTGGGTTAATCCAGCCTCTAGTGGCTGTCTCATTGACAGCCGCTAGAGGTGCTTGCGTGCTTCTCACTGTGAAAATCACAGTGAGATGACACCAGTGTCTATAGGAAAGCATTGTAAATGCTTTCCTATGAGACTGGCTGAATGCGCGCGTGGCTCTTGGCGCGCATGCGCATTCAGCTGAAGAGGAGGAGAGGAGGCGGAGAAGAGGAGGAGAGCTCCCCACCCGACGCTGGAGAAAGAGGCGGGAGCCCGGCGGGAGGGGGTCCCTGAGGGTGGGGCACCCTCAGGGCACTATAGTGTCAGGAATACGAGTATGTTTTCCTGGCACTATAGTGGTCCTTTAAATGTCATTGATAAGTTCTCTGCAACCACTCAACTAATAAACATAATGAACTTGGGTTTTATAAGGATTTGTCACTTAATCTCAGTACTTCACCATATTATTATTATTTTTTATGGTGAATGGAAAACGTTGTAAAGGCATTTCTTACTCCTTTTTTTTCTGTACTGTTATAAATATATATAACTAACTCAATATAAGATTAGAACATGTTAGATTATTCATAAGGATCAATATTAAAACCATTGGTTACCTAAGATAGCATCACAACATGGATTCTTTATTATTTTTGGCATGCGTATTGTTACAAACAGGCATATACAGGCATTTAAAACCAAAATAAAATCGGAAGATTTGTAATGTCTCAGCAGAGTAGGATATGCCCAGTAGTGTCAAAATAGCTAAACTAGAGGAGATCCATAGTGTAAAGAACAGGACTGTTAATTAAGTGCAGTTATTATCCCCCTAGGAGAGCCTGGAAAGGCAGTGGTATTAATAGCAGGCCCAGAAACCCTTAGAATCCTACATTTGGACATGAGACCCAGAGAGTCCCCCTATGCAGCCAGCTTAGCCGTTGCCCTGGAGGGGGAGGTTGCAATCAGGCATTATGGAGAGGATCTTTTATCTGATTTTAAGTGGAGCAACGATATGTTTTTAGTCACCGCCGACGTCACCTCCCTATATACAGTGATCGAACACCTGCAGGGATGTGAAGCTGTACAATTTTCGTTAGCTACATACTCAGAGTTCAAGAATGACCAAATTGATTTTTTAATCCAATGCATCATTTTTATCCTTACCCATAACTATTTTTGGTGTGATGAACGTTTTTTTCTCCAGATAGAAGGTACAGCCATGGGGACACGATTTGCGCCTAGCTACGCTAATTTATTCATGGGTAAGTGGGAAGAAGAATACGTATGGACCCACTGCCCATTTGGCGCAAATCTGTCCCTATGGCGTAGATATATCGACGACTGCTTCTTCATATGGAAAGGGAGTTTAGAGTCTTTAGAGGAATTCAAAATCTACCTCAACCATAACCCCTACCACTTGCAATTCACTTTTAATCATTCTAAAGAACAGATCGAGTTTTTAGATCTAAACATCTATATTGAGGAAGGAAAAATCCATACGAAAACTTTTAAAAAGAATGTTGATTGCAACAGTTTTATTCCTTTTAACAGTCACCACAAACCCACATGGTTAAGGAACATTCCTCAGAACCAGTTTAGGAGAGTCAGGAGGAACTGCTCCAAAACTGATGTATGCAGAAACCAAATGGAAGAAATGAAGACAAGATTTGCAAACAAAGGATATCCTGCAACACTATTAGGAGAAGCCATGGAGAAAGCACTATCTGTCCCAAGAGAAGACACTTTATGTGAAAGAAACAGAACCTTGGAAACACACACTTTGGCACCCACTTTTATCACGAAATATAACCACCAAGCACCGAAAATACAGAAGATTCTGAAAAAACACTGGGGAATCCTTAAAAGTGACTCAACCCTTTCTAAAATCCTTGATCACCAACCACAGATCATATTCACAAGAGCCCCTAACCTCCAACTCATGTTGGCACCCACTATCAAACCCCCAAATATCACCAGAGGCCAGAACCTCACTCATGGATTCACAAGGTGCAAGAAATGTCTAGCATGCAAAAATAATCCTACAATGAGAGAAGTAACCACCAGATTCACTTCATCGATTAATCAAGAGGAATATGACCTGAAAAGCAGAATGAACTGTAACACTGCAGGAGTCATCTATCTTATCACCTGTCCGTGTCTGAAACAATATATTGGACGCACAAAGAGACCACTGAAAGTACGCATTGCTGAGCACATTAGGAATGTCAAAAAGGGACTTTTAACACACAACCTCTCAAAGCATTTTAAGGAAAAACATGGGGGAGACCCTACAGGTCTAGAGTTTCTTCCTATAGAAAAAGTTAATGTCCATTGGAGAGGAGGTAGCATTGACAAGTTATTAGACCAGACAGAAGCAAAGTGGATCTTCGAATTAGACACCCTAGTCCCCAAAGGATTGAATATAGACTTTGAGTTACATGCATTCCTCTAGTCTGATATTATACACTTAGATATTTTTTATATCCACCTCCTATCTTGGATACACTACACTATGCACTTATCACTTTCCTATACGGCACTTGAATTAATGTTCTATTATCTTGCATATTCCACTCATTTCTCTCAATTTTTATTCTCATATTTTTATATTTATATTTATATTTTTATATATTTATATTTATATTTCTAAACCGTATTATTTATTTACTGACTACTAACCAATGTTTTTCATTTCCATTTTCATTTTCATTTCTATTTTATTTTCATTTTTATTCTCACTTTAAGATCATATATTATATATTATATTTTATCCCATTTCATTATATATTATTTGATTATGGATATAGGGTTGTTTATGTATATTTTCCCTATCTCCATGCACATTTTAATAGATTTTTATTATATGGCATTAAGCACTTTCTCCAAACCATTATGTAAGAACTGGTTCTATCATTGTTCCCTATATGTATAAGGATTTCAACATTAGGATATGTTAAGGCATGTTATTCATCCATTAGTATCTGTCTAGATCCATCTCTATTTGATCTATTTTATTATTATTATTTTTCCCTCTTTTACTGTCTTGAGAATTTACACAAATATTAACAAGAACAATATTGTATCAGTATTATCGTTATTAAGTTGTATAAATAGGAGGTATTATACTATGTAACTTTTAAATATCAAGAAACACACAGTTCATACAATTGAATTGACATATAACTGAATTGGCAATTAAGTTTAAATTTGTATACAATTATGTTACAACTTGTACTTTATAGATAACATGCATCGGAATTTATGTGAAATCTAGATGTTATACATAGACTGATGTTTATTTCCAAGTCTTTTTAATCAATGAGTATGTAATGTACAATCATAAGGTTTTATTATCAATTACAAGCATGCATATAAAAGAAATCAGGAAGCAATGGTCCACATCCCGTCTCTGAAGAAGTAGGGCATCCTCCTACGAAACGCGTTAGACATAGTGAATTACCAGGACTGAGATCAAGCATACAGAGTGTTTGCCAGCAGAGGTCCGTATCCGCACAGAACCATTGGCGCATCTACTGAGTGGAGCCGTTTGCAGAGCACGTCCCTTGGAGAGAGATCCTTATCGGGACGCACACAGAGAATCACGCCGTCCTTACCGGCAGCAGGATTTCAAACGCTCATTGGCCGAAAACAATCCACATCAATCCCAGCCATACCCAAAGGTTTCTGCACTTTTCTGAGCCTCATTAGACTGGTAATCACTGTATGAACTGTTCCTGGATTATATTTTTAACTTTTTACCAATAAACAGTTTTTTGTCATAAGTATCCAGTTTGTACCATTGCTTTCCACTTTTAGTGATACAGATTTGTATTACTTTAGCATTCAGTCCCCTATACTGTATTGCTATAATATATATATATATATATATATATATATATATATATATATATATATATATATATATATATATATATACATTTTACTGCATCTTTGAAATATACAAAGTATAACAATTGGAGCGAATATCCACTACCCTGCTCTATATCAGGGATAGAGATATTTGCACTGCACATATCATCGGTTGCATTCTATTACTCCCCTTTTTTTTGTTTTATACTATTATTTTTATTCCATTGTATTTTATTTTCTGTTTTTTTTTTTATTTATTTGTTGCTATTAGATTCATCTTCTGTTTTTACCTTTCACTCCTTCGATTTTACTTCTATCTTTGTATTTAGATCTGCAGCATATACCAATTTGGTTTTCTTAAAGGCATAGTACGCATTTTTATATCTCCATTTTTATATCTCTATTCTTACACCTTCTATTACACTTAGCCAATATCACAGGTTAGCTCCTGGTATCTGCATACTACAGCAGAGTGCTTTCTTTATTTATAGGTTTTAGTGAATCCCTATTTTCCAGTTTTGAGCGACCTAGTGTTAGTCAGACTCCCTCTCCCCTGGGCATTACATTAGGTATACCAGAATCTTTTATTCACATTATGGAGAGGAATGTCCGGACATACAAGGTAGGTGCTTGCAGACTCTGCAGAGGCCTAGGAAATGTTGGATGTCCCACAGTTACTGCAGCTCTCTATGGAGACCCCGGGTTGTGCGTTAGGGACTTTGTTACAGGCCTTTGTGCCACCTTGCACTTGTGTGAAGTACGCTTTCTGTTCTGCTGCCCTTCAGGAGTTCTCACCACATGTGGAGCCATGGACTCTCGAAAGGGATCCCGATGAGCAGTAGCTGTTGGCTGCGGGGGAGCAGATGGATCCTGCATTCAAAATTCCACCAGAAGTTAAGGAATAGCACATCCAGCCAGGTAAGTATATCTCTGGAATCATCGCTGGTAGGTGGGAGCCCTGTAGCCTCCACCATATTAGGTAGGCTGCGGGCTCAGCAGGATGTGCTCGTAGTCGAGGCTTCAGCGGCAGTGGTTTGAGGGGGGGGGGGGATCTGTGATCAGCCCCGGCTGTGCAAAGCCGGGGGGGGGGGAGTGGGACACTTTTACATCTACAAGATATCATCTACAACTCCAGCCCGCGCCTGCACCAGGCCGCATTTGCCCTTATGGGACCAACAAGCTTTCATTGAACAGCTGACCTCCTCCCCATGTTGCAGGTAAATCAGGTGGCATGGACTTCGTTAGGTTCATGAAATAAAAGTCTAGACTGTGCATTTGGTAAATGAAAAATTTAACAAATCTTTATTAGCATTGTATCTAAAAAATAAATGTATGGAGTTTGGTCACTGACTAAGGAATGCATAGTTTTTACTAAAGTTGTAAGTAAATAGATTTTAACTGTAAGGCCAAGACAGCCAAAATGAAAACAGAACTGCCTTGAAGAATTCTTTTAAATAAATTATTTCATCTTCAATTTTTAATTTCACTTTAAATTCCCATTCATTCTTTTACTCAGCAACATGTCATTTAAAGTGACACATCGTGGGGGCGTGTCCTGAACCTTGCCGCAAGCAGACGCATGCTGTGAGTGCTCTGCACGGCAAAGGCCAAATTCTGAGCAATTGGGACCCAAAATCCTAATTTGATCACTACCGGGCATATCATGTCACAGGCCAAATCCAAGAGTTTCACGGAGACATCAGAAAAAGCACAATTCTTTGTGCCGCAAGCGGGACAAAGTAAAATGCCGGCCCCTCAAAATATGGCCCAAGATGGCGCAGAAGAGGAACTGGAAAGCTTGCAGGCCTCTCCACTCCTGGACTCCCCACTGACTATAGCCTTAAGCTGGCTGATATGGAGGACAGAGGCCATCGGAATTACCTCTGACTCAGAGGCATCAAAGAAACAGTGAGCATGAATGACCTCTCTCTATTTGTGGCAGAGCTACTCCACGCCATTGCGCCTGAGCTGCACAGGGACCTATTGCTCCTGGACCATGTACACTGTGGGGATATTTATGGGATGATAATAGTAAACAGTTGAGAATTGCCCACTATTTCAGTTCTCAGATCCCAAAGATCGTTATCGTATAAGTGAAATGTATTCCATATAAATAAAATCACAATTTGTTATAAAAATAGATACAATTTATTGTGACAATTTAAATAATAATAATAATATGTAACATGCGTGATAATAATCAATGAAGATTTAGTATAACATGGTATGCAATACAATGGTAATACACATTCCAATGGTTAACATAGCAATTTTTAAACAAGATTTATGACGGTGTTTCACAGAGCTTGCAGCGTAAGGCCATACAACTTAGCTAACAGTTAGAATAACCCTTTCAATGCTGGTTAGACCTCCTAGGTAATTAAGACCTATTCTCATGTAATTTTAAATAAAATAACATTTAAACCAGCTCATTAGTCATTTCCTGGAACCATCCAATAAGAGTAATCTACCATGTTCTATAAGCAGAATTTTAACTTGCCTAAACAGATATTTTATCTTATTTTAGAGCAAATCAATACACCTGGATAAATATCACGATATGCTAACATGTGATAAATCACATAAATACATCATTATTCTAATTCCATCTGCAGAATGGAATGGTTATAACTATATACTTCTTAGTTAACTAAGATTTCTAAATAGCGAAATCTGATCGTGATTTATCCAGTCATATATCATGCTATTAGAAATGTTTTAATTAATTAAGATTATTAAATGAAACCAGTATAATTACCAGTTGAGTAGACATTCTCATCAGATGTTCTCAGGTAGCTAAGTGTTAAGGAATGTTTCTTTCTCGCTCCGACTCTGCTTTTCTTTCTCAGCCTGCTTCCGACTCTTTGACTTTTCCCCCCGACTGCTCACTCCTTTGCTTCCTCTCCCTCTTCCCTTTGTCTTAACTTTTTTAAAGGGAAACATTCTCTGTTCGTCACTAGGTGATAGACCAATAGAAAACTGGAGATGTGGTTACCTTCCAGATAGCAAATTAAGTATTTGGTCTATAGAGGGCAGTCTCGTCACACTAAACATTCCTTTCCAGGAAAGAGTTAACTTTTCCTGGTGGCTATTTTGACGTCATTTAGCTTATCTTTATGGTTATCTATAACTTAAGTTTTCTGTCAGTTCAAAGTGTTTCTTTAAGTTTTGTTCAGACAGTGTGTCTCCAATTCCTGCTGTAATTTCTAATATGACAGTTCGTAAACTAAGTTTCACCTCTAAATTACAATGGGACCTTATACAATATCGAAAGCAAAATTAAATGATTTAATCTTCTCTGTCACAAATGTCTGGGTTTAGAATTTATTCTATTCCATTAGCATTTAGACAGTCTGTCCATCCCCGTTCTCATTTCTTATCCCTTGATTTGTATATACAAACATTCCTAAGCTCCCAGCTCAGTAGTTAGCGTTACAGAAAGGATAGAAATCTTGTGTCTTTTGTTAGCTTGAAAATAACAAAATGGAGTCTGCCCTGTTCAGAGTGACTCTGACAATATACACTTTTAATTTCTATCATAGCACAAAATGTCTGCCGATATAAATACCCTGACAACACAGAATGGCCAGGCCGAAGTTCCTACCTCCAGACACACCACGGGATGTGCTTCTTCGCTTCCATTACTACCACGCTAAAGAGGAAATTCTTAAACGAAGCCGGTCCCGCAAAGACTGGCCAGAGAGATTCCAGACCGTCACCGTCTGTGCTGATATCTCCGCATATACCCTCAAGCATTGTAGAGCATTCCACCCAGTCACTGAATGTTTGTGAGCACACCATATCATCTACCACAGCGGCAACCCCGTGAAATTTCTGGTACAACGCGACGGGAAAACAACTGTGCTACTCACTCCAAAAGACAGAGACCGCATTTTGAGTGAATGGGGATTGGGGTAGCAAGAGCCACCAAGACCTTCAGGAAGTCTGCCAAGACACTCTCCAGAATGGAAAAGGCGCCGAGAGTCCTGCCAGAACAACAGCGACTGTAATATTCCCTGCAACCATGTGTCACAGCAAGTATTCATAGAAACATAGAATGTGACGGCAGATAAGAACCATTCGGCCCATCTAGTCTGCCCAATTTTTTTCATTAGTCCGTGGCCTTATCGTATAGTTAGGATAGCCTTATGCATATCCCATGCATGCTTAAACTCCTTTACTGTGTTAACCTCTACCACTTCAGCTGGAAGCCTATTCCATGCATCCACTACCCTCTCAGTAAAGTAATACTTCAGGATATTATTTTTAAACCTTTGCCCCTCTAATTTAAGACTATGTCCTCTTGTTGTGGTAGTTTTTCTTCTTTTAAATATAGTCTCCTCCTTTACTGTTTTGATATATGAATATATGAATATAATTACCCTCTTTCTTTCTGTACCCAATTGATTCTTCATTGACTCAATAAAAATTGTCAAATGGAAAAAAAATAATGGATGCAATAGGTATCTTATCCAAGGTGTTATTAGTATACTGTGTGTGAGGACACCAGATGGGGGATTGATAATACAATCCAAGAAGAGAATATTCCAAATGACAATACAGGGAGGTAGCCCAACACACATAGGGTTGCACTATAAACTGCTACAAGAGACTTTTTGATTTAAGATTTCCTATGGTCACCTCCAAAGGGGCACCCATAGTGGGGTGCTTAGCTCAATAGGAATCTGGTTTGAATTCCAAATCTACACAGAAAGAAATGAAAATTGGAGGCATACCCAAAACATGTATTTCTGCTTGTATTTCAGCACTTATAATGTGCCTGTTTGGAGCGTAAAGGGATTCTCCAGTGCAAGGAAAACATTCGTTTTCCTGGCACTGCAGGGCCCTCTAGTGCCCCTCTCCCTCCCACCCCCATCCAAAGTTGCTGAAGTGGTTAAAACCCCTTCAGTGACTTACTAGAGTCCAGCGCCGATGTCCCTTGGCGCTGGGTCAGGCTCCGCCTTCTCTCCTACCCCGTCGACGTCAGCCAATTAGACCTCGTGCATTAGACCTCCTCTTGGGAAAGCATTGAATAATGCTTTCAAATCTTTTTATGGGGATTTCCTGCACGCTGGAGGCCCTTACATAGTGTGAGGACGTCCAGCGTCGTTTTAAAACACTTTTCGTGTTCTATGAACATGGAAGTGTCCTCTAGTGGCTGTCTAGTAGACAGCCACTAGAGGAGGACTTAACCCTGCAATGTAAATATTGCAGTTTATGAAAACTGCAATAGTTACACTTGCAGGGTTAAGGGTAGTGGGAGTTGGCACCCAGAGCACTCCAATGGGCAGAAATGGTCTGGGTGCCTGGAGTGTCCCTTTAAAGTTGCTCATTCATTTTGTTCCTCACTAATACTAAAGTGAGAATTCAATATGAATTTCAAATTTAAAGGGACACTACAGTCACCAGAACAACTACAGCTTATTGTATTTGTTCTGGTGAGTAAAATCATTCCCTTCAGTTTTGTTTGCAGTAAATGCTGTCTTTTCAGGGACAATTCCATGTTGAAATCAACTTGCCACTCCTCAGCTGGCTGATAGATGTGCTTCCTGGGGTAGTGCTGCACAGTGAGTGTCTCCACCCTCTGCATAATCTATAAAGTGTGAGTGCATATAATTTTATTTACTATCTATCACTCACTATCAGTTTCCTATTTCTCCTCCTTTTTATAGTAATATTTACACACTCCAAGGACATTTCATGCGCTGCACCTTCCTCTCTGTTTTTATCTGCTTATCTACGGAGCAAGAGATACCCTGGATTTGGTGACCTAGCTGCCCTTTAGACTGTACCAATACTGGACAAGCGCTGAATATCCTTTTGCTTTTAATCATTGGGCCTGTCGGTACTTGCCTACTCTTTCTAATGTCATATCTGGTGCTGCTCTGACATGAGATTCAAAACTGCGATCCTACACAAAATTTGGGCTCAAGAATATGTTGTGCTTCGATCCCTGTAAAACATAATGGTTTATTCACAATGCTCTAAGCCTTTTATTTGCAGGAACTCATGTTATATATACTGTTTCCCATCCATTAGTTTATATCTCCCCACCTAATTACCTACAAGATAAGAATATCATGTATTTAGATTTTTTATATAGTTACATAGTTACATAGTTACATAGTTAGATAGCTGAAAAGAGACTTGCGTCCATCAAGTTCAGCCTTCCTCACACCTGTTTTTTGCTGTTGATCCAAAAGGCAAAAAAAAACAAAAAAAAAACCCAGTTTGAAGCACAATTTTGCAATAGTTTTATTCTAAAATAAATCCTACATTTTAATTGTGTGTAGAAATGACTCTACATTTGTCTGTTGTAAATGTACTGCTTAATGTGGTAACATATGGTAGTCATAAATGTAGAAGTTCAACTGCAAGGGGTCACCTCACTCTGTTATAAACGAATCATTTGAGAAGTGGAGTTAATATAAAGTGTTTAGTTTGTATTCTCAGTGGACATAGTTCAAAGTACAGTTACTGCATTACAAGCCCTCCTATCATTTCCAGATTCCTGGAACACAGCTCATCTAGGAATCTTTGGATGGAATTACCCCATTTCCTTAATATTGATCTTGCTGGAGCATTAATTATCACCACAGTTGCATTCCTGGTTTACTGATTCACAGGCAGGGTTGGTGCTACCACTTGACAAACTAGGCAGCTCCAAGGGCACGATCACGGGCGCAAACTCTGGACAGCATAGGACTCCTCCTCTTGCCGGTCACTGCATGTAGCATGGCTGAGTGGACCACATTAGATGAAATACTGTATCCTCAACATGGTCTGACAGCAAGCTGCTCGCTGACAGCAATGAACAGATTCCTGTCGGAACAGGTAGAGGAAACAGAGGTTCTTCTACCATGGTCCACTTGACCATGTTACATAAAGGTAAACAGTTGGGGGTATATACTCCACATGGATGGGGGGGGGGGCAGATGGACAAATATAAAGACAGAGGGCGCAGGAGACAACAAGACATACAGACTGGCTATGGGGACAAAGAGATACACAGAGAGGCTGGGGAACAAAGAGACGCAGAGGGGCTGGGGGAGAAAGAGAGAGAAAGTGGGGCTAGAGGAGAAAATGGTTCTCCCACAACCACACAGAGGGGCTGGGGGAGAGACACACAGAGTGGCAGTGAGGTGAAGATGCAGAGATGAGAGACAAAGAGGGGGTTGGAGGAGAAAGAGACACACAATAGGGCTGGGGTTGAAGAAAGAGACACACAGAGGTTTCTGGGTGGAAGAAAGAGACACACAGAGATGCTGGTGGAGACAGAGAGCATGGGAAACAAAGATACACAGAGGGGCTGGGGGAAGAAAGAGACACAAAAAAGGGTAGGGAATAGACATACAAAGAGGCTGTGAGGGAGAGATGCAGAGACACTTTGGGGGGGACAGAGAGGCTTGGGGGAGAAAGATACACACAACAGAGCTGGGGTTGGAGAAAGAGACACACAGGGGTGATAGATGGAAGAAAAAGACATATGGAGGGGCTGGGGGAAGAATAAGATATACAGAGGGGCTGAGGGAAGAAAGAGACACACAGAGAGGCTGGGGCACAAAGAGACACGGAGGGGCTGGGGGAAGAAAGATACACTAAGAGGGGTAGGGGAGAGACATACAGAGGGACTGTAAGTGGTAGGCACTTGAAAAAGAGACACACAGAGGAACTGAGGAGGAAGAAAGAGACACACAAAAGGGCTGGGGGAAGATGAGGCACACAGAGGAGTAGGGGAAGACACACAGAGGGGTTGTGAAGGGGAGACATCAGCAGAGGGATTTGGGGGAGAAAGACACACACAATGGGGCTGGTGGGGGGATGATAAACACAGAGAGGCTCAGTGGGAGTCAGAGACACAGAGGGGCTGAGGGGAGAAAAAACACACAGAGGGGCTGCGGGAACAAAGATACACAGAGAGACTGGGGCAAAGGCACATACAGAGGGGCTGTTTGGACAAAGAGACACATAAAGGGGCTGGGTGGGGACAAGAGACACATAGCATAGCTGTGGAGGGACAAAGAGGTAAAAAGAGAGGTTGTGAAAGAAGAGAGGCTGTGAAAGAGTACAATGACACACACAGAGGGACTGGGGAAGGGGACACAGAGACATTCAGAGAGACTGGGGAAAGGAACAGTGACACACACAGAGGGGCAGGGGAAGGGGGAAACATGCAAAGAGGCTGGGCATTAAACAACGGTGAGGTTGAGTATTTAAATCACAGAAAATAATTTGAATAATGGGCTTCTATGTACTAACAGATCCACAACTCTATATGAATATGGCTCAAACTACCACAGCAGAAGGTCCAGCAAAGCTGATGATAGCTCCCAATCTCCAGTTACCAATGACCTTTTTCTGTGATATGCCCCAGTATGTTGAACCATTAGAGGTATTCCACACATTTGCAATGTGAAGAGCTCTAATGTCAATAGTTATTTTTGTAATACTACTTTAAATACTTTACAGTAATACAATTAAGCCTTTAGTGACTGAGGATTTTTTTTTATAATTCCATGATTTTGTGACTGAGGTCTGGCAAATGGAAGGAAATCGATTTGTCCATAAAAATGTTGGGTTCGGGGGAACCGAATTTCATCTATGTTTTTTTTTTAATTTCTTTAATTTACATACAAAATAGGACACCATCAATGACCAGAAACTAAACTCCCTCACATGATTAAAAAGAAAGGCGACAAACTGCTGTTCCCTGTAACATTAGCACCAGCATCCATCTATGTGATTTTTAGGTTTGATGAACTGAAGCCCCTTGGCGATGCAAAGATTAATCACGCGGTGGCCCATTAACATGTTAAAATAAATAAATAAACCTCTCTTATGGCACCACCGTCCATACCATAGGTGGCAGCATGTCTACTGTTGATGTCTACATCTTCCTGTAAAGAAAAAATAGCAAATGGACAGCTATTGCTGCCCATTCACTAGTAAAAGCCTGATAGCATGGTAGCTTAAAAATGCACTGTCATGGGGCACTTACCTTTACCCAATCGCTTCCTCTTCTCTTGCTCTTCTCTACTCTGCCTTTTGTTTTTCTACTTCTATTTATAACTAAAAACATAAGACAAAGTAGATACTACTTTGTCTGATGTATTTTTTCTACACCTGACTTTCTGAGACACTGGGTGGAGCTACAATATCAATCCCGACAGCCTTTACCAGGGAATTTGCTTTGTCTGTGGAGAATTCTGCTATTTTGTGGGATCCTCCATTGACCTCTATGCTATACTCTTGCAAATGCACATGTACTTTCTGGAATGTGCTGCTGGTGGATGAAGTGCCAGGAGCTGAAAAAATAAGATAAAAAGAAAACTCCAATGGCATAGTAAGTATGCTGTTTTAACTAGAGCAAGACTTGCTCTTGTAAATGTAATTACATTACTTCTTATTTAATTTTATTTATTAGTACTTATTATACCATTGGAGTTTTCTTGCTTTTTTGCCTCCACATATACTACGTATATCTGCACTTCCTTTGGAGCACCGGCACTGCCTATACCAACATACATCCTTAGACGAGATTATACCGTCCACGCAAAATACAGCAGAGCTCTTAGATAGCTTAATCAAATGTGAGTAGTTCTCATATAGCTGCTATTTGTGTGATTTATACCTTATCATATTGTACTGCACCCTTATTGTCTTTTTTATTATTCTGAGGTCCAAAGTACTGTACCCCCTGAAGATCTATGTACGTATAAATTTTGGGCGTAGTATACGCCATACACCTTTTTTATATTCTGAGACACTAGCACACTGATATGTTCTCTCACAATCTTTTTCATAGCTTCCCATTTGTTCTTTGTCATTAGTGATGTCCCAAACGGTTCGCTGGTGAATAGTTCTGGCGAACATAGTGTGTTCGCGTTCGCCACGGCGAACATATGCGATGTTCGGTCCGCCCCTATTCGTCATCATTGAGTAAACTTTGACTCTGTACCTCACAGTCAGCAGACACATTCCAGCCAATCAGCAGCAGACCCTCCCTCCCAGACCCTCCCACCTCCTAGACAGCATACAATTTAGATTAATTCTGAAGCTGCGTTTTTTTTTGTGTTTATTATACATTATCCCCCCATAGCCAGTAACCTGTGTTTATTATACATTAACCTCCCACAACCAGTAACCTGTGTTTATTATACATTATCCCCCCATAGCCAGTAACCTGTGTTTATTATACATTATCCCCCCCATAGCCAGTAACCTGTGTTTATTATACATTATCTCCCCCATAGCCAGTAACCTGTGTTTATTATACATTATCCTCCCCATAGCCAGTACCCTGTGTTTATTATACATTATCCCCCCATAGCCAGTAACCTGTGTTTATTATACATTAACCCCCCACAACCAGTAACCTGTGTTTATTATACATTATCCCCCCATAGCCAGTAACCTGTGTTTATTATACATTATCCCCCCCATAGCCAGTAACCTGTGCTTATTATACATTATCTCCCCCATAGCCAGTAACCTGTGTTTATTATACATTATCCCCCCACAACCAGTAACCTGTGTTTATTATACATTATCCCCCCACAACCAGTAACCTGTGTTTATTATACATTATCCCCCCATAGCCAGTAACCTGTGTTTATTATACATTATCCTCCCCATAGCCAGTAACCTGTGTTTATTATACATTATCCCTCCATAGCCAGTAACCTGTGTTTATTATACATTATCCTCCCATAGCCAGTAATCTGTGTTTATTATACATTATCCCTCCATAGCCTGTGTTTATTATACATTATCCCCCCATGCCAGTAACCTGTGTTTATTATACATTATCCCTCCCATAGCCAGTAACCTGTGTTTATTTAACATTATCCCTCCCATAGCCAGTAACCTGTGTTTATTATACATTATCCCCCCATAGCCAGTAACCTGTGTTTATTATACATTATCCCCCCATAGCCAGTAACCTGTGTTTATTATACATTAGCCCCCCCCCCCCTAGCTAGTAACCTGTGTTTATTATACATTATCCCCCATAGTCATTTATCGTTGGACCTAGGCAGCATGATGTCTTAGGCCGGCCCAGAGAGTGAGTGAGTGAATAATATAATATATATGTTCAGAAACATATTAGTAATATATGTAAATCGGGTTTATGCAAAGACGGTGAAAAGGTATTAAAGAAAAACACACTTATTGCATCAAATTTACAAAGCCAAACTTTTAAAAGCTTTCCTCATTTCTTTCTCGGAATGAGGAATATATCGGTTGTAGACTGAGGATTTCCATCTGCCCAATCTTTTAATAATATGCACTGGAGTGTCAGTGTTGAAGGAGACCGAAGCTGCCCCTATTCTAAATGAAAGACCCGAGACATGGATACAACCCAATCTTAGGAGTAGTGTTCTGATGTAGAAGATGAATTTAGCCATAGTCAGAGGGATTCAGTGAGAGTAGTGATGAAATGTGTGTGGCATGACTGAGTGTGGGTAAGTAAGAGTCAAGAATTTTAACTGGGCACTAAGTTCTAGGTGGGATAAAGTGGTATAGCGGATGGATGAGTAGTTTGTTTTGTTTTAGAGGTTTGTAGAAAAAGTATATAGTGATCATGATTTTTAGCGATATCCCATATTTTTAAGGTGGTCTCAAACAAACATAAAATGCTATATAAAATTTGTGGGAATATCGAATAGTTGTGTACAGTAAATCAGAGAGGGCTCAGAATATCGAACCATCGATCGGTAACCTGGATGAAGTAGGGGGTCTATCTGTTTTATTAAATACGCGGTAATATGTTTTTAATGGGATAGGACGTTAGGAAAGGTGTGTGATTGGGATAAGTGGTTGTGGCTGTATTTACCTTAACCTGGGACCGACCTGGCTCCTAAGCTTGAGCCGCGCGTGGCTGGATCACTCCTGCCTCCACACGAGCCGCATGCGGCTTGATCTCCTCTTCTGACTTAGCCGCGTGCACTGACTGCAGTGATCGGTCATGTGGCCCGCCTGGCACTAGGAGCATGGCTCGAGTCACGAGCTCGCTCTTAAAGGGGCAGTGGGAGCCAAAAGTTGATTCAGGCTCCCATTGGCCCACGTCATTCCAGCACCCCCACACACGAACGTTTTGGGGGCACAATAGCTTGCATTTAAAAAAAACAAAACTTTTTTGACTGTAATATAATAGCAGTCAGTTTCCTTCACACGTGTGCGTTTCAGGGCCTGCCAGGGCACAGTGTCACACCAGTGCAACTCATATCTGGTGTAACAGTAGTGTACATTTAAAAAAAAGTACAGGGGTTTGTTGTCACCTTTCGGGGACCCTTGGTGTTGTACGTGGCTGGGTGGAGGAAGAGACCTTCAATGACATCAGTGAGGACAAGGAACGGGACATGGCTAGCTTGGTATTCAACCTTGTGAAAATGGGGAGTTTGCGGTTGTGCAAATGGACTGTTTGCGGTTGTTTGCGGTGCGTTAAACGGGGAGTTTGGTCTGTCACTGTGAAGCGGGCGTAACCCTTACACTACCTGATCGATACAACATCATACCTGATGTTTTAAAGCACGTTATTCCAAACAATTTAGGAATGTTAGGTGATTTATGCCCTTTATGGATTAAAACCAGACTCTGCATCAACTATGTAATTTTCCATGGGAGTTTTGCCATGGATCCCTCTCCGGCATGCCACAGTCCAGGTGTTAGTCCCCTTGAAACAACTTTTCCATCACTATTGTGGCCAGAAAGAGTCCCTGTGGGTTTTAAAATTTGCCTGCCTATTGAAGTCTATGGCGGTTCGCCGTTCGCGAACATTTGCGGAAATTCGAGTTCGCCGTTAGCGAACCGAAAATTTTATGTTCGCGACATCACTACGTCTAACCCTTCAAGGAAACTGGAAACAGAACAAGAAATACAGGGTGTGCCAGACAACAATATAAAAAATACAAAAAAAGGTACCAAATATAAGCAATAAATGTCTAATCAGTCATAAATGTCTTCAAGTGTTCAAGTGACGTCTTAGGTGTAGCTCAAAGCGTCAGCAACATATAAAAAAAAAGAGCAGAAACAGAGGGAACCAATAGTGCAATCTTGTAGAAAAATGGCTACAGACAATACTGAGGTAAAAAAGTGCCAACTTATATTTGTAGGAGGTATAACTAGCTCCAGGTAAAACAGCGGGCCGAGGAACCATTCATTTGCTTCATATGATTAACCATCCCTATATAAAAAATGAAGGGGTGAAAGGGGTTGGGCTATGGGATCTTAATATTTCTCTGAGCACAGGTAGGGCCACATGGTGCCAACATTGCTAAAGGAGAAGAGCAAGAGATAGCTTAAACTCCCCCATGATGAAAATATTACACTGTTTAAAAAAAATGAAAAATGTTTGGAAAAGAAAAAAATGTCCAGTATACAAACAACAACAACTAGCCTGCAGGAGGTGACACGTGCAGCCAAGGATGTTTAGGTCACCAAAGTGCTATTGGGTACTTTGGGAGGGTTGGGAAATATCAGCTAAATTTTTTTAGATGTGTCAACATTAATATTTCTCTTCAAGGTAGCTTTACGAAAGAAAGCATTATAATTAGTGTTTTAATACAGTTTTTAAAAAGTATGCAAAGTTATAGTAATTTATAATTGACGGTATTTGCAGGTGAGTTATAATGGATGGTATTTGCAGGTGAGATTTTTTATGGATCTTCAGACCTTTCTCACTTTCTCTGTCTGCTTCCTCGTGGTTGTAAAGATCAACTATCACAGTGTATCCCAATAGGTGAGTGTCTAAACCAGTGTTTCTGAAATGCAACATTCCATGAAGAGTACACCTTATTAGTTTTGTTATACAGGGCTCTGTCAGCATAATCTAAACATCTGAAACAAGAAAACAGTAGATAATAATGAATTACAATGAGAGATGGGCAGCATCACCGTAAAATAGAACGACTTATAATAAATAAGTATATAAAATGAATGAATGTATGAATGAATGAACTGTGAATCTGGCTTTATAGTTTGATACTGTTACATTGTAATATTATTTGGTTTCTTAGAGGCATGGTTTTTATTGCTTCTTAAGCCTGGAAATATCTTTACATTTACTTTGATATTTGGATTGTGACTGTTCCTGTTTTTATGGTTATAAAATTATTGATATTGCTGTGGTGCGCTCACTGATATTCATTAATTTTATAATCTAAACACCTGAACTTGTCTTTCATATCCCAAACGCTTCTTTTATGACAATTCTTGTTGAACTGTAGGCCTGTGCGGGCATATCACCTCTGCTGGGGTCTAAGAATTTATTGACTTCATCTACTAACATTTAATTTATATAACACAACAATAGTGGCAACCAGGTTTGTGTGCTTCTCCAATAGTTTACATATTGCAAGGATAGCGTTCTGAAAGTCCCTGCACACATGACAGGTTTAAATGGGTTTAAAGCATTATCTACACTTTCTGTTAATTCCTCAAGCACACCGACAAACAAAAAAATTGGGTCTCAGACTGTCTATTATAGTGCAAGTTATACATTTTTAAATAGGCTGTTATACATGTGCACGGTATATTGCCCACAGCACTTTGGGTGAATTCGCTTGGCATAATCCTAATCCTTCATTCTAATCAACTACATATGTGTGTGAGAAAATAGATTAATCTGGGACAAGCAAATATAGTTGCTCTTTGCAACAATCGAGATCCCGGGAAGTGCAATACACATTTAAGCTTCTGCAGTCCAGTAGAGGCAAACATTCTAATGGGACCAATGGTATTTTTAATAAAATCATACATTAATTAGATGCTGTCAGGTGTACAACAAAGTGGTGTATTACATCATGTCCCGATATTTTAAATAGATTAACCCAGATTTACTTGTGGTCTTCTACACCCCTTCCTGTCTGTTCTCTGACGTGCTGTTGTGGTTGGCATTTACAGCAGTGTGGAATCATGTGCAGATTTATTTCTCAGCACACCAAAGGGCAACATAGTGGACAATTTGTAAATATTTCCTATTATGTTTAGAAGTTGCAGAGTTTTAGGTATATATGTAGTTTACATTTTCTGTTGTTGCTGTTATATACATTGATTTGGAGCAGGGGGTTCCACGAGAAGATCCCCAGTTGTTGAAGAACAAAAACTCCCAGGATGCTTTGCAGGCCTCTTGAATGCCTTTTAGAATGCCAAAGCATAATTGAAGCTGTAGTTTTTAAACATCTAGGGATATACCTTTTGGGCACCCCTGATTTATAGAAATCTAATTTGTTGCATACCTTTATTATAAATTTAAAAGCAATACAACTCAAAATGATGTCATATAATTGTACCTCTGCTTCAATGCTAATATTTCATAATAAAGAAAATATTTTTTGGGATTACAATGGACTCAAAGTACTGCAGCCTTTAAAATGTAAACCCAATAGTACAATGTTTAAAGTTTAATATAAACAGACATTATAACAGTGTTTATTTTTGTATGAGAAAAGTGTCTAAATGTAACCTTCATTTAATATATTGAGTTTTATTCACATTCTAGATTTCACAAATGTGTCGGCTCGCACTGAACTATCACACAACACTTGAATAACATAAAAGCTTTATAATATACACTTTAAAAATGGTCTTAAAATTCTTTTAAAATAAGTAAGAATGCCAATATAAACACAAAATATGCCAAGTTCAGAAACACCTTAAGTATTACTTTATTTAAATAAGGAGAAGAGGAAAAATAAAGGGCCAATGTCGTCTCACATAAGTGAAAAGAAGGCTCCCTGGATATAAACCAGTATCCTATAATATGCAATGGTAAAACAGTGGTCACAATAAAGATAGGGGTAACAAAACAAGATCAAAACTATTTACAAACTCACTATATACAGAAACACAACATATCCTTATAAGGCTTCCTATACCTTGCACTACAGGTCTACAAATCAGTGAACATACCTGGCCTTATTGTTATTGTGCCAACATGAGCATAGATGCTGTGTGTAAACTATTCAGATACCTTTTCCAAAGTGAGACAAAGCTCTTGAAAGATAAACCTAATAAAAAATATAATGTGATATCTCAGTGGTGTTAGCCCATCTTCTTATCTGTGCTATGTAGCAGGAGTTAACGTGGCAAAAATGTTACTCCAAGATATTGAAAAAATATATCTATTAAAATGATAGTTGGGCAAAACAAATAATCTCAATTTGTCAAATCAGTATTAGGTATCTATTCATCTAATGACAGGAGAAAGTGAGAGAAGGAGAAATAGATATAAGACTTTCTCCCTTTTAAAGGGAATCTCCAGTGCCAGGAAAACAAACCCTTTCTGTGACTTACTTGAATCCAGCGTCAATGTCCCTCGGCACTGGGTCAGGCTCCCCCCACGCTCTGCACATGCTTTAGACCTCCCTATAGGAAAGCATTATTCAATGCTTTCCTATGGGGATTCTGACAATGCTAGAGGTCCTCATGCATAGCGTGAGGATGTTCAGCGTCATTTAAAACACTTTTCGTGTTCTAAGAAGCCGGAAGTCCCTCTAGTGGCTGTCTGATAGACAGTCCCTAGAGGAGGACTTAACCCTGCAAGGTAATTATTGCAGTTTATAAAAACTGCAATAATTACAGTTGCAGGGTTAAGGGTGGTGGGAGTTGGCACCCAGACCACTCCAATGGGCAGAAGTGGTCTGGGTGTCTGGAGTGTCCCTTTAAATCTAACTGAATAGGTAATAGGAAAAGAAAGATATAGTTAATCAGTTAGCATATTGATCAACCAGTAGACATAAGGTTAAAAATGTATGGATGTATAATTAAATATATGATTAGTGCCAAAGTGAAGTAAATAAGCACCGTGCCCACAGTGTCAGAAAAAGGACAAACAGAGATAATCCATATTATTGTCATTATTTAAATAAGATAATAAGAACACATAAATAGATATCTGAAATTATTCCATTACTTCATCTAATATGTTCTTCCTTTATCACTAACAGGGTTATTCACTAAAGTAAGAATTGTTGGGGAGTAAAAGTGAATTTAAAGTGAATTAACTATAGGCACCCAGACCTCTTCAGGTCACTGAATTGGTCTGGGGGCAGTGACCCCGCCCCCTTAAACACTCTCATAAAAAACCTGCAATAATTACATTGCAGGACTTAGACTGCCTCTAGTGGCTGTCAATCAGACAGCCACTAGAGGCACTTCCTGCTTGCTAGGAGACTTTTGGTTGCTTGACGCTGGACGTCCACGCACTCTCGTATCACGCGCTCTGCATGAGGACATCCAGCGTCAGTAAACTCCACATAGGAAAGCATTGCAGGAATGCTTACCTCCCTGAAGGGCCTAATATGCTTGCAATGCTATCTGCGCATGTGTATTGGAGGGGCCAGAGTGCCGACCCAGAGCCGAGGAAGATCAGCGCTAGAATCAGGTAAGCACAGTAAGAGTTTATTAAGCCTTACACTGTTGAGGAGGGGGGGGCGAAGGAACAGATTTGTATTCCAAGCTCTATAGTATTCTTTTAACCCCTTAAGGACGGAAGGCGTACTATGCCATCCTTGGGGACCCGGCTCTAAACGCCGGCGGGCGGCATAGTAGATCCCCGCCATTTTACCTGGGAGTCCCCTTGCATCTGATCCGGCCCTCTTGGGCCATGTGATTGTGAGGTCCTTGCGAGGACCTCACGATCACATGGACGGAATAGCCGTCCATAGCAGTGCCAGCAGGGGGAGTGCCTGGAATGACAGGTAGTCCCCCTGCTGCCTGTAATAAAGTAAAATAAAGTTTTAAAACAGTTTAAAATTAAATAATATACACTGAGATCATATATATATATCTACATATCTACGTGATCTACGTATATATATATACACATAGAGTGTCTAAGTGTATTTTAATATTAATATATATATATATATATATATATATATATTAATATCAAAATACCTTGGTAGAGAGCACTCGTAGGACTTGTCGTGGTAAAAAATACGCTTTTATTCAGCAATCAAAAATCACAGTATGCCAGTGTCGACGTTTCAGTCCATCTGGACTTTTATCAAAGTCCAGATGGACTGAAACGTTGACACTGACATACTGTAATTTTTGATTGCTGAATAAAAGCATATTTTTTACCACGACAAGTCCTACGAGTGCTCTCTACCAAGGTATTTTTATATGATTAGCCGGAGGTTGCACCGAGGCATGGAAAAGACTGGGAGCATTTGAGTGCGAGACACAAGAGATTGTATATTAATACCAAAATACACATAGAATTATATTTATTAAATGTGCATATATATATATATATAGATATATATATATATATATGTATATGTATATATCTATATATATATATATGTATATATATATATATATGAAATAAATAAATATATAAATACGTTAAAAATGAAAAATAAAAAATAATAAAAAATAAATAATTAAAAAACAATATATATATATATGTGTGTGTGTGTAATTTCGTTCTAACTGTATTTTGATATTAATATATATATATATATATATAGATATCAAAATAAACTTAGAACTAAATACTATAAATATCTATATACATAATTATATATGTATATATCACTATATATACACCTATATAAAAAAATGTTTTAGAGAACTATATATATATATATATATATATATATATATATATATATACACACATATATATTTTAATTCTACATGTATATTTATGTAATATTTTTACATAATTAGGTCATTTTATTAATTACAATTTGTAGGACCTGCCTGACAACCCAGGCAGAAAGTCCAGAGAATTTAATTTGCTAGCACTATATTTAACCCTGTAACTTTCCAAGACACCATACAACCTGTACATGAGGGTTACTGTTTTACTCAGGAGACTTCGCTGAACACAAATGTTAGTGTTTCAAAACAGTAAAATGTATTACAACATTATATCGTCAGTGAAAGTGAATTTTTTTGCATTTTTCGCACACAAATAGCACTTACACTGATGATATAATTGTTGTGATACGTTTTACGGTTTTGATACACTAATATTTGTGTTCACCAAAGTCTCAGTACTAACAGTATATAACAGTACTGGCCAAATATGGCGTTCAAATTAGTTTTTTGCATTTTTCACACAGAAACAAATATTAAAGGACCACTCTAGTGCCAGGAAAGCATACTCGTTTTCCTGGCACTAGAGTGCCCTGAGGGTGCCCCCACCCTCAGGGACCCCCTCCCGCCCGGCTCTGGAAAGGGGAAAAGGGTTAAAACTTACCTTTTTCCAGCGCTGGGCGGGGAGCTCTCCTCCTCCTCTCCGCCTCTGTTCCTCCCCGTCGGCTGAATGCGCACGCGCGGCACGAGCTGCGCGCGCATTCAGCCGGTCACATAGGAAAGCATTCATAATGCTTTCCTATGGACGCTTGCGTGCTCTCACTGTGATTTTCACAGTGAGAATCACGCAAGCGCCTCTAGCGGCTGTCAATGAGACAGCCACTAGAGGATTAGGGGGAAGGCTTAACTAATTGATAAACATAGCAGTTTCTCTGAAACTGCTATGTTTATAAAACAATTAGTTAACCCTAGCTGGACCTGGCACCCAGACCACTTCATTAAGCTGAAGTGGTCTGGGTGCCTAGAGTGGTCCTTTAATGCTAACTTTGGCCAGTGTTTGTGACTAAGTGGCTACGAAAAAAAACTGGACATACTCCATTTGCAATACCTTGGGTTGTCTACTATTGCAAATAGTGTGTCATCATGGGGGTTATTCTTATTCCTGGGCTACCATACGGCCTCATAACGTAACCAATCTGGCGAATTTCAATGTGAAAAAACAGAAAAAGCGAACATGCTTTATTTGACCCTATAACTTTCCAAAACACCATAAAACCTATACATAGGGGCTACTGTTTTACATTTGAGACATCACTGAATACAAATATGTGTACTTTATTGCAGTAAAAGCAAATCGTATTATGCAGAACTAAAATATCATGCCGAACTAAAAAAATAACAAAATGTCTTAATTTCTCCCATTTTTTTAATATTTTATTCATATTAAATTAAGATTCATATCTAAATATTTAATGTTAAATGTAAGCCCTATTTCTCCTGAATAAAATTATATATAATAAGTGTGGGTGCACCTAATATTAAAGAGGTGAATTACGCCTGAAAAGACATATAGTCCAATTCCAAGTTTTGTTTGTTTTATTTTGATCAAAACGTGTACATTTGGCTCAGTCCTTAAGGGGTTAAGGCCTAAGTAACTGAACTAGAAGCATTGCTGACTAGGAGAAACTATTCAGTTTGGCTATTTTAGCCATAAGTTGGTAATTCACTTTGAATACTTAGTTCTCACTTTAGTGAATAACCCTGTAAATTATTTTTCAAATTGATATATTTTTACTACATTTTCTGAGAACAATATTGCAAATTAATTGAACGAAGTTCAGCTATTGTGTGATGTATGTTAGCTGAACATATGTGAATTAAAGGGAAAGCCACAATAGAAAACTGGTTTTGATGTGTAGAACAAAATAGGAAAAAGGAAATCAAGAGAGTAAAGGTTCTGTCCCCTAATGACACAATTTGCGATATTCACTAAACATCTACCGTATATACTCGAGTATAAGCCGAGTTTTTCAGCACATTTTTTGTGCTGAAAAACCCCAACTCGGCTTATACTCGAGTCAGTGTCTGTATTATGGCAATTTGCATTGCCATAATACAGACAATGGGGGCTGTGGGGGCTGCAGAGAGATGTTACTTACCTTTCCTGCAGCTCCTGTCAGCTCTCTCCTCCTCCGCCGGTCCGTTCAGCTCTTCTGTCAGCTCACAGTGTAAATCTCGCGAGAGCCGCGGCTCTCGCGAGATTTACACTGGGAGCTGACCGAGGTGCTGAACGGACCGGCGGAGGAGGAGAGAGTTGACAGGAGCTGCAGGAAAGGTAAGTAACATCTCTCTGCAGCCCCCACAGCCCCCTCCTACACAGTGCCCATCCACTGGACCACCAGGGAAGGAGAGCCCCCCTCCCTGGCCAGCTAGCAAGCAGGGAGGGGGGACAAAAAAAATGTATATATATTAATAATAATAATAATAAAAAAATAAAAATAAAAAAATAATAAAATAAAAATAATAAAATAAAAAATAATAATAAAATAAAAAAATAATAATAATAAAAAAAATGTAATGAAACAAAAAAAATTAAAATAATAATTAAAAAATAAAAATGCCCACCCCCCACCAAGGCTCTGCATCACACTCTGCATTACACACACACATACACACACTGCATTCATATACACACACTGCATTCATACACACACACACTGCATTTATACACGCACACTGCACTCATACACACACACTGCACTCATACACACAGCATTCTCATACACACACACTGCACTCATACACACAGCATTCATACACACACAGCATTCATACACACACAGCATTCATACACACACTGCACTCATACACACACACTGCACTCATACACACACACTGCACTCACACACACAGCATTCATACACACACACTGCTCTCATACACACATCATTCATACACACACACTGCACTCATACACACACATTGCACTCATACACACACACTGCACTCATACACACACACTGCACTCATACACACAGCATTCATACACACACACTGCACTCATACACACACACTGCACTCATACACACAGCATTCTCATACACACACACTGCACTCATACACACAGCATTCATACGCACACAGCATTCATACGCACACAGCATTCATACACACACTGCACTCATACACACACACTGCACTCATACACACACACTGCACTCACACACACAGCATTCATACACACTGCATTCTCATACACACACACAGCATACATACACACACACTGCACTCATACACACACACTGCACTCATACACACACACTGCACTCATACACACACACTGCACTCATACACACACACTGCACTCATACACACAGCATTCATACACACACACTGCACTCATACACACCGCATTCTCATACACACACACTGCACTCATACACACAGCATTCTCATACACACACACACTGCACTCATACACACACACTGCATTCTCATACACACACACTGCATTCTCATACACACACTGCATTCTCATACACACACACTGCATTCATTATATACACACACTGTAAATAAATATTCAATTAATATAATTTTTTTAGGATCTAATTTTATTTAGAAATTTACCAGCAGCTGCTGCATTTCCCACCCTAGTCTTATACTCGAGTCAATAAGTTTTTTGGGGTAAAATTAGGGGCCTCGGCTTATATTCGGGTCGGCTTATACTCGAGTATATACGGTAATTGAGTCTGAAAGTCAAAATTCCAATCACAATGACAGTTCTAACTTTTACTGAAGCCACATCCAGTTGGAATTTGGTCCTTCCGATTGAACCAATAGCTGGATCAGCTGGAGGCATTCAGTGTCTAGTTTAAAATCAATGTATTTCACATCCGAATCCTATATTATTAACTATAGGATCTAGAACATTTACAAAGCACCTACAGATCAATTATACATAGGAGATAAGCTTGTGTCCTCCCCAGGCCCCCACCCATGGATGGCAGGTAGAGGCTAATGTTGTTTATGGGATGTGAGGAGCTATGAATATATGAAGAGACGGGACATACTAGAGTCCCTCCAAGCACCAACTGTGGAAAGTAAGCAGGGTCTATTAAATAATACAGGGGGTGATCTTTGCCTAATCCCCCTCACCCATATAACAATAAGGAGGCCCAGTAAATCTAACAACCTTTAACCCCTTAAGGACACATGACATGTGTGACATGTCATGATTCCATTTTATTCCAGAAGTTTGGTCCTTAAGGGGTTAAAAATAAAATCATACTTACCATCTGAGGTTTTTTTTTTGTTTTAAACACTTCTAGTTTCTACCCCACAAAAAGGCAAATTAAAAAAAAATCCTAAAACATATTTTAATATGACAGTATCAGTATTAACATTTTGCCTTTAGGTGATTTGTAGTATTTTGTTTCTCGTGGCAATGAAAAGGGATTAAACAGCTGCAAAACCAAGAGCAAAACGTCTTCTCAAAACTAAAAGTAGAATTAGCACACTCGTTGTAGATTGACAAATATGTATCAAATGTCTGCATGAGCTGTAATTCACGGTGGATCAGCCCAACTAATGCATGTGGAATCTTGTGAATTTTCTGTAAATTGGAGACTAATCAAGTGTACCATGTCTCTCGGTTAGAAAGGCATATGCATAGTTATGGTAGAAATAGATAGATAGATAGATAGACACGATGATGTTGAACAGCCCAAGATAGATAATATAGACAGATTGACATCCAAATCTGAAATTACTCAATTAATTATGTTATACAACATTTTGACCATCCTCTAGTCTGAATTAAAGGAAAACTAATGTGTTTTATACCCAACATTATAGTGCCCTCTAATCTCCCCCCTCATGCCCTTCCTTTCGGCACGTAAAGGGTTAAAAAAAATCCTACCAATAAGGCAGGTAACAAAAGGTAAATATATATTAAACAGGAACCAAAACGGATAGTATTGTTATCTTGATGATTTAAACTGAGCATGTTTAGCTGATGGACATGGATTACCTTGAATTAATTCTATGAAGGAATGTGAACTTAAGGTAAGTCCAAGACTGGATTTCACTGCTGAATGCTTGGAAAAATTAGTAGCTACTGGAAATAATACACTGCTCTGGGACCCCTTGCTGCACTTGTGACTAAATTATGCCTACATATAAGTGATATGAAAAGATGCATGCAAGGGACAGCATAATTCTTTGTTACATTGGAGAAAAATAAAAATGAGAAATATGAGAAATATATATATATATATATATATATATATATATATATATATATATACACACACACACATGTTCAGAATAGTGGAATCGATAGACTAATGGAATCCTGGATTCCATTAGTCTTGGGTCAAGCAGGGTCTGTTACTGAACAGGTTATGAAAGAAAAAAAAATTTCAGTGGGAGAACGTTAGTTCATTCTGAGGCAAAGCTAATCCATAGTTCAAACCGACTTCACAAAATGAAAACTGTATTTGGAGATGACATTTTATCAAAAGTGACTTTTGTAGGGTAAAAATACCAGTCGTTTCAAAGTTCAAACCCAACTAAATATTGCGAAGATCTGGGTTGGCTGGCAGTGTGACTCCTGGTGTGTTAGTGGATGGTAGTAATGAAAGAAGGTTTAAGCATTGATAAGTGGAAATGTATAACTTGTAATGTTAGGAAAAATCCTAATAAATGCTAAAGATCTTGGTCATGCCATGGCAGGTAGGGCAACATCAAGTAAGAAATTAAGTAAACTGGCCAGTGCCAATGCCAAGACCTGAATCCAGATCAGATATTTATTTTTTTAAGATGACAGAACTAGTTGATCTCAAAATTCAGAAATACTGTTGTTAATTTCAAATGACATGATTGACTTCCCTTCTGAGTATAAGCAATTAAGCAAACAAATTAAAACAAGGTGCAAGAGAATACTGGGAAGGGACAACAACTCAAAAGAGCTTGCCCTTTGGTGGGACTCTCCTCATTTTCTCATTATGTGCTATTACAGAGAGAATCTAAACCAACTGCACGTCAAACTAATCCAACCAAAATGGGAGATCTGGATCCAAAATGCTCTCCGGCTCCCTATGCACAAGAGATAGAGCAACCCAGACAATCGTTTTGTTAGGTCTCATCAGTGAGGTATAGATGAGCAAGGACCCTTTCTCTTGCACCCTATTTTAGTTTGTTTGGGCTCTCTAAGGTAACAGGGTAATCCAGATTTATGTTTGTATGTAAATTGTATAAACTCTAATAATAAAGTTTGCCAGACCTATTGTTAAATGCAATTAATTTGAATACATAATGCAAAATGTTGTGGAACTCTATTAAATAGTGTCGTGTTCAATACGTAAAAGAATTTGTGTGGGGTACACAAACAGAATGCAGGGCAAAATTGGGTGGCTATGGCCAAAAATGATTAATTGTGCAAAAATAAATCACACCAACAACCCCACCACAGTACTCTACCCTTAATGCAATGATTATGCTTACAAAACAGAATGTTTGAATTTTTTTTCTACCATTGTATCCAACACTTCAAACTTTTGATCCAATAACACACCAAGAATTTAAAGCAAAATATCAACATAAGAAATTTTTTTTTAGATTTATTTCACTGTTTTGCTTCTTCAACACCATTATACTAATGTAAACAGGTTTTGGGTTAGCTTCATTAACTTTTGAAGCTGAAGCACTCTGATGCAATTCAGCACCATGTTATGTTACTGTTAACAAGATGAATAGAAATGATTTAGGAATTGAACCTTGGTGGACTCCACATATAACTCATGGTAGGTGGGAAACAGATTTATGAAGTGAATATTTGGGTTGTGTTCTATACTGGATCCTGTCTAGTAAATAAGAACAATGCCTGCTTTGTGAACAGTCAGCTTTCCTATGATTTTGAGCCTATGTATAAGGATATCATGGTCAAAGGTATCAAAGACTAATGCAATAACTAGCAAAATAGTTTACTCATACTACAAGAAGCCCTGAATATGACTGCAAATGTTATGGGCTATATGAATGTACAAAAGTTATTTTTATGACACACACACACACACACACACACACACACACACACACACACACACACACACACACACACACACACACACACACACACACACACACACACACACACACACACAATTATGAGTGAATATACACATGCCATATACAAGCTCATTTACAAACATGCATTCATACACACTGACCCTTATACATGCATACACGTAAACACTCATCTTCAAAACAGTATATGCATGGTAGTGCTTTTGTGTGTTTTTGTATAGTGAAGAGTGGCTGGGTTGAGTTAGTATCATGTAGTATTAAGTATAAATTCACATGTAGTTTGAGATAAATTCACAAACAGAGGTGGTAAATGGAGCTCATTTAAAAGATATCATATCTAATCAAACAAATCTCCAAATGTTAAGCATTCATTGTATGTAATATTATTGAAATCGGTTCATTCATAAAATAGGTATTGATTCTTAAAATCCTGGATTTTGTATCTATCTATCTATCATACTAATCGTTTTGATATTTTACTATTTTGAAAAAATAAGTTTAAAAACTTCACCAAAAATATTTTTGGCCAACAATTGAGACCATAAAGCCTCCTGAGATTTGGAATAGTTCAGTTTGTTCTAGTTCACTAGTTATGCTCATATAGGCCTACATTTTATATTTTTTGATACGTTTTTCAAATAATCACAAATGGTTAGAAAAACCTTTCAGATTATTTATTTACAAAAATTCTCACATTCTTTAACCCCTTAAGGACACATGACATGTGTGGCATGTCATGATTCCCTTTTATTCCAGAAGTTTGGTCCTTAAGGGGTTAAGGACAGGGGCAATTGTACAAGTTCTAATCAAAACAAAACCTGAAATTTGCGCTATATTTTTGTTCAACCATGAATTACCTCTTTCATATTAAGTGCAGCCACACATATATATAATTTTATTCTGAACTATTTCACATCAAATATTCATATATGGGTGAATGTGAGCTTTTTTTCTAGCAACATGTATGGAAATTGCAAGCTATTAGGTAGTAATTTCTGTAACTTTGCAACAACACCAATTTTTTCTTTACTTTTTTTTCTTTGCAAAAGAATCAAGTAACTCCCTAACTGTTTTTCTTTCTTTTATTTTATTTTCTAAATACAATATATAAGTATAGAAAGACTTCATTAAATGAACTCAAAGTAAAAAAAAAAAAATATTAAAATTGAACCCACTGAGCTGTTATTTTATTAAATAATAGCCTTTTCAATGGTTTTGGCAAACACACGTTTACTCATTGTCACTCTCTCTTCACTTCTATTTGCACAGACACATAAAATGTTCATGTCTCGGGATTTTCGCGAATTTTATTCCTGGAAAAATCTCTGGAGGAAGTGACCCTCAATGCAAACACAGTGAAACCGTAAGCTGGTAAAAGTGAGTGTAAAAGATTTATAGAGTTGGCTCAGTATACAGTATTAGCTGGACTAGTATTTTAATGGCGAGTTTATTTACATCATACATTATCTTAAAGGGGCAGCTGTGCTTTATATTACACACTTTATATTATATATTTTAAAGGAGAAGTTATCTTGTCTGATTAGCAATAAATGCTAGTTAAAGCTCAATTTGTTATTGCAGTTATAGAAATAATATAAATACATGCACAACTGTATTACAGCTGCCATGACTGTAATTTTGAACAAAAGCTGCAAAAACAATGGTTATCTTGCTAAAATAATAATTTAAAAGAACACTGGGTACAAAAACCACTTCATCAGAATGGAGTGGTTATTGTGTTTGGAGTCCGGTGATACCATCACATCTTATAGTGCTAAACCAATTTTAAATGCTCAAAGAAGTGTACCCAGGCACCAGTCTGCTGCCTCTCTGAGCAGTGAAGGGCTGGCTGTGATATAGTGTCAGTTTCCTCTCTCAGCCCATCACTGGTAAACATAGCAGTTGTGGAACATTAGGGGATGAACAAGGTGCCCAAGAACCAGCCAACTGCCTTTGAATGCCACACAAGGTGGGCACAAAAGCAGCTGTGCACTAAGGCATAGTTTGCACCTGCCTACCCGAACAGCAGGTGCCTACTCTGCCGAAATGTGTGGGGGGCAGCAAGGAAGGTCTTATCTTATATAAACAGGGTGGCGCTTCCTATAGGCCAACTGGGTGGCCTGCACTGGCTTTATGATCCTTTGCGCCGTGGCCGCACCTCTATTATTTCCATTGTGCTGCTGGCCATGTTACCAGATGCTAGGGAGCATTGCTACTCACTTTCGCCCAGTAGACTACCGGTCCGGTGGCATCCACATCAGCACTCAGGGCCAGGCACCCCTCCCAGACATGCATTGCGTCAGTAGCACGAGGGCGCTTTAATTGCTTGCTCCCAGCCCTTCCCCTGTACGTGGGGACAGTGGGCAGGAGCATATCAGAAAATGTGGCTAAAAAAGGAAGTGATGGGCTACCAGGCACAGGCAAGATGGACATAGGAACAGCAACAAAGGTAAGATATGTGTCCGAGAATGTGTGTTAGTCTGATTCAGTCAGTATGTTTGTGTATGTCAGTCTGCATGGGTCGGTGTGTGTCTGTATGGGTCAGTGTGTGTGTGTGTCTGAATGGTTCATTGTGTGTCTGTATGGGTCATTGTGTGCCTGCATGGGTTAGTGTGTCTGTATGGATCATTGTGTTTCTGTATGGGTCAGTGTGTGTCTGCATGGGTCAGTGTGTGTCTGTATATGTCAGTGTGTGTCTGTATGCATCATTGTGTGTCTATATGGGTCAGTGTGTGTCTGTATGGATCAGTGTGTGTCTCTATGGGTCAGTGTGTATCTGCATGTGTCAGTGTGTGTCTGTACAGTTCACTATTTGTGGTTGTATGGGTAGGCGTGTGTTGGTAGTGGTTAGTGTGTGTCTCTATGGGTTAGTGTGTGTCTGTATGGGTCAGTATGTGTGGTTGTATGGGTCAGTGTGTGTCTGTATGGGGCATTGTGTGTCTGCATGGATCATTGTGTGTCTGTATGGATCATTATGTGTCTGTATGGGTCAGTATGTGACTGTATAGGTCAGTGTGTGTCTGTCATTGTGTGTCTGTATGGGTCAGTGTGTTTCTTTATGGATCATTGTGTGTCTGCATGGGTCAGTGTGTCTGCATGGGCCAGTGTGTGTGTCTGCATGGGTTAATGTGTCTCTGTATGGGTCAGTATGTGTCTGTATGGGTCATTGTGTGTCTGTATGGGTCATTGTGTGTCTGTATGGGTCATTGTGTGTCTGCATGGGCCTGTGTGTGTGTCTTCATGGGTCAGTGTGTCTCTGTATGGGTCATTGTGTGTCTGCATGGGTCATTGTTTGTCTGTATGGGTCATTGTGTGTCTGTATTGGTCAGTGTGTGTCTGTATGGGTTATTGTGTTTCTGTATGGGTCATTATGTTTCTGTATGGGTTACTGTGTGTCTGCATGGGTCATTGTGTGTCTGCATGGGTCAGTATGTGTGGTTGTATGGGTCATTGTGTGTCTGTATGGGTTACTGCGTGTCTGCATGGGTCATTGTGTGTCTGCATGGGTCAGTATGTGTGGTTGTATGGGTCATTGTGTGTCTGTATGGGTCATTGTATGTCTGGATGGGTCATTGTGTGTCTGCATGGGTCAGTATGTTGGATTGTATGGGTCAGTATGTGTAGTTGTATGGGTCATTGTGTGTCTGCATAGGTCAGTATGTGTGTCTGTATGGGTCATTGTGTATCTGCATGGGTCATTGTGTGTCTGTATGGGTCAGTGTGTGTCTGCATGGATCAGTATGTGTCTATATGTCTGCATCGCTCAGTGTGTCTGTATGTGTATGCCTGCATGGGTCAGTGTGTGCATATGTTTCAGTGTGCATCAGTCTTCATGGGTCAGTGTGTGTGTGTTAGTTTGCATGGGTCAGTGTGTGTTTCTACTTGAGTCAGCGTTTGTGTTAGTCTGCATGAGTGGGTGGAGCAAATGGAGCGGCAAAAATGCTTGCACCAGCCCTGTATATAAAGCTACTTTAAGTGCCTTGTAGTGATGCCAGGAGCAGGATTTCACTTTGCCAACAATATTGAGAACAGTGCTGGAAAAGCAGGTGGATCAGAGTGTGACAGAGCTCTCTGTACCCCGGCTGGTTACCTCCGCCAATGACTGCTAGTGATGTAACGAACTGTTCGCTGGCGAATAGTTCCTGGCGAACATAGCGTGTTCGCGTTCGCCATGGCGGGCGAACTCATGCGCGGTTCGATCCGCCCCCTATTCATCATCATTGAGTAAACTTTGACCATGTGCATCACAGTCAGCAGACACATACCAGCCAATCAGCAGCAGACCCTCCCTTCCAGACCCTCCCACCTACTGTACAGCATCCATTTTAGATTCATTCTGAAGCTGCATTATTAGATAGAGGAGGGAAAGCGTAGCTGCTGCTCATTTGATAGGGAAATGTATAGCTAGGCTAGTGTATTCAGTGTCCACTACAGTCCTGAAGGACTCATCTGATCTCTGCTGTAAGGACAGCACCCCAAAAAGCCCTTTTTAGGGTTAGAACATCAGTCTGCTTTATTTTCCTGTGTAATCTAATTGCAGTTGCCTGCCTGCCAGCTTCTGTGTCAGGCTCACAGTGGATACTGTGCCCACTTGCCCAGTGCCACCACTCATTTCTGGTGTCACAATAGCTTGCATTTAAAAACAAAACATGTTTTTTCACTGTAATAGATTGAATAGCAGTTAGTTGTCTGCAAGCGTCTGTGTGTCAGGCCTACAGCGTGTACTCTGCCAACCTCTGCCAGTGCACAGTGCCACTCATATCTGGTGTCACAATAGCGTGCATTTAAAAAAAAATTAAAAAATGTTTTCACTGTAATAGATTTAATAGCAGTTAGTTGTCTGTAAGCGTCTGTGTGTCAGGCCAACAGCGTGTACTCTGCCAACCTCTGCCAGTGCACATTGCCACTCATATCTGGTGTCACAATAGCGTGCATTTAAAACCCAAAAACTTTTTTCACTGTTATAGATTGAATAGCAGTTAGTTGTCTTCAAGCGGGTGTCAGGCCTACAGCGTGTACTCTGCCAACCTCTGCCAGTGCACATTGCCACTCATATCTGGTGTCACAATAGCGTGCATTTAAAACCCAAAAACTTTTTTCTATGTTATAGATTTAATAGCAGTTAGTTGTCTTCAAGCGGTAGTCAGGCCTACAGCGTGTACTCTGCCAACCTCTGCCAGTGCACATTGCCACTCATATCTGGTGTCACAATAGCGTGCATTTAAAACCCCCAATTTTTTTCACTGTTATAGATTGAATAGCAGTTAGTTGTCTTCAAGCGGGTGTCAGGCCTACAGCGTGTACTCTGCCAACCTCTGCCAGTGCACATTGCCACTCATATCTGGTGTCACAATAGCGTGCATTTAAAACCCCCAAACTGTTTTCTATGTTATTGATTTAATAGCAGTTAGTTGTCTTCAAGCGGTAGTCAGGCCTACAGCGTGTACTCTGCCAACCTCTGCCAGTGCACAGTGCCACTCATATCTGGTGTCACAATAGCGTGCATTTAAAACCCAAAAACTTTTTTCACTGTTATAGATTGAATAGCAGTTAGTTGTCTTCAAGCGGGTGTCAGGCCTACAGCGTGTACTCTGCCAACCTCTACCAGTGCACATTGCCACTCATATCTGGTATCACAATAGTGTGCATTTAAAACCCAAAAACTTTTTTCACTGTTATAGATTGAATAGCAGTTAGTTTTCTTCAAGCGGGTGTCAGGCCTACAGCGTGTACTCTGCCAACCTCTGCCAGTGCACATTGCCACTCATATCTGGTGTCACAATAGCGTGCATTTAAAACCAAAACACTTTTTTCACTGTTATAGATTGAATAGCAGTTAGTTGTCTTCAAGCGGGTGTCAACCCTACAGCGTGTACTCTGCCAACCTCTGCCAGTGCACATTGCCACTCCTATCTGGTGTCACAATAGCGTGCATTTAAAACCCAAAAACTTTTTTCACTGTTATAGATTGAATAGCAGTTAGTTGTCTTCAAGCGTGTGTGTCAGGCCCACAGCGTGTACTCTGCCAACCTCTGCTAGTGCACAGTGCCACTCATATCTGGTGTCACAATAGCATGCATTTAAAAACAAAATTTTTATTTTCACTGTGATAGATTGAATAGCAGTTAGTTGTCTGCAAGCGTCTGTGTGTCAGTCCAACAGCGTGTACTCTGCCAACCTCTTCCAGTGCACAGTGCCACTCATATCTGGTGTCACAATAGCATGCATTTAAAAACAAAATTTGTATTTTCACTGTGATAGATTGAATAGCAGTTAGTTGTCTGCAAGCGTCTGTGTGTCAGGCCAACAGCGTGTACTCTGCCAACCTCTTCCAGTGCACATTGCCACTCATATCTGGTGTCCCAATAGCGTGCATTCAAAACCAAAAAACTTTTCGGTGTGTGGGGGGTTCTGTGTGTGTGTGGGGGGGTTCTGTGTGTGTGAAGGTGTGAAGGGGTTCTGTGTGTGTGGGATGGGGTTTCTGTGTGTGTGTGGGGGGGTTCTGTGTGTGTGGGGGGGTTCTGTGTATGTGGCGGGGTTCTGTGTGTGTGAAGGTGTGAAGGGGTTCTGTGTGTGGGGGGGGGTCTGTGTGTGTGAAGGGGTACTGTTGGTGGGGGGAGGAGTGTAGTGTGTGTATGGGGGGGTTATAGCATTGATATATTTATATAAAAAAAACAAAAAAAAATTTTGAATCCCCTCCCCCCTTACCTTTGGTCAGGGCCCAGGGGAGAGGGGGAACTTTTAAATCCCTGGTGGTCCATTGGTGGCGTGTGCTGTTCAGCCTGCAGCTCCTCTGGCTGCAGGCTGACTTCGCTCTCCTCCCGCGAGAACAGCAGGCAGGTCGGAGCGTTGCCATGGTAACGCACGGCAATGCTCCAACCTGCCTGCTCGCGGGAGGAGCGTTCTCGCTTGCAGGTTCCTGTCAGACCGGGTAGGGGAACAGAAGCTCCCCTACCCGGTCTGCCTGCTTGGCCACGCTACATTCTGTGACCGGCAGGAGGAGAGCGCATCCCCTCCTGCCGGTCACCCTGTAATTGTGGCCCGGGCTGGTGCACACTAGGCGGCCGCGCACCGCCCCCCTAGTGTGCCGGCCCACCGGGAAATTTCCCGGTGTCCCAGTCCGGCCCAGCAGAGGAGGAATGTGGCTTTGAGGAGGAGGAGGAAGACCAACCACAACAGGCATCCCAGGGTGCTCGTTGTCACCTATCTGGTACCCGTGGTGTTGTACGTGGCTGGGGGGAAGAACATACCTTCATTGAGATCACTGAGGAGGAGGAATGGGAAATGAGTAGCTCGGCATCCAACCTTGTGCAAAAGGGGTCTTTCATGCTTTTGTGCCTGTTGAGGGACCCTCGTATAAAAAGGCTGAAGGAGAACGACCTGTACTGGGTGTCCACGCTACTAGACCCCCGGTATAAGCAGAAAGTGGCTGAAATGTTACCAAATTACAAGTAAGAAAGGATGCAGCATTTGCAAATAAATTAAAAAGTATGCTTTACACAGCGTATAAGGGTGATGTCACAGCACAAAGGGAATCTAACAGGGGAAGAGGTGAAAGTAATCCTCCTCCTCCCACGACCACGCTGGCAAGGACAGGATGCGTTAAAGATGTGTAGTTGATGGAGGACATGCAGAGGTTTTTAAGTCCTACGCATCGCCACAGCCCTTCGGGATCCACCCTCAGAGAACGACTCGACCGACAGATAGCAGGCTACCTCGCCTCAACTGCAGATATTGACACTCTGAGGAGCGATGAACCCCTTGACTACTGGGTGTGCAGGCTTGACCTGTGGCCTGAGCTATCCCAATTTGCGATAGAACTTCTGGCCTGCCCCGCTTCAAGTGTCCTGTCAGAAAGGACCGTCAGTGCAGCAGGAGGTATTGTCACTGAGAAGAAAAGACGCCTAGGTCAAAAAAGTCTAGATTACCTCACCTTTATTAAGTCTAGATTACCCCTCTAAGAACTTGTGGCAAACCCACTAGACCCCAGGGGTGTGCAAGAGGAATAAAGAGGGCACAGTTGTAGTGCTGACTTTTGCAACACGTGATGTTCTGCCATTGGCCTAGAGAGAAAATCTACACCAGCTCTCCCAAAGGTAGGGAGGCTGTATGGGCTATAAAAAAAAATAAACACTGTAAAAATAAATTTGGTAGTGTGTATGAGAGAATGTGTGTGTGAGAGTATGTGTGTTAGTGAGTGTGACAGTATCTGTGAGAGTGTGAGTCTGTAAGTGAGTAAAGGTATGTCAGTATCAGTGAGAGTGTGAGTGTGCCTGTCAGTGTGTATTAGCAAGAGTATGTGTCTATCAATGAGAATGTGTGTCTGTCAGTGAGTGCGTGTGTCAATGTTTGTATGGCACTGTTGGTTAAACAGTGACTGTGTGCCAATGACTGCGTGTATTGATGACTGAGAGTGTGTGTGTGTAAAAGGCTGAACATTTTTACTTAAAACATTGTTTCACTTAATGCATGTGATTTGTAGTAATATATATGTATGTATCATAAAACACAGAGGATGTAACTCCTGAACTAGCTGTGGTAGAAGGAGTTGCAATGACATCAGAAGTTATTTAGAAGCTAGAGGTTATATTTGTGGGACTATGTGAGTCCGCTGATACTTTAGATTTTGTGTGTGGGCTAGGTGCTGTACAGAGTATGTGTATGTAGGTGCTGTAGTGTTTGAATAAGGGGCATAGTAAAATGCATAGAAAATTCAGATAACCCACAAAACAACCAAATTTCAGATTAATCTCAGTAAATTTATAACCAAATGCACAAATCTAAGCATGGACTCCAGTGAGTAGAAGGACCTTCTGAGGTGCAAGAGTCTAGATGTGGAAGTCACAAGCCTCTCCAAAGTGAGGGAACTGGATTGAACATGGTTAAGCACATCTGTAAGTCATGTTATTATATACATATGCACTTAACACATCACATATTCAGCACTAACTCTTACATATGTTACACAACATTGCACAACACATGGGGAAACATAGAAACATAGTATACTTCTGCATCACATAGCAATGATCACACAGGGATTCTTATGACTATTATGTAGCTACAAATGCCCTTATAATATAACATGTTTTTGCCGTGTGTTTCTAATACCTTTGGATCGCCAAATAAATTTAGTTGAAAACCATGAACTCACAGTCCAGCTGGTGAAAGCTATAGATAGAAAATGGCAGCTTTATTAATAAACCTCACAATGCAGCCTATGAAGTGAGGAAGTGGGAGGGAATGCTTTGCTAGAACTCTCCTGGTTGAAATGGTTTTGAGAGTTTCCTTATGATAACTCTTTAAACCTTCTTTGCAGCAAACCAATTCACTCATAATATTTTCAGTTTCTAAATTAGAGTTCCTTCCATCTGTGAAAAATAGCACACATTCAAATGTGTTTAGTTATCATTTTCTTCTGCCCAAATGTTAAGATCTTTGTAAGTAAACAAAGTATTATTTTTCAGTAATGGTGGATAGCTTTTATTTTCTATTTTTTTTTTCATTTAATTATTCTGATAATTAGGTCATACATGTATATGCTTACATGCGCATAGCCAAAAAGTTAGAAATGTTTGGACTTTATCACTGTAGTTGTAGAGATTTGACAATGGTTTTGCAAATGTTAGGCCAAAACTGTTTATGTGAAATAATACACAATGGAGGTTTTAAAAAAAGGATTTAAAAAGATTTAAAATGTTAGTGTATTTTAGAGCTTCATACATTAAAAAGTGAGAGCTATCCAAACAGAGTCTTGGAAAGACTAATTGTGATCAATATACAGGGAGATTTTTTGGTCTGGAGATACAGGTCCTTCATGAACAACTTTTGTCAAAATAACATGTGCTTTACGTCATTCTATACTTAAGAATATGGTTGGCTTCTTCCACTGGATTGCTTTCTCCAAAACAGTTTCTTCATATCACTTCCTATCTACCAAATGTTTTTGCTTCATTTGAAGCACCTGTTGTAAATGTTTGAGGCTTTAAAACAAGCTATGTTTTAACTATTTACACAGGTGTTCTTAAAGCTTATATTAGTTTCTTCTACTCCAAAAACGTCACACAGCTATGTATGTTGTTACTACTCCCCAAAGGAGGATAAGGTGGCTCTTATCTGTTAAAATGCACCTGCCATGACATACATTTACTAAACTATTAATTTTAATTAGAATTAAAATGCAAAATTGAAATTGAAATAAATGATCTGGAAAACTCACCAACTCAACTATAGTTGGGTTTTGCATATTTTTGCCTTAATGTTGCAATTTGAGTTTAATAAACTAAAATTTGGAGTTTGGTGAATGACCCCGTAGGTGTCATTAAAAAAAAATGAAACTAAATGTATACATTTTGATGAATTGCTGATGTAACTTCTCAGACTTTGTTGATGTTCCAGTTATGTTATGCCATTCAATGTCGAGTATATACGCAATTGCCACATCATCAAGTTGCACAGTTGAAATTAAATGTCTGAAATTGTAGGATGCAGCACACTATCATCTTGTTTTACTACTGCACTTAAAAATCAAAAGAAGGCCAAAACAATCGTCTGGGGTTGCTGTATCTCTCGTGCAGAGGAAATTTGCTGGCATGTCAGATCTAGACTGCCCGTACAGGTGGGACCAGTCCCATATGCTTCAGATATGTTCTCTTTGTAATAGCACAAGTGAGCAAAAACTATTTGAAGACCTCAGTTGGGATGTACCGAAGGGCAAGCTATCAAGTCTCTCTAAACTTTTGTCCATTCTCAGAGTTCTCATTCATTCTTTTTTGCTTTAATGCATTAACTTGGCTCACCCCAAGTTTAAAGGGTAATCCAAAGGTGGACCCCGTGCTCACTGTGTCTAGAGGGTTATCAGCTACACATCACTTTAAAGAAGGCCGAAACGATAGTTGGGGTTGCTGTATCTCTCGTGCAGAGGGAGCTTGCTGGCATTTCAGATCTGGACTGCCCGTACGGGTGGGACCAGTCTGATATGCTTCAGATATGTTCTCTCTGTAATGGCACAAGTGAGCAAAAACTACCTGAGCGGGAATGTACCGAAGGGCAAGCTATCGAGTTTCTCTAAGCTTTTTTCCGTTCTCAGAGTTCTCCTTATTTATTTTTCACTTAAAAATCAGCTTAAGAAAGAAAAAGTTTTATGCATGTATTTTTTTAAAAGATCTTTGAGATTTAATAGTCTAACTAGCAGTCTCAAATATAATAGCGTAAATATCCTTTTCCAGCATAATACTTTTCCTGGTTTAAAGCATAAAAGTAGCAACAAAATTAGAAACACCAGACTGTCCATATGCTCAAAGGAAATTCTGACATTCACAATCATTACCAATAGCAAGATTACACATTTAGCCAATGTGGAGGCTTAGCGGCAGCCGGAAAAAGTTGCGACAGGGTTGAAATTATCGCTAAAGTTCTACCCATTGAGAATAGTAAGGGCTGGAAGTGACTGACTTTTCAACTGCCGCTGCTAGTAAATCCCTGTCACTATATCTCAAATTTGCAGATATTAACCCCTTAAGGACCGGACTGTTTTTGCGATGTTGTACATTTGCGACCAGGCATCTTTTTGACACTTTTGTGGTGTTTGTGTTTAGCTGTAATTTTCCGCTCTCTCATTTACTGTTCCCATACAAATTATATATTGTTTTTTTCAGGACAAAAGGGGCTTTCTTTACATACCATTATTTATATAATCTCATGTAATTTAATTTTTAAAAAATGAAAAAATATGATGAAAAATTGAAAAAAATACATGTTTTTTTACTTTTATGTGAAAAATCTTTTATTCATCTACAAAAGCGAATGAAAAAAACTGCTAAATAGATTCAAAATTTTGTCCTGAGTTTAAAAATACACAGTGTTTACATGCTTTTTGCTATTTTTTTGCATGTTATAGGGCTATAAGTACAAGTAGGATATTGCGGTTTCAAAACATACATTTTTAAAATGTATCAATAGTGACATTGTAACACTATTATCTGTCATAAATCGCTGAATAACACCCCACATGTACATATTTTTTTTAAAGTAGACAACCCAGGGTATTCAATATGGGGTATGTCCAGACTTTTTTAGTAGCCACTTAGTCGCAAACAATGGCCAAAGTTAGCGTTCATATTTGTTTATGTGTGAAAAAAGTAAAAAACTAAATTGAACGCTAATTTTGGCCAGTGTTTGTGACTAAGTGGTTACTAAAAAAGACTGGACATAACCCAAGGTATTGCAAATGGGGTGTCTTCTTTTGCAAATGGTATGCCATCATGGGGGTAATTCTCATTCCTGGGCTACCATACGCTCTCAAAGGCAACGTAACCAACCTGGCCATTTTCAATGTAAAAATATTTGACCCATATATTTGACCCTGTAACTTTCAAAAACGCTATAAAACCTGTACATGGGGGGTCCTGTTCTACTCAGGAGACTTTGCTGAACACAAATATTAGTGTTTCAAAACTGGAAAATGTATCACAACAATTATATCATCAGTAAAAGTGCTGTTTGTGTGTGAAAAATGCAAAAAAAGTCACTTTCACTGACAATATCATCGCTTTGATATGTTTTACTGTTTTGAATCACTAATATTTGTGTTCAGCGAAGTCTCCCGAGTAAAACAGTACCCCCCATGTACAGGTTTTAGGGTGTCGTAGAACGTTACAGGGTAAAATACATTGATAGCAAATTAAATTCTCTGTACTCTCGGCCTGGGTTGGCAGGCAGGTCCCTTAAATTGCAATCAATAAAATAACTTAATTATGTAAAAATATTACATAAATACGCACGTAGAATTTAAATATATATGCATATTTATATATTTGAAGTCTACGTGTATATTTATATAATTATTTATGTAATTTTGTATATGGACATATGAATAGTTCGCATTCTTTTTATTTATTTATATATACATAGATATATATACAATTTCATTCTAAGTGTATTTTGATATAAATATATATATATTAATATCAAAATACAGTTAGAATAAAATTTCGTATAGATATATAATTTTTTTAAAATTTTTATTATTATTTTTAATTTTTTTAATTTAATTTAAATTATTTATTATTCGTATTTTATAATAATATATATATATACAATATATATAGTTATTATATATATTATATATATACGTGTGTAAATTATAAGTGTATTTTTATATTAATATATGTACATATTAATATAAAAATACACTTAGCATGACATTATATATATGATATATAGACATATATTATATAGGTATAATATATGTCTATATATCATATATATACACATATATTATAATAATTTTTTTTTTTTTTAACTATAACTTTAATTTTTTTTTTGATTTTACAGTTGCAGGGAGACTGCCTGTCAGCACAGACAGTCCCCCTACAGGCAGAGACTAGGACACCTATTGTGACCATGTGGTCGCCCTGTTGGGCGATCACATGGCCACAGGGGTCCTAATCCGCCATGGGGAGACTGTCTGGGCTGCAGGCAGTCTCCCCACACCGGGAGCACCGCCGATCGCCGCCGGGGGAACGACGGCGATCGGGTAAGTACATTTTAAATTTAGGACGGTTCAGGACCGTCGTCGGTCGGCAAGTGAAAAATGCCGATGACGGTCCTGAACCGTCCAGCGTCCTTAAGGGGTTAAACAGCAGCAAACTGCTAAAAGCAGTGACAGGTACTTCAACAAGTAGCAGCTGGCCAGTAAAAATTAGCAATGGGTATAGAGATATACGAGGCTTGACTTGCCTATGATTTCTGGAGGAAAAAGTATCTATTTTCTGATCATAATTTGCTTACCCTTTCTAATAATTACCATTCTCATCGCAATTTCTATGTTTCTATGTGATAGTTCAGAGAAAGTATCCCGGTTGCACGAGGAGCTCTCCTCATTACTTTCTCTGTTCTCTCTTTATATTTAGGGTTATGCCCTTTACTACCCCTGTAACCCTTCCACTTCCTGCCAGAGTTCTCTTTGGCCGGTAGTTCATTGCATTCTATGTGATAGTTGTTCAACTCACTTGAAGAACATTCTATGCCAAAATTATTTTCTGTAACTTGTACCTGGTGCTGGAAATCAAAGGGTATATGGGAGTCAGATCAGTCCATCCATTTACATAAACCAGCAGTTTCAAAGAGAAACAGGGGATTTTCTAATAGTTACATATTTTAATAAAACATTTGCTTGCAATTTCACCAGTAAATAAAATTGATACTTGCACGAAGATGAACTTGCAGCTTTGTAGACAAAGGTTTACTTAAAATATGTAATAAAATCAGGACGGTGAATTTCAGCCAAATGGCTGTTCAGTTATAGAATGTGATGGCAGATAAGAACCATTTGGCCCATCTAGTCTGCCCAATTTTCTAAATACTTTACTTTAATTAGTCCCTGGCTTTATCTTAAATCTAGGATAGCCTAATGCCTATCCCATGCATGCGTAAACTTCCTCACTGTGTTAACCTCTACCACTTCAGCTAGAAGGCTATTCCATGCATCCACTACCCTCTCAGTAAAGTAATACTTCCTGATATTATTTTTAAACCTTTGTCCCTCTAATTTAAGACTATGTCCTCTTGTTGTGGTAGTTTTTCTTCTTTTAAAAATAGTCTCCTACTTTTCTGTGTTGATTCCCTTTATGTATTTAAATGTTTCTATCATATCCCCCCTGTCTCGTCTTTACCTCCAAGCTATACATGTTAAGAAAGCTAATAAGAAAAGGAGCAAAAATGGCCCAATTTGTGTACTGCAAAATGTATACATAATATATATCTAAGCATATATTTTAAAGTACAGGTGTGGTACAGTATAAGCATATTCTCATCATTTGGTTTACATATCAAGTTGATAAAAGTACCGTAACCTGTAAAAGGGAAAGAGGAGGGGTGGTGAAAAAAATCTATACTTATATATCTATAAATGATAGATTTCTTAAATCAATAATATATAAATATAGATATTTTTTTTATTGCTTTTTCTTTGTTTCTTTCTATCAATATTTACTGTACCCCAGCCACGAATTATCTTTTTATCCCATCAATAAATTCTATTTGTCACAGAGCGAAATTCTGAATCACGAATCGAAACTAACAGGCTCAGCCGGTATGCATTCCGATTGTTTTGTGATTCAACTACATTTCAGCTCAGATTTCAGGAATTCAACTGGTTAACCGATCGTCCCAAATTTGGATCAATTGCAATTTTTAACTATACAAATCTTAAGTGTATTTATGAATGAGCATTTCTAAAAGCCTTTCACTATCACCTCGATACAGAAAAGTTTTTACACATTTAAAATTTTAGAATATCTTATAATTAGAAAAACCAAAACAAGTAATTTCCTTGCCAAACATTTCTATATAACAAAATCTAACAATTATAAATATAACCTATGTATTTGTTTAACCCCTTAATCCCTTAAGGAAGAGGCAATTGTATAAGTTCTGACCAAAATTAAAACAAAACCTAGAATTTGAGCTATATGTTTGTTCGACCATAATTTAATTGCTTGCCTATTTCAGTTTTTACACATTGAAATTTGCCAGATTTTTTTGCTGGCCCTATTTTCTCTTGAAGACCGTATGGCAGCCCAGGAATGAAAATTACCCCAATAATGGAATACCATTTGCAAAAAATGACAGCTCAGGCTACTCAAAATGGGGTATGTCCAGTCTTTCTCAGTAGCCACAAATCCTGACCAAAATTAGCACTCAAATTAGTTTTTTTGTATTTTGCACTCAAAAACTGCAGTTTTACTGATGAAATCATCATCAATATATGTTTTACTGCTCTGAAACATTTCTTTTTGTGTTTAACGATGTCTCACAAGTACAACAGTACCCCCCATGTTCATGTTTTATGGGGTTTTGGTCAAATATAGGGCTTGCAAATTAAATTCTCCTGACTTTTTTCTGGATTGTCAGCTAGGTCCCTCAATAAATAATTAATAAAATCACATAAATATGTAAAAATAATACATAAATTTAGACATAGAATGAAACTTTATATACTGTATAAGTAAGGATTGTAGCTGTGGAAGCTTTCAGGAGAACCTCCCTTTCTACATATATATACTTTTAAGTGTGTATACATATATATATATTTACACATGTCCGATTCTAGCACATGTTCTAGCACTCACCATAACATCCAATACAATCTATAATAATAATAATAATAATACCCGGGTGCTTCTAAGCGCAAACATATATATATATAAAAATCCTGTGGAGTGCTTGTATTCCAAGTGTATATATGTATCTGCCTGACAACTCAGGCAATGTTGTAATCTGGCCAATCCGAGTCATGTGATCAGTGTCATCGCGATCCCATGAGGCTGATGGGCGGGATTTGCTGCAGGGGGACTGTGTCGCTTGTCAGGCAGTTGGATCTGTCGAGGAAGGTGAGTATGCCGCCTGCCTGGAGTGCCCGGTCTTTAGCGCTTGCTGTGCCGACCTAACTGCGCTAAAGATCTTCTTTTGTAGGATGGCATAAGACACCATAACGTTGTTAAGGGGTTAATGTGATTACAATTACAGTTTGCTATCATGGCCTGGGTTTTCTGTGTTGAAGGCCCAATATTGTCTCTTGATAAATCCCCAATTTCCAAGGCTTACTAAAGTGACAATTTTAAGTGAATTCAATGTGAATTTCAACTTTAACATAGAAACATAGAAACATAGAATGTGATGGCAGATAAGAACCATTCGGCCCATCTAGTCTGCCCAGTTTTCTAAATACTTTCATTAGTCCCTGGCCTTATCTTATAGTTAGGATAGCCTTATGCCTATCCCACGCATGCTTAAACTCCTTTACTGTGTTAACCTCTACCACTTCAGCTGGAAGGCTATTCCATGCATCCACTACCCTCTCAGTAAAGTAATACTTCCTGATATTATTTTTAAACCTTTGTCCCTCTAATTTAAGACTATGTCCTCTTGTTGTGGTAGTTTTTCTTCTTTTAAATATAGTCTCCTCCTTTACTGTGTTGATTCCCTTTATGTATTTAAATGTTTCTATCATATCCCCCCTGTCTCGTCTTTCCTCCATGCTATACATGTTAAGATCCTTTAACCTTTCCTGGTAAGTTTTATCCTGCAATCCATAAACCAGTTTAGTAGCCCTTCTTTGAACTCTCTCTAAGGTATCAATATCCTTCTGAAGATAGGGTCTCCAGTACTGTGTACAGTACTCCAAGTGAGGTCTCACCAGTGTTCTGTACAATGGCATGAGCACTTCCCTCTTTCTACTGCTAATACCTCTCCCTATACAACCAAGCATTCTGCTAGCATTTCCTGCTGCTCTATTACATTGTCTGCCTACCTTTAAGTCATCAGAAATAATCACCCCTAAATCCCTTTCCTCAGATGTTGAGGTTAGGACTCTATCAAATATTCTGTACTCTGCCCTTGGGTTTTTACGTCCAAGATGCATTATCTTGCACTTATCCACATTAAATGTCAGTTGCCACAACTCTGACCATTTTTCTAGTTTACCTAAATCATTTTCCATTTGGCTTATCCCTCCTGGAACATCAACCCTGTTACATATCTTAGTATCATCCGCAAAAAGACACACCTTACCATCAAGACCTTCTGCAATATCACTAATAAAAATATTAAAGAGAATGGGTCCAAGTACAGATCCCTGAGGTACCCCACTGGTGACAAGCCCAAGCTTCGAATATACTCCATTGACTACAACCCTCTGTTGCCTGTCACTCAGCCACTGCCTTACCCATTCAACAATATTGGAATCCAAACTCAAAGATTGTAGTTTGTTGATAAGCCTTCTATGTGCAACAGTGTCAAAAGCCTTACTGAAATCGAGGTAAGCAATGTCTACTGCACCACCCTGATCTATAATTTTAGTTACCCAATCAAAAAAATCAATAAGATTAGTTTGGCATGATCTCCCTGAAGTAAACCCATGTTGTCTCTGATCTTGAAATCCATGTGTTTTTAGATGTTCAACAATCCTATCCTTTAACATGGTTTCCATCACTTTCCCCACTACTGAAGTTAGGCTTACTGGCCTATAGTTGCCCGACTCCTCCCTATTACCTTTCTTGTGAATGGGCACAACATTCGCTAACTTCCAATCTTCTGGGACTACTCCTGTTATCAATGATTGGTTAAATAAATCTGTTAATGGTTTTGCTAGTACACCACTAAGCTCTTTTAATAGCTTTGGGTGTATTCCATCAGGTCCCATTGACTTATTTGTCTTTACTTTTGACAGTTGAAATAGAACCTCTTCCTCTGTAAACTCACGTGTAATAAATGACTCATTTATCCTTTTTCTTAACTGAGGTCCCTTTCCTTCATTTTCATCTGTAAATACCGAACAAAAATATTCATTGAGGCAGTCAGCTAGACCTTTATCCTCATCTACATACCTTCCTTCTTTTGTTTTTAATCTAACTAATCCTTGTTTTACTTTTCTTTTCTCATTTATGTATCTAAAAAAGGTTTTGTCCCCCTTTTTTACTGACTGTGCTATTTTCTCTTCTGTGTGTGATTTGGAAGCTCTTATAACTTGCTTAGCCTCTTTCTGCCTAATCTTATAGGTCAGGGGTAGGCAACCTTCGGCTCTACAGATGTTGTGGACTACATCTCCCTTGATGCTTTGCCAGCAATATGGCTGTAAAAGCATTATGGGAGATGTAGTCCAAAACATCTGTAGAGCCGAAGGTTGCCTACCCCTGTTATAGGTCATTCTGTCTTCCTCACTCTGGTTTTTTTATAATTACTAAATGCTAACTTTTTGTTTTTTACTATTTTGGCCACATCTGTGGAGTACCACAGTGGTTTCTTGAATTTTTTGCTTTTACTGACAAGCCTAATGCAATTTTCTGTTGCCTTCAGTAGTGCAACTTTTAAATAATCCCATTTCTTTTGGACTCCATTTAAATTGCTCCAGTCTGATAATGACTCCTTTACACATATTCTAATTTTGGAAAAGTCTGTTTTTCTAAAGTCTAAAACTTTTGTTTTTGTGTGGTGTGACTCAGTCACTGTTCTTATATTAAACCACACTGACTGATGATCACTGGATCCTAAACTTTCACCTACAGTAATATCTGATACCAAATCTCCATTTGTTAACACTAAATCTAGTATGGCCTCTTTACGAGTTGGCTCCTCAACGACTTGTTTTAGGCTGAATTGCTGAAGCTGAATTTTTCCTGATTGGTTTTGAGATTTTTTTATTTTATAAATTTGAATTTCACTTTGAATTCATTTTAAATTCTCACTTAAGTAAATAACCCTGGTAAATACATTCTGCAAGACTATTTAACTTGAGGAGAAACCCAGGCATATGGCGTGAGTAAAACACACATGGCGAGACAACCATTAAATTTACTTCTAATTTGAATCTCATGAATTTTGTAAATTGCTTGTTTACTTCACAATATATAGTTCTAATATCAATAGATTCATAGACTAATAAAATATACACAAGGCAAACAGAAAGTCAGACAGATAATAGATAAGATGAGAGAGAGAGACAGACAGATATTTGTAATCTATCAACAATCAATATATTTATTGATATAATACAAGGATATGGTGAGAGGTAGATTTCATTCTATTCATATCATGATTTATCATATTTTACATTTATATAGCATAATTTGTAAAATCACCACTTCGGATGTATGACGTCTATCCCACATTATATTTATTGTTAGATAAGGACACAAGCTGAGTGTAGTTGAAATAAATGTCATTATTTTTTTCTATGAACCTATGAGCATTTTGGCAAGATGTAAATTTGCAAATATGCTGGTAAAACAAAACAGATATATTTACATAATGTCGGTATTAAAATATTTATTTATAACAAACAAAATCATATACATTAAGAAAGAACTATTACTCCAGATAGACAGTTAGAGGTATAATTATTAGTAATTATATTATCACAGTTCCAGCATGTGTACAACCACTCTGTATGATACGACCCCTGGTTCATATATAACATATGTATTAAAAAGAAAATTACTTTATATAGTTTACACGTAGAGCCAACAGAATACCAGATAAGCAACATTGGTTTCCCAAACACAAATGGATTCTTCTTAGTGAATCACACCTTAGTACATCTCCCTTTAGCATGAACACATTGTGAAACACAGGTTCTTGTAAATAGAAATTGCACAATCACTTGACTATTTTTTCACAGTATACATTTTATACTTTCACATTCTCCTTTAGTACAGTATTACACAGTATATGATTAAATTAAGTAACTTTTATATCAGTTTTTACTTTTACCAGTAACTAATTTTGTAAACCAAATTCAATGAATGTAACCCCTTTATGCCTAACTTAAAAGGTGATTTACAGTAATTTTAGCTGTTTATGATTTTTATTTTAAATATAAAACTATTAAATTACATCTTACATTTTCCTTAAACGCACACAGTAAATATGTAACCCATGTTTACAAGACATACTGCAGTAAACCTGGTCAATTTCATGTGCATGCATATCATCATTTTGATTTTATTGCAATTATAATAATAAGAAATGCAATGTGCAAACCAGAGTGCATATATATGTCTATTTACATCTAAGAGCAATTACTAAAACAAATATATCTATATATATATATATATATATATATATATATATATATATATATATATATATACTTAAAGGAAAATAATTAATACATTTTTGTAGTTAACCACTTAACTCTTCATCGATATATGCAAGCCGATGAATAAAATAACTTCCTGGGCGTAGCGAACCCATTAAATATTCAACCCTTCTTTCATCCCTGCTAAAATGCATATCTGTGACCAAGTAACAAGATGAGGTAGCTCAAACAAACCTTTTGGGAGTCTGTCAGCCAAGCCCAGGACAGCCAAAATGAAGATAGTGAGAAGTGGAATGTATGGAAAATCTTTCATGGTTAATTTCCCAAAAGATGACTTCTTTATTGAAAGTGAGTCAAATCCCAAGACTGTTTCATTTTAAGCCATGGTTTGTTCCAAACGTCCTGCAAACTAACTAGTGTCTGTGTAGCAGGCCCTGCCGGATCTAAGTATATTCAGGAATTTTGTGACTTGGCTGGAGTGATGGACAAGGCCAGCTGGTGCACGTCTACTTAGGTCAATGCAAGTACGTAGGGCTCAGGAAACAAGAGAAAGCAAATCCGTTTAGAATCCCTTTTAATGGAACATTGTGAGATACCATGCTGGCAGGCTCAGCACAAATGTAAAATAACTCCAACCTTTTGATTATGCCCAGCAGTTAAGTATCTGTTTTTAAATAAAAGTTGAGAGAGTAAGGGAAAATCCAATTCAGACAGTATGCTTCGATTTAGAATAGTTTCCACCCATTTACTTTTTATTGCAGGTTTTTTTTATTTTGTTAATAATGATTACAAACAAAGTAACAATTGAAATGTCTCTACTGCTGAGTAGCTGCACAAATTCAGGGTGGTTTTCCATAGAGATAACGTTATTAATCGGCTCACATCGCATGTGCCTCCTGTGTTGGACTTTGCTTCAGCATTTAGTCCTGCAATGCTGGGAACTTAACAAAGGGGTTAGGGCCTGTCAAATCCTCTTTCTTGTTTTCAATGGGTGCGGTTCCGGGACTGGAATCTCTTTCTCGGAACATTTGTGGCACCTCGCGTTTGAAGTCTATTGCAGCTCATACAGGTATTCATATCCACTCGTTCTTGCATTTCATGGATTTAACTATTTGTCAATTTAAGACTGATCAGGTTGGGAGGGTAGCTGGTATGCGTATCTGTGCCACTGAGGGCGCGAGTCCCCTTACCAGTTAACAGTTTTCTTGGGTGTTTAACCCCTTAAGGACTGGACTGTTTTTGCGATGTTGTACATTTGCGACCAGGCCTCTTTCTACACTTTTGTGGTGTTTGTGTTTAGCTGTAATTTTCCGCTCTCTCATTTACTGTTCCTATACAAATTATATATTGTTTTTTTCAGGACAAAAAAGGCTTTCTTTACATACCATTATTTATATAATCTCATGTAATTTAATTTTAAAAAACAAACAAATATGATGAAAAATTTAAAAAAATATGTTTTTTTGACTTTTACTTGAAAAATATTTTACTCATCTACAAAAGCGAATAAAAAAAACTGCTAAATAGATTAAAAATATTGTCCTGAGTTTTAAAATACCCAGTGTTTACATGCTTTTTTGCTTTTTTTGCAAGTTATAGGGTTATAGGTACAAGTAGGATATTGCGATTTCAAAACATATATTCTTTCAAATTTATCAATAGTGACATTTTAACACTATTATCTGCCAAAAGTCTCTGAATAACACCCCACATGTACATATTTTTTTTAAAGTAGACAAACCAGGGTATTCAATATAGGGTATGTCCAGTCTTTTTTAGTAGCCACCTACTCGCAAACACTGGCCAAAGTTAGCGTTCATATTTGTTTTCTGTGTGAAAAAACAAAAAAACTAAATTGAACGCTAATTTTGGCCAGTGTTTGTGACTAAGTGGCTACTAAAAAAGACTGGACATACCCCATGTGCATACCTTTTGTTGTCTTCTTTTGCAAATGGTATGCCATCATGGGGGTAATTCTCATTCCTGGGCTACCATACGCTCTCAAAGGCAACATAACCAACCTGGCCATTTTCAATGTAAAAATATTTGACCCATATATTTGACCCTGTAACTTTCAAAAACGCTATAAAACCTGTACATGGGGGGTACTGTTATACTCGGGAGACTTTCTTGAACACAAATATTAGTGTTTCAAAACAGGAAAACATATCACAACAATTATATCATCAGTAAAAGTGCTGTTTGTGTGTGAAAAATGCGAAACAAAGTCACTTTCACTGACAATATCATCGCTGTGATAGGTTTTGCTGTTTTGAATCACTAATATTTGTGTTCAGTGAAGTCTCCCGAGTAAAACGGTACCCCCCATGTACAGGTTTTAGGGTGTCATAGAAAGTTACAGGGTAAAATACAGTGCTAGCAAATTAAATTCTCTGGAATTTCGGCCTGGGTTGGCAGGCAGGTCCCTCAAATTGCAATTAATAAAATTACTTAATTATGTAAAAATATTACATAAATATGCACGTAGAATTTAAATATATATGCATATTTATATATTTGAAGTCTACGTGTATATTTATATAATTATTTATGTAATTATGCATATGGACATATGTATATTTCGTTTTATATTTATTTATTTATATATACATAGATATATATATACAATTTCATTCTAAGTGCATTTTGATATAAATATATATATTTTAATATCAAAATACAGTTAGAATAAAATTGCATATAGATATGTAATTTTTTTTAATTTTTATTATTATTTTTAATTTTTTAATTTAATTTAATTTACTTATTATTTGTATTTTATAATAATATATATATACAATATATATAGTTATTATATATATATTATATATATACGTGTGTAATTTAATTATAAGTATATTTTTATATTAATATATGTACATATTAATATAAAAATACACTTAGCATGACATTATATATCTGATATATAGACGTATATTATATAGGTATAATATATGTCTATATATCATATATATATATATATATATATATATACACATATATAATTATTATTATTTTTTTATTAACTTTAACTTTAATTTTTTTTTTATTTTACACTAGCAGGGAGACTGCCTGTCAGCACAGACGGTCCCCCTGCAGGCAGACACATGGATACCTATTGTGACCATGTGGTCGCCCTGTTGAGCGATCACATGGCCCCAGGGGTCCTAATCCGCCATGGGGAGACTGTCTGGGCTGCAGGCAGTCTCCCCACACCGGGACCAACGCCGATCGCCGCCGGGGGAACGACGGCGATCAGGTAAGTACATCTGACCGTTAGGATGGTTCAGGACCGTCATCGGTCGGCAACGCAAAAATGCCGATGACGGTCCTGAACCGTCCTCGGTCGTTAAGGGGTTAAATCATGCTTAGTTTTTCTGGGAGTTGATTTAGAACAGTATTCTCCTCACTCATCCTGTGTTGGAACTGCCACTCAGGCGAATAGATAAGGCTGCATCTGCATAGATGGGGATCTCACCAGTTATCCCTATATGGTAATTGTTATTGCTTTCTCTTAGGAGTCCTGACATGTTTCATTTGGATTATTGTTTATTCATTCCTTCAATGGACAAAAAGTTGGTCTAACGAGTGATCTTATGTGCAGAATCCCAGTGTCCCCCTTCTGGTAGTTTGGGTACGTTGGCATGGCATTAGAGGTTTGAGTTTGGAATAGGTGTATTCAGAATGCATTGCAATGTCTCTGGGCCTCTGACTTTGACCCAGATCATTATCCCCTCACATGAATGATCAAAGTCAGAGGCCCAGAGACATTGCATCGTACCATTGATCTTATCTATGTGATTAAGCATGATCTTGCGTTTTGTCATGTGCTCTTTAATGGTCTAACTCTCTTATTTGGACAGAGATTATATCTCACTAGGTGTTGCTCAACCTTCTTCATGAGAAGGGTTTGCCTCTTTCAAAGTTTGTTAAGAGAATTGGATGCTACTTAATTCACCACAGGGAACTAGAGGGTGACAACGCTAACCTCACGCGGGCAGATTGGGTTCACTTGAATCTAATTGGTTTAGTTAGTAAAAAATGGGTCACAAGAGAATACTGAGAACGGGCAGCAACTGAAATAGCCTGCCGTTCGGTTGGTCACCGCTCAGTTCTCAAGCTGTTTTTTGCTCATCTTGTGCCATTACAGAGAGAACTTATCTGAAACATATCAGACTGGTCCCACCCATACGGGAAGTCCAGATCCGAAATGCCAGCAAGTTCCCTCTGCACGAGAGACACAGCAACCCCAGACGATCGTTTAAGCCTTGTAAGGCATCATCAGTGAGGCATAGCTGATATCTCCCTAGGCACCGTGAGCAAGGGGTCCACGTCTGGATTATCCCTTAAACTTGTGGAGAGTAAAAAATGGGTCACAAGAGAATACTGAGAACGGGCAGCAACTGAAATAGCCTGCCCTTCGGTCGGTCACCGCTCAGTTCTCAAGCTGTTTTTTGCTCATCTTGTGCCATTACAGAGAGAACTTATCTGAAACATATCAGACTGGTCCCACCCATACGGGCAGTCCAGATCCGAAATGCCAGCAAGTTCCCTCTGCACGAGAGACACAGCAACCCCAGACGATCGTTTCAGCCTTGTAAGGCATCATCAGTGAGGCATAGCTGATATCTCCCTAGGCACCGTGAGCAAGGGGTCCACGTCTGGATTATCCCTTAAACTTGTGGAGAGTAAAAAATGGGTCACAAGAGAATACTGAGAACGGGCAGCAACTGAAATAGCCTGCCCTTCGGTCGGTCACCGCTCAGTTCTCAAGCAGTTTTTTGCTCATCTTGTGCCATTACAGAGAGAACTTATCTGAAACATATCAGACTGGTCCCACCCATACGGGCAGTCCAGATCCGAAATGCCAGCAAGTTCCCTCTGCACGAGAGACACAGCAACCCCAGACGATCGTTTCAGCCTTGTAAGGCATCATCAGTGAGGCATAGCTGATATCTCCCTAGGCACCGTGAGCAAGGGGTCCACGTCTGGATTATCCCTTAAATTTGTGGAGAGTAAAAAATGGGTCACAAGAGAATACTGAGAACGGGCAGCAACTGAAATAGCCTGCCCTTCGGTCGGTCACCGCTCAGTTCTCAAGCTGTTTTTTGCTCATCTTGTGCCATTACAGAGAGAACTTATCTGAAACATATCAGACTGGTCCCACCCATACGGGCAGTCCAGATCCGAAACGCCAGCAAGTTCCCTCTGCACGAGAGACACAGCAACCCCAGATGATCGTTTCAGCCTTGTAAGGCATCATCAGTGAGGCATAGCTGATATCTCCCTAGGCACCGTGAGCAAGGGGTCCACGTCTGGATTATCCCTTAAACTTGTGGAGAGTAAAAAATGGGTCACAAAAGAATACTGAGAACGGGCAGCAACTGAAATAGCCTGCCCTTCGGTCGGTCACCGCTCAGTTCTCAAGCTGTTTTTTGCTCATCTTGTGCCATTACAGAGAGAACTTATCTGAAACATATCAGACTGGTCCCACCCATACGGGCAGTCCAGATCCGAAATGCCAGCAAATTCCCTCTGCACGAGAGACACAGCAACCCCAGACGATCGTTTCAGCCTTGTAAGACATCATCAGTGAGGCATAGCTGATATCTCCCTAGGAACCGTGAGCAAGGGGTCCACGTCTGGATTATCCCTTAAACTTGTGGAGAGTAAAAAATGGGTCACAAGAGAATACTGAGAACGGGCAGCAACTGAAATAGCCTGCCCTTCGATCGGTCACCGCTCAGTTCTCAAGCTGTTTTTTGCTCATCTTGTGCCATTACAGAGAGAACTTATCTGAAACATATCAGACTGGTCCCACCCATACGGGCAGTCCATATGCCTCACTGATGATGCCTTATAAGGCTGAAACGATCGTCTGGGGTTGCTGTGTCTCTCGTGCAGAGGGAACTTGCTGGCATTTCGGATCTGGACTGCCTGTATGGGTGGGACCAGTCTGATATGTTTCAGAGAAGTTCTCTCTGTAATGGCACAAGATGAGCAAAAAACAGCTTGAGAACTGAGCGGTGACCGACTGAAGGGCAGGCTATTTCAGTTGCTGCCCGTTCTCAGTATTCTCTTGCGACCCATTTTTTACTCTCCACAAGTTTAAGGGATAATCCAGACGTGGACCCCTTGCTCACGGTGCCTAGGGAGATATCAGCTATGCCTCACTGATGATGTCTTATAAGGCTGAAACGATCGTCTGGGGTTGCTGTGTCTCTCGTGCAGAGGGAATTTGCTGGCATTTCGGATCTGGACTGCCTGTATGGGTGGGACCAGTCTGATATGTTTCAGAGAAGTTCTCTCTGTAATGGCACAAGATGAGCAAAAAACAGCTTGAGAACTGAGCGGTGACCGACTGAAGGGCAGGCTATTTCAGTTGCTGCCCGTTCTCAGTATTCTCTTGCGACCCATTTTTTTACTCTCCACAAGTTTAAGGGATAATCCAGACGTGGACCCCTTGCTCACGGTGCCTAGGGAGATATCAGCTATGCCTCACTGATGATGCCTTATAAGGCTGAAACGATCGTCTGGGGTTGCTGTGTCTCTCGTGCAGAGGGAACTTGCTGGCATTTCGGATCTGGACTGCCTGTATGGGTGGGACCAGTCTGATATGTTTCAGAGAAGTTCTCTCTGTAATGGCACAAGATGAGCAAAAAACAGCTTGAGAACTGAGCGGTGACCGACCGAAGGGCAGGCTATTTCAGTTGCTGCCCGTTCTCAGTATTCTCTTGCGACCCATTTTTTACTCTCCACAAGTTTAAGGGATAATCCAGACGTGGACCCCTTGCTCACGGTGCCTAGGGAGATATCAGCAATGCCTCACTGATGATGCCTTATAAGGCTGAAACGATCGTCTGGGGTTGCTGTGTCTCTCGTGCAGAGGGAACTTGCTGGCATTTCGGATCTGGACTGCCTGTATGGGTGGGACCAGTCTGATATGTTTCAGAGACGTTCTCTCTGTAATGGCACAAGATGAGCAAAAAACAGCTTGAGAACTGAGCGGTGACCGACTGAAGGGCAGGCTATTTCAGTTGCTGCCCGTTCTCAGTATTCTCTTGCGACCCATTTTTTAATTGGTTTAGTTATTTTCAATTTTAGGTTACATTCTGGTTTTGAGTGTGCACTAGCGGCAGGGGGGCACAATATATTAAGAAATTAAACTATTTTGCACAACCTATAGTCATCCTATTCAGTCATCCTTAAATAGGAAAAGTGACAATTTCTCTTTAGCTAAGGTCTAACCTTTCCCCATATTTTGACACATTTGAAAAAACGCAATGCTTGGTCCTAAAGGGACACTATTAGAACCCAGACCCCTTCATCTCATTGAAATGGTCTGAGTGAAGTGTCCCTTTCCCCTTAACTTGAAAATGATGTTGGATGTCTTCACACTTTGCATGTGGATATCCATCGTCTTCTAATTCTCCACAGGAAAGCATTGATTCAATTCTCTCTGTAATACACGTGCCTTAGGAATATAGTTTTGTATAGTTATAGCTATCGTGTTCTTTTGAGTTCCTTTAATTGTGAAATATGCGGTACCAATGACAGTTCTTATATTCAACATTTTTTTGTGGCAAAGTGGTTCACTAAGTATTATGTAAATCAAGCATGTCAAACTCGCGGGCCGTATGCGACGCACAAGGACCATCTTTGCGGCCCGGCGAGACGCGAGTACATGCTACTGTTATAGCAGAGTAGGCACCTGTTTTCCCCATATTGCAGGTGCCTACTCTGCTAACACTTACCCGGCCGGGGAGGAGGGCTGCGAGGGAGCTCAGCCTTCCAGCTCCTCACTGCTCCCTCGCGCGCACCGACTTAAGTGAAACTGGGCGCCGGAATATGACATCATATTCAGGCACCCAGCATCACTAAACCATGCGAGGGAGCAGTGAGGAGCAGGAAGGACCCCAGGGAGATGCCCCCCATTGGCAGTAAAGTATAATTGTAAGTGTGTGTGTGTCTATCAGTCAGTGAGTGTGTCTGTGTGTCTGTCAGCAAGTATGTGTGTGTCTGTCAGTGAGTATGTGTGTGTCTGTCAGTGAGTGTGTGTGTATGTGTGTGTGTGTGTCTGTCAGTGAGTGTGTGTGTGTGTCAGTCAGTGTGTGTGTCAGTCAGTGTGTGTGTGGGTGTGTGTGTCTGTCAGCGTGTCGGTCAGCAAGTGTGTGTCTGTCAGTGAGTATGTGTGTTTGTGTGTCTGTCAGTGTGTGTGTGTGTGTGTGTGTGTGTGTGTGTTTGTGTCTGTCTGTCAGTGAGTATGTGTGTGTGTGTGTGTGTGTGTGTGCGGCCCACATAAACCTAAACCTTGTTTATGTTGCCCGTGCCACACTTTGAGTTTGACATGCTTGATGTACATATAACAGGTGGGCATTTGAAATGCAAAACTGAATATTATGGTCTCGTTTATAAAGCAACATTAAAACTATTTGCCTCAACCCCTCCAATTTCTAATTCACTCTAGTGGAGTAAAGTATCCAACTATTGTTAATTACTGCATAGGTTAACTTTCCTAAAACAATTTGTTCAGGTACCAATATGTGGTTTTGAATATTGTTTTTAAAATCTCTTGTGTACACTAATTAAGAGAATATATGCTTGTAAGCTTTAGTAGATTATTTTGATTCTTTGTCTTGATGCGGCATGGATTCTCCCCAACCCATTATCAAAGAATAGGAGAATTTGGCTTTCAACAGTGGTATGGTAGGAGACTCTCACGCTATCAATTTATGTAAAATTGATTTCCTAGTTGTAGGAGAATGTGTAGTGAAATTTGTGTTCTGCTTTTTGAATTCCAAATAAATGTAGTGATTATATACTTTTTTTTTTTTTTTTAGATCATTGGAGGATATGAGAATTTGGAGAAATAGAAGCATTTGCACATGAGAGTACATGAGATTTGGAATTAAAGTGTTTTTAATCAGACAAGCCATTCCCAGTAAAAAAAAAAAAAAGCTATAAATGTGCCCAATCTTTTAGGGCATCCCTTTAGAGACTCTCAATAGCTATGATAGTCTTAGTAATCTTGATAAGATAGAGATGAGAAATATCCCTGGGGAGGAGAACACTTTTTTTTGTGATCCATCAGCAACAGACCGGACTGTCAAAAAGCATAGATCCCCAAACCAAAGCGGATGATTTAGAAAGATTAGTATCAAAACCCATCATTCGACCATAAATTCAAAGTGAATCCAAAAGAGAGCTGAGGGCTAAGTATGGAATTGCTATGTATACTGCAGTAGCATGTCACCTGTGAATGCTGTAAGTATTTGTCAGCCTCCTGGAGTCAAATGCCAGAGCTGAAAAAACGCTTGCGCTGTGCTCCTGCACAGCAACAGCGTTTCATCCAATCAGGTAATCAGGAGAGCCGTGTTGAGTGCGGGAATCCTGATTACCTCAGATTTTTAAAATAAGTGTCTGCCACAGATTTAGTGGATGCCTCTCTTAGAGACAGCCCCATCAATGTTAGCAAGCTCCATAAGAGAGCTTTCCTGGCCAGGGATTTATCCTCATCTTCTGAGGAGGATATGGTCCCAGTTTTATGTAAAGAAAATAAAGAAAGCCAGGTGGTCTCTTCCGCCAGTTCCTCATCTGAGGAAAGTTCTTCTGCTCCTCTTCCCCTCATACTCTTTTGAGTAAGCGCAAAATTAAAGGGACAGGATCCCAAAAGTGGAATAGTGTTTCCTTCGTTTGAGCACCAGAAACACCTTCCAGAGAAAAAGGACAAATATCGTTGGAGGTTAGATAGACCTTCTCCTTCCTTTTCTAGAGCATTTGTTCATTCATCCTCCCAAAGATGTTCCAGTTCTAGACACAGCTCTCCAGAAACAGACTGGGAAGGTGAGGAAGTGGTATATTCTGTAACTTCCACTGAGTGAGGGAAACTTAGCAACGTTCAGATAGCTGGAGTGAGTCTCCTAGGAAAGACTCTCCCATTAAAATTATTTCACTCCAGATGGGCTATGGAGCACGATTCTGAGGTTAGAGATTTTGCCAAACTAGCCTTTAGATCCCCCTTGGTTAAAGAGGATGACCTACTCCTCAGGAACCACATTGGTATTCTGGACATCCAGGCTTTAATGGCTCCTGAGGTAGATCCTGCTCTGTTATCTATCACAGGGAGCAGTGTATCTACAGATACCACAGACCAGGCTTTTCATAATATACAGTTTAAAATTGCTGATGGTGTGGGCCCACTATAACTGATGCTGAATAAAGCAGAAAAAGAAGGCAAGGCTCAGAAATCTTCTGCTTCATCTTTGCTGGCATCTAAGATGGCTTTATTAAATGCATCCAGCAGGGCAGTGTTAATTATTGGCCAATCCTTTAATTACATCTCAAACATCCGCAGAACCTGCTGGCTCCACGTAGCAGAAATATCTGACCTAGCCCCTAAATAGCATGAGTTGCCAAATTTAGAGGATTCTTACCTTTACGGTCCCTCATTCATTGAGGAGGTCAAAGGCCGTTATAAGAAAAGGAGATCCCTCTCAGAGCTCAAAAAGTCCTTTCCTGGCTACAAGAAGCCCTTTTCGGACAGAGGGTCGCCCCTATCGGACGGCAGGAGCATCCCGAGAAGCATCTCACAGGCAGTACAGTGGAAAGCACAAGCTCCCAGGCGGTGGCAGTGGAGCTCATATCAGAAGTGGTCCAGGCACCCCATCTACAGAGAGAGAGCCCAGATACTGTCCACTACTAGGCAGAACCAGTGATTACTGCGACCTGCATGAAGGAGCAGCTATCCAGATTCACACAGGCACACAAGACTACTCACCTGCAGGCTTGGACAAGCCATCACACTCAACAATTTTACCAAATCCAGGACTTTCCTCAATAACAAGAGTGGTGAGATCTATCCAATACCATCTACCAGTGGATTCCTGTTTTTGTCACTTTTAGTGTGTACACACTGGGACTGTATATACATTTTTTTTTAAATTTAATTATTTCTCATTTTGTCTTGTTTTTTCATTTTTTCAACATTTTTTCTTTTTTATTCTTTTTTTCCTCTTTTTCCCTTTTTTTCTGCCAAGCATACAAGTTTATTATATACAGGGCTCTTATCCATATAGTGTTAATTAACACTATTAACACTGACACAGAGTCAGCTTTTGATTGGGGATATTTTATTTATCTATTTATCTTGTGTTGTTTAAGCATATCACCTAAGGTATTACATAGTTGTGATCACATAGGTATAATAGATTATTATACAAATAAGAAGTTATTTGCAATAGATTATATGTTGCCATATTTGTATACTCTGATTTTAAGAGATATCTGATTGAAAATAGGCAGAACAATAAATAAAAAATGTTGCTTTATATTTAATATTGAGTGCGTTATCATATGTTCTACAGCTTGCAAGAAAACACCTATGCATTCAAGTAAGTGTGCCTCCTCACACGCAACTAAATTGGAATAATATTTCTTCATACAAATGGGTTGTAAAGATTTTTCAAAGGAGTTTATAACTCCCCTTTTAAGGTTCCCAGTTCAGAGATTTGCACCGGGCAGAGAGGTGAATCCAGTGCTAGATGCCTCCCTTTTCCTAGCTTTAAATCAAGGGAAGATAGAGTTGGCAGACATGTCTATCACAGGATGGGTCAGTCCGTTGTTCCCAATCCCCAAATCAGACGGTTCCTGGAGACTGATTCTAAATGTAAGGGCTCTGAATGCTTTTAACAAGAGTAAAAGGTTTAGGTTGGAGGGTTTATCAGATCTTCCAGGCTTAGTACAGAAACAATTTCTGCATAAAGTTAGACCTAAAAGATGCCGTCCATTCAGTCCCTATAGCCAAGAAACACAGTCAATTCCTCAGGTTTTGGTGGAAAGGAAAGGTCTGGCAGTGGACTGTTATGGTGTTAGGCCTATCCAATGCACCATACACATTCTCCAGAATAATGAAATCAGTGATAGCCAATGTCAGACTCAAAGGTTACATGTGTCTGTACTATCTAGACCACATCCTGCCCATGCATCCACATGGGGAGGTCCTTCCTTCTCAGAGGGACTATCTTGCTTCTTTTTTACAAACTTAGGATTTGTTGGGAATTTACATAAATCAGTCCCAATTCCCACTCAAAGCATTCTCTTTCTGGGTTTTGTACTGAACACCAGTACTATGTCACTAGGAATGCCTCAGGACAAATGGGACAAATTATTGGTACATCTGACCTCATCTCTCAGGCACCAAAGTTGGTCCTTGAGAGATCTGGCAAAGATTATCTGGAAATTAATAGCTTTAACACCAGCCTATGACGATTCCCCTTTACTTTGCAGAAGAAGTAATCTGTTTTTAGGGAATCGATTAAGACAGAGTGGCCATTGAGAATTGAACTTCTTTCTCCCCAAGAAGGTCAAAGAAGAGTTGAAGTATATTCTGGGGTTATAAATCACACTTCCTCATCCCCTGTTAGAGCAGCTGTTTGTGGTTACTCTGCCGTCAGATGCCTCAAAGCACGGGTGAGCTTTGTTTAAAGCCCAAAACGCGATAAAAGGAATTTGGTCAGACCAAGAGATACACCTTCATATAAACATCTTGGAGTTAAGAGCAATAAAATTAGCTCTCCGTGGCCTAGTTCCTCTAAACCAGTTGCCAACATCGGTAAGAGTCCAATTGGACAACAGGACAGTGGTGTCTTATATAAACCACAGAGGGGGCACAAGATCAAGGGGTCTTTGTTTGGAGGCTCTAGATATTTGGAAAACAAAGTTCGGGTTTATGCAGAATAGGTTCCAGGAGAGGTGAACGAGCTAGCAGATTCTTTCTCTCGCCAGAGTTTGTCTCTGGCAACAGTTCCATTATAGATTGCTCTATTCCAATGGATAGAAGCCAATTTCGGCCAGAGACAAGTAAATCTGTTTGCATTCCAAACTTCTGCACAAACTCCCAGGTTTGTCTCCAGGATTTGGACAAAGGGAGCTTGGCAAATGGATGCACTGCCTTTCCAATGGATAGATGTTTCAGCCCCTAATGCCTTTCCCCCTCCATCTTTACGGATAAAAGTGCTGGAGAAGATCTGCAGAGACAGGGTACAGAGTCTAGTTTTCATTTACCCAGTATGGACCTCCAGACCCTGGTTACCCTTGATCCATCAGTTAGTCAAGGGAACCAAGTTCCCATTGGGCATGACTTCAAGGAACCAGCAAACTTTTGCTCAAGCTTCCGCAGCTGATGTTGATTGCAGCCCTGGTAGGCGGGTAACACATCCCCTTTTATCAGATCAGGTAAGGACATCATTAATTCATCTTTAAGATGCAGAACTAGGATAAGATATAGAAAGAAGATTGAGGAATTCAAAGAATGGGAGGTTTCTTTTCTATCTACATCTCAGGGAACTGATACCATTCCATTGGTTTTAGATTTTCTTACCCTTAAGTTCCATTCAGGTTTAGTACCATGAAGACCCATGGATCTGCTTTAAATTTCCTTATCCCCAACCTTACGCAGGATGTCCTGTATTTGATATTACTTATAGAGTTATCAGTCTGCCGCCCATATACTCCATGGTACAAATCTACTTGGGATGTAGACCTCTTATTAAATTATCTTAATTATTTGGATAATGTTAAAATAGATTTAAGATGGGCTGCTATTAAGTTGGCTTCTCTGCTGTCTTTTGGCCTTGGCAACTAGAGGAGCTGAGTTAACTCAAAACCATATTTCAGAACTGTGGTTGTGCCGGACCCCGGGAGGGTTCCATATTATACTAAAAGGCAGGGACATACCTACAGCATTTAGAACCCAGGACGGATCCTGTGTGTGGCACCTCCCCCTTCCCAAATGTAAAAACACCCGCAAAATGTTTGAATTTATTTTTTATAATGTATCGCACAAATTTGTAAACATTGTAAAACTCCTGTCTGCCCCTTCTACAAAAGCCATTTCCTGTCCCGCCCGTTCTACAAAATCCCTGTCCTGCCCCCCTTCTACAAACCCTGTACTGCCCCTTTCTACAAAACCCAAATGTGAGGAAGACTGAACTTGATGGACACAAGTCTCTTTTCAGCTATGTAACTATGTAACTATGTAACCCCTGCACCCCTTCCACAAATCCCCTGCTCAGTCCCCCTTTTACAAGAGTCCTGCCACCTTCTACAAAATCCCTGCACCCACACACACACAGTTTCGAGCAGACAGTCACACACAATTACAGGCAGACAGTCACATACATACAGTTACAGGCATACAGTCACACACAGTTACAGTCAGAGACCGACAGTCACACACACACACACAGTTACAGGCAGCATCATGCAATCACAGGCAGAAAGTCACACACACATAGTCACATGCATATAGTCACACATACAGTCACTGACACACACACACAGACACAGGAAGACAGTTACACACACAGTCACACACAGACAGTTGCAGGCAGTCACACACAGCCGCAGCCAGACAGTCATGCACACAGTAACAGGCAGTCATATATACAGTCACACCCACAGTCACAGGCAGACAGTCACATATACAGTAACAGACAGACAGTCACAGGCAGTCATACTCACAGTTACAGACAGACTGTCACACACACACAGTTAGAGGAAGACGGTCACACATACACACACACACAGTCACACACATACACAAACACAAACACACACACACACACTTAGAGGCAGATAGTCACACACACACACAGTTACAGGCAGACAGTCACTTTCCTTTTGTGCAGCCAGTTTTGAAGTGGTTGCATTGCTGGTCTCTGCTTGTGTGAGTTGTGTCAGACGCCCATCGCCCCAGCTGCAATGGTGACCTGTGCAGCCACACAGCTCACACATGCCTGGTCCTGGTCATGAAACCCCTCCACCTGGTGGCACCCAAGGCGGACCGGCCCTCCCCCCACTTAGTACGCCACTGCTAAAAGGGAGACAAAAAAACATCCCATATTTTCCCAGGTCTGGTGGAATTGGATTTGGTTCAAGATCCTTCTGAACCAGGATTATGTTTAGTCAGTCTGTAACAATCGTACCTTGACCCAGTGGCATATCCAAGGGTGGGGGGGCAATGCTCTCCCTGCAGGGCCATTGCTACCCAACCGCTGGCCCTGTGATGTGCCTTCACGGTTCGCAGGCACTTTGCTGGCAGCCGGCAGTGAGGGAGAGAGGACCCGGGAGCTAAGCCTGCAGCACACGCTGTACCCCTCACACACTAATACTGTACCCCCACACACTGTGCCCCTCACACACAATGCACACCCTACACACAAACTGCGCCCCTCACACACACACTGCATCCCTCAGACACACTGTATCCCTCACACACTGCAACCTTCCATGCACCCGACACACACATTGCACCCCTCACACACTTCACTCTTCACACACACTGCACCACTCACACACACTGCACCACTCACACACACTGCACCACTCACACACACTACTGCCCCTATATCCGACTAGAGCCCCTATCCCAGCAGACTCCAGGTAAGTTGCAAACTGTTCTAAAATGATTTGACTACTTATTCTGGGAGGTCACCACTGCACTCCTAGCACCATAACCACTACATAGAGCTGTAGTGGTTATTGTGCCTGAATTGATCCTATAAATAATATACCAGTGCCCCTCCCGAGATTAGGTTCTGTATCCGCCCCTGCCTTGAAATAATATCAATTAATTATTTATTACATCAAGGAATCCCTTTCGTCCAGCCAAGGTTAATACAACTAGAGGTTGGATAATTTCTGCCGTGTCTTCGGCTGGTATTGATGTTTCTGTGCTCAAAGGACTCTCAATTAGGGGCACCTTGGCTACTAAAGCAGCAGCAAAGGGAATTCCCTTCCCTATTATCTTGAAAGCTGCAAGGTGGTTGTCCTGTAAAACCTTTGTTATATTTTATTGGAGGCCATTTATTTATAAAATATTTTACGAGAAAAGATTCATTGAGATTTCTCTCGTTTTCAAGTATGTCCTGGGTCCACAAATCGAAGCAATTAGAAGTTGAACACCTTCAGTTTCTTAGGACCACCACCAGGTGTGTGCTATTCTACCCATTAGCTTTGTTGTCCTCCTGGAGGACAAATCAGAGTTTGCAGGAATCTATGATCTGCAAACTTTCTTTGTCTTAGTAATGAGCATAATCACCTAGCAATAGCGCCTGTTCCACCCTCCCCTAGTGTAAGGGTTTTGCCTGCTGGTGGTAGTTTGTTTTTCTTTACATAAGGTTATGTGGTGGTTATTCAGCCTGTTTCTAACTGTTTTCAGTTTTTTACAGACTATAACCATACTCCAAGACAAGACCAACAAACCAAGGATCCACCTAAGTAGGAAGATTGGATGCTAGTAGTATCTGCAATATAGAATTCTCATGGGCTCCCTGCATAAAGAATCTGCTTTCAGAGACTTATTACATTTAATTTACCTTTACAGAACTTGTTTTGTTTCAATTTACAATGTTCCAGTTTCCGTGTCTTTTTGATACTTTCTTAAAGGACCACTATAGTGCCAGGAAAACCCCCTCCCGCCAGGCTGGATGGAGAGTAAAGGGTTAAACTTACCTTTATTCCAGCGCCGGGCGGGGAGCTCTCCTCCTCCTCTCCGCCTCCGATCCTCCCTTTCGGCTGAATGCGCATGCGCGGCAAGAGCTGCGCGCGCATTCAGCCGGTCTCATAGGAAAGCATTATCAATGCTTTCCTATGGACGCTTGCGTGCTCTCACTGTGATTTTCACAGTGAGAATCACGCAAGCGCCTCTAGCGGCTGTCAATGAGACAGCCACTAGAGGATTTGGAGGCTGGATTAACCCTTATATAAACATAGCAGTTTCCCTGAAACTGCTATGTTTATAAAAAAAAAAAAGGGTTAATCCTAGAGGGACCTGGCACCCAGACCACTTCATTAAGCTGAAGTGGTCTGGATGCCTAGAGTGGTCCTTTAAGCTTATACATTGCTGCCTTGTTATCTGTTTAGCTGTGTGAATTATACTAAAGATTTCAAGTCCATTTCATACGTCTTTGCGACTTATTAAATATTTTCCTGTTCCCCTTTACTATTGGGTTCTTGAATAATTTTTTTGTTAAGATGTTTAATTAAGTTTCTCTACCCTTTGTACGCTGTTACTGGTTGACTGTTTTTTGTTTTTTTTGTCATCTGCAGTTTCCCAATTTAAAAAATCTGAGGTAATCAGGATTCCCGCGCTCAGCACAGCTCTCCTGATTACCTGATTGGCTGAAACGCTGTTGCTGTGCAGGAGCACATCGCAAGCATTTTTTCAGCTCTGGCATTTGACTCCTGGGAGGCTGCAGCATACCCACTAACTTTGCTAGGTGGTTATGCTCAGCCCTAAGTCAAAGAAAGTTTGCAGACCATAGATTCCTGCAAACTCTTATAAGTATTAGGATAGGATTGGGGATACTCAAGAAGGATGGCAAGGTATATAGCTAGGTACGAGAAGGTCCAAAGATAAATTAAAAAGGAGAGGGGATTGTGGACAGTCCCCCATGGAGAAATTGTTTGTGGTGGAGATTTTCGTACACATGGAATTATATAGGTAATGAATTTAAAAAAAAAAGGTATGTAAAAAAAATATATATTTTACATCCCGGAATAGGTGTGTCAAGGAGATCAGGTCAGACATGGGGGGTGAGGAGGGAAATTAATCTTTATATATGAATACTAATGATTTTGGACTTACACTTTCTTTAAATGGACTAGATGGAGTCACTGAAAGCCTGTTTTAAGATTTTTGATTGAAATAAACATTTTGTTATTCTCTCATTCTGTGAGTTCTTGTTTATGCAGATTTTCAACATTTACTGCTTACTAAAAGATTAGTTAAATTCTAGAATCACAAAATGGCGACCGCAATGCCTGAAACCAGCGGCCTGCTGGAAAACTATGAACAGCGGCTGGAAGCATTATTTAACGACTTCTGGCAGAAACTAAGGTGCAGAGGGGCACAGATGACAGGGGAGACCGACAGGCGGCAGCACTTACCTCCTGGTGGCCTGAAACACGAAGCGGGTGGACATCGGAAAGCCCAACTAGCCCCCAAAACACAGAAATCGGGAGAGCGGAGAGACAGCCGCAGAGCCACAGTCAGCCCAAAGTCCCCTAAAGCTTACTACTGCCCTTCAGGGTTGAAAAATCGACATGGGGGAGCATCTGGAGGTGTGCGCCTATAAAGAACGGCTAGCAAGCAACCGCGACCCAAGCGAAGGCCCTCACACGCAACTCACAACAAAGCCGCAGGAGCCGCTAAGCACCTCATTGATCGGGGAGCTCGGTTGCGACACACCGTAGGCCTAAACGACATACTCAGAGGCCTCAACCGCCCACCAAATGGTCGGCTCTCACCCTGGCAGGAGGATCCGCACAACGCCACTCTGGGGAACAACGCTATACCAACAGAGGGTGTGGGTTAAGTGACTCTTGAGAGGGAACAGCTCGGCTGACTCTGCCGGTGTCCCGTTGTGTACGGCTCCGTTTCTTGGGCATCCCCAGCAAACTTCAGGACTGCACCTGTAGCCCAATGGAACACTGACAACCTGGCATGATGGAAGCTCATAGCCCAGCTGAGATAAAGGTTAAATGACTGCATAACTGCGCCAAGCTTGCAACCAGGATGGATCACCTTTGTTTAACTAAGATGGCAGAGCGATGTTGCCCACATATCTTTAACACTAGACGAGGTTCAAAAGTTTTTGTCTGTTCAGGCTTTTACTCTTTTGCTATTATATGCTTGCTCACTTCTCTCAAACTAGCTCAGCGGTAAATCAGATCTTCCATGTCATGACATACTCGTGCTAGATTACCGTCAAAACTCTTTTTAAACACAACATTTGTTTATTTATACACAGCAGTGAAATGTTAAACTAATATATATAGTTGTGCCTGTAATATTTAAAAAAAAAGAAAAAAAATTCTAGAATCAATGGATTCCTATTTGTAAGAGAGTCAACTGTGGTTACTGTCAGGCTGCCACAAGATACTTAAATGGGCGCCAAAACAGCTTTTTAATTCTAGGAAACATTAGTAACTCATGATTATATGAGTTTCATTGCAAATTGTTACAGATAATAAAAACAAAGTTACACAAATTGCTTTGTAAACAAACTATTTTCAATCGTGTTCAGTTCATGAGTATATTTTGTGGCATAGACTATTATCTAAAAATGATTAAGAATAAACAGATACATGTTTATTCATGTTTTATGTTGTTGATGCTGCTAGACTTGAGAATAGCAGGACATAAAAGGTTGAAAACAACCTTGTTTGCTTTAATGATTTTATATAATTGTCATAGCGAATTTAAGGTGACGCTATGAAATGTTAGATTGTACAATTATTTATCACACAAGTCCCCAAAGTATAAAATATAAGTTCAAAGAGTGTTGCTGTCCTTACCAGTTGGTATATGCATTTAAAGACTATCTATATATTCAACAAATACGTTGGATGGATAAGGATGGATAAGTGGATAAGTGCCTGATAAGAAGATCTCCAGTGAAAGATATGAGATAACTAAGGAACCATGATGGTATATTAAAATGTATAGTTCCTTAAAGGGACATGTATCACTTGCTAATTATTTTTTTAAACCCGCAAGTGAACAATTTTAAGTAAAGTTTAAAATAGAGCAAGAAAAACTATGAAAAGTATGTAATAAACGTTTATAAACTGAAATTTGAAAAACTATAAATTTGGGCAGGTTGCATTTTTGGGCAGGTCTCTAAACAAGAGGAGTTTCTTCAGCCTCCTCCCTCCTTTTTACAGATTCGTCACAGTTTCAGATTAGTCCACTAATGACAGAAATAGTGCATAATTGTGCAGAAGCAAGAGAGAGAAATCCTACACCAGAGCCTGCTTTGCATGATCATACTGGTCAGACTCCCTACCTCCTCACCTGTCAGTATTAACAGATCTTCCAACTGCACATGTGTAGATCTGTCAGGCATGCCTAATGCATTTTTCCATCATACCTAGGAATTGGACACTGATTGGTTATATCAGTGTCCCCCCTTCCCCTCCCCCCACCACCACCACCAGAGTGTGTCTGGAAAGCATAAGAAAGAATGCTTCTTTAGGTGCTTTTTTCAGCCATCATTCAATGATGCAAAATCTATTGACTGAGACAGTTGTCTCAAGGTAATGCATGCACTTTTAACCCCTTAAGGACACATGACATGTGTGACATGTCATGATTCCCTTTTATTCCAGAAGTTTGGTCCTTAAGGGGTTAAATAGGCCTCAAAACTTCTAATTGTGCAATAGAGGCCTGTATAGCATGCCTTTGAAACACATGTGTTTAACCGGGATTTACATATTTGCAAAAATTATAGTACAATACTGTAAAAAGTACATTCCAGCACCATAACAGTTACAGCTTATTGTAGTGAAAATTTTGTTAAGACCTTATCTCTACATACTTACCATTAAGTCTTTGCTAGTTTCAAAATGTGACATTTCTTTTTCAATGCCTGGGCTCCAACCCTCTTCAAATTAATGCAATATGTTTAAGTCTAACTTGCCCATTAAGCCTTTCCAGTTTCTGCAGATCAGATAAGTCTTTTTCCCATACAGGGAATGTCACGTCCCGCAGCTGTTTAGTTTTCTGCCCCCTGATTGTATGAAAAAGTTAGTAAACTAACCTTTTCTTCCATACTATGGTGCTCCCTCCATGGCTGGTCCCACCTCTTTGGCCGAGATCATTGTAACGGATCCACTGGCACCCCAACTGGGTACCTCCGTTGAAAGATGCTCCTAGCGCTTCCAGAGGACTCCAAGCACTCCACCAGACACCATAAGCACCGCAGGCTGCAGCTATCTCCCTTCAGAACGAAGCAGGAACAAGCTCTTACAAGAGCTCAGTGATTATAGCAAGGGAATATGCCTAGCATAGCAATCCCTTGTAGCAGATTCCCCCAATAAGACACAGGACTCAAGTTGAGGGTAAAACAGGAACTCTGGACTGGGACACCCAGTCTGGCTTTTATTACACTTGTACACTTACAGGCCACACCCAGGGGGAGGCATAAAATAACCAATCAGATACATGGTACAACCCACACATCCCCTCCCCTCAGATAACCAGTTAACATAATTATACAGCCAGGAAAACTACAGTTTTTATACATGTGCTATAACTTTAAATCCATACATCCAATCTTCCCAAAAACCACATATTTGGAATCAGCACACTTTAACCCCTTAACGCCGTTACGGCGTTCTATGCCGTCGCGGCTTTAAAGGGCTTTAAAGCCGTTGCGGCGGCATAGAACGCCGTAACGGCTTGCAGCCCCAGGAGCAGAGGTGTACTCACCTCCGCCGCGATCCTCTTCTGGGGGGCTGTCTGAGAGCCCAGGCAGCCCCCCTCCGGCAAATGAGGCCCCCGGGGGCCATGTGATCGCTCTCAAAGAGCGATCACATGGCCCCCTATAGCTGGCTAGGGATCTGCCAGCAGGGGGACTGTTTAAAATATTAGACAGTCCCCCTGCTGGTAGGTAGTGTAAAAAAATAAATATTAAAATGTTATAAAATAAATTAAATGCCTTTTTATATATATATATATAATATGTATATATATTATATATATAATATATATACATATTATATATATGTAACGTCATACGTAATGTATTTTAATATTAATATTGGTATATATATTAATATTAAAATACACTTAGAATGACGTTACATATATATAATATGTATATATATTATATATATAATAGATCTACATATATATTTTATATATATATACGCATAATTACAATAATAAATAAATAAAATAATTAAATAAATAAATAAAATATTGAAACAAAATATAAAATAAATTATATATTCATATGTAATTTCATTCTAACTGTATTTTGTTATTAATATATATATATTGGAAACAGAATACACTTAGAATGACATTCTATATATATATCTATCTATATATAAAATACAAATAACCGCAAATATATATATATAGATAAATACATATAATTACATAAAAGATTACATTAGTATACACGTAGAATTTATATACCTATAAATGCATATATATTAAAATTCTACATGTATATTTAAGTAATTTTTTAACATAATTATGTCATTTGATTAATTAAAATTTGATTGACATGCCTGACAACACAGGGAGAAAGTGCAGAGAATTTAATTCGCATGCACTATATTAGACCCTGTAACTCTCCAAGACACCATAAAACCTGTACATAGGGGGTACTGTTTTACTCGGGAGACTTCGCTGAACTCAAATATTAGTGTTTAAAACTGGTAAATTGTATTACAACGATGATATTTTAAGTAAAAGTGACGTTTTTTGCATTTTTTACAAACAAACGGCACTTTTATGGACTATATTATTGTTGTAATATGTTTTACTGTTTTAAAACACTAATATTTGTGTTTAGTGAAATCTCCCGAGAATAACAGTACCCCACATGTACAGGTTTTATGGTGTTTTGGAAAGTTAGAGAGTCACATATAAGGCTTGCATTTCATTTTTTTGACATTGAAATTTGCCAGATTAGTTATGTTGCCTTTGAGACCGTATGGTAGCCCAGGAATAAGAATTACCCCCATGATGGCATACCATTTGCAAAAGTAGACAACCCAAGGTATTGCAAATGGGGTATGTCCAGTCATTTTTAGTAGCCACTTAGTCACAAACACTGGCCAAATATTAGTTTTTTGCTTTTTTCACACAAAAACAAATATGAACGCTAACTTTGGCCAGTGTTTGTGACTAAGTGGCTACTAAAAAAGACTAAACATACCCCACGTTCAATACCTTGGCTTGTCTACTTTTTCAAATGGTATGCCATTATGGGGGTAATTCTCATTCCTGGGCTACCACACCGTCTCAAAGGTAACATTACTAATCTGGCAGATTTCAATTTGAAAATGGAACGTTCTATATTTGACCCTGTAACTTTCCAAAACACCATAAAACCTGTTAATGGGGGGTACTGTTGTACTCGTGAGACATCGCTGATTACAAATATGTGCATTTTGTTGCCGTAAAACCTAACAGTATTATGACATTTACAGCTAAAATGTGAGGCGGAACTACAAATTTAAAAAAAAAATTCAAATTTCTCATTTTTTTTTTAATTTTATTCATAATAAATTGTTTCAAATACAAATATTTTATATGAAATGAAAGCCCTGTTTCTCCTGAACAAAATGATATATAATAAGTGTGGGTGCATTTAATATGAAAGAGGGGAACTACGGGTGAACAGACATATAGCGCAAATTCCAGTTTTTGTTTACGTTTTGTTTTGATCAGAACGTGTACTATTGACTCGTTCCTGAAGGGGTTATACATAAACCCTTCCAAAAATCAGCCAAATCCCTCCAGTGGATCAAAAGTTAGCTGGAAGTCCTTTATGACCGACCGCAAGCACAATTTCCTGCCCAAAACAGTTCCATAGATTTGGGCTGTGCGGTCGGTCAATTTCATGCGAAAAAATGACTAAGTCCCATTTCGAACGGGACTTAGTCTCTGGAGCTGCAAGTTCAGTATGGAAGAAGGTAAGGGTCAGCGGTGTTCGGCAGAATGTGTAGCCGATTTTAGTTCCACAGAATCTTTAACATACACCGCTGACCGCATTCGAATGACCAAAATGGCCGCCGCCACGTGTTCGGATGCCGAATGGCGGCCACCCAGCGCTCGGCAATTAACCTGCAGTAACCTCACAGCCTGGGAGGTAAATTGCCTGCACACTTTAACTTCTGGGTGGTCCGCCTGTGTGGTACTTGGTTCAGTAAGCCCTATTTACTGAACCAAGTGGGGGAAAGCCAGGGGCAAGTTATTTTACAGGTCTGGGGACATAGTCTTAAAGGGGCATTGTTACCCGAAGTTACAAGATGTCCCCAGACGGTTCTTAAAGGGCCATACACACCCAATAAAAGTCCATTCCTTTTCAGGGGCCATAGTCTTAAAGGGTATTGTTACCCGAAGTCTCAATATGTCCCCAGACAGTTCTTAAAGGGCCAGCAGCAGTACAATAAAATACCATTCACTGTACTTAAAGGGCCAGCAGTCGCACAATAAAATACAATATGCCCCAAATAATCCAGGGGCCATAGTCAGCAGGTAGGAGGCGGGCAAACAGGCTTCTCCAGGGCCCAGTGGCGAGGTTGGTTTCGCCACAATCATCAATCTTTCCCAGGAAAGCATTGGGCATATGCATAGGGTCTCCATAAGATCATCTGATTAAAATAGCTTAATTTTATTTTTTTTCCATGTGACAGCCAATAGAGGCATTTAAACCTTGCAACACAAGCATTGCAATTTCTGCAGATCAGCAATGTTTACTGTTGCAGGGTTAAAACTATAGCGACAAGTCATCAAGACCACTTCAATTATATAAAGGGATCTGGGTGCCTTCAGTGTCCTTTTGATTGATACTGAATAAGCATTTTTTGCAATCTGTATGCACAAACAAAGTATGTAAGGTTTAAGGAGGGTAACATGACAAATGTCTTCTAAAATTGTTCCACCACGCAATCATAAGGCATAAGACCAGCATGGGTGCTAGTCTCAGTGACAAATTAAGAGCCTATTGGGCCTGGTGCTGACAATTGTGATGGGCCTAATTACATAATCTTATCGACATAAAATACTAAAACAGTCAGTTATATGTCAGGATTACAAGTTGATCCAGCAAGCAGTACCGTGTCACACCTAGGACTAAGATAACGTATAACCGGACCTTAGAATGGCCAGAATTAACGTCTCCAAGAATAGTCAAAATACTAGCTGAGGTCAAGGACACAGATTCAGACACAAAGATGAGGGAAAGCCAAAAGTCAAGGATACCAGATATCAAGGAAGTCAAAACAAAGTCAAAGTCAAATACCAGAAAATCAAGATCAGGAACGCACTCTCGTATAACCATATGCATGAAACCATGACAGGGCATTGAGCAAGAGAAGAACTGGGCCTAAATACCCCTCCTGCAGGGCCGGACTGGCCCACCGGGATACCGGGAAATTTCCCGGTGGGCCGCGGCACCTGGGGGCTGCGCAGGTATGTGCCACCGGGTGGCCGGTCCGGTGGCACAGTTAGAGGGGGCCGGCCGTGTCCCACGCTAGAGCAGCCGGGCTGCAGCCTTGCCAGCACTCCTAATGCTGAGGACTGAAGGAGGAGGGAGCATGTCTCTCTACCATGCTCCCTCGCGGTTCCCACAATTCACAGCAGCAGCTGTGCTGTGAATTGTGGGAACCGCGAGGGAGCATGGTAGAGAGACATGCTCCCTCCTCCTTCAGTCCTCAGAATTAAGAGTGCCGCCGGACCGGCGAGGCTGCAGCCCGGCAGCTCCAGCATGGAACACGGCCGGCCCCCTCTAACTGTGCCACCGGACCGGCCACCCTGACTCCTCTCAACTCCTCTCAGGTAAATGGGGGGTGGGGGAGGATAGGAGAAAGGTGAGAAAGAGACACAGAAATAGAGAGAGAAAGAGACACAGAAAGAGAGAGACACAGAAAAAGAGAGATAAAGAGACACAAAGAGAGAGAGAGAAAGAGACACAGAAAGAGAGAGGCAGAATGAGAGAGAGAGACACACACACAGAGAGAGAGAAAGAGACACAGAAAGAGAGAGAGAAAGAGACACAAAGAGAGAGAAAGAGACACAAAGAGAGAGAGAGAGACAGAAAGAGAGAGACACAGAAAGAGAGAGACACAGAAAGAGAGAGAGACACAGAAAGAGAGAAAGACACAGAAAGAGAGAAAGACACAGAAAGAGAGAAAGACACAGAAAGAGAGAGAGACACAGAAAGAGAGAGAGACACAGAAAGAGAGAGAGACACGTTGGAGTAATAATTTTTAATTTTAAGTTATCTTTTCTAACTCTGTATCTGCACACTATGCTGGCGCAACGCATTATGGGGCTGGTAAATATTTTTTTTCCAGGGCTGCTTTTAATTCCCAGTCCGGCCCTGCCCTCCTGTGGATCTGATTGGCTGTAACCGGCCTTTGACCCTAAAGGCAATTACCAGGATTCCATTTGCATGATTGCTGCTCAGCACAAACCCTCCAGTGAATTTGATTGCTGCTCGGCACAACTTTTCCTGTCAGGACAGTAATGTTGCTCGGCACAACTTTTCCTGTCAGGACAGTAAATGCCATTAACCACATTTTTATGTGCGGATGAATACGTGACATTATACCTCCCAAGTGTCATGTATCTGGTGGAAGTGGTGCTGGAGGGAAATTAACAGGATATAGCTATCAGAAAACACGTACCTTATTCTAGTCTTCCACGAAGCAGGATTTCAATGGGCGTTGTAAAAGGGTAGCCCACTGTTGTGAATCACATAACCAGAACTGCCCAAAGGGACAAACATGCGTAAAAAGGGTGTGTGTCGGCACAAAGAATTAGGTAGTCAGCCTGGCGTGAATGCACATCAGGCTGCCTGCCAATCATGCAGGATAATCAACCAAGAGCATACTGTGCAGACAGCACCCTAAGCTTGGCATAAATGCGTCTAATGATGCGCTAGCTCTACGCTTTCTAAGGACTGGCCCCTAGCAAACACTTGTCCTCTCCTCTCCTAACCTTCTTACTATCAGGCAGAAGCTCCTCTTATACAGTATGGGGCAGAAAAAAAACTGTGTATGTAGTGAGTTTAGAAGAAAAGAAACATGCCACAGTGTTAGAGAGACATAAGCAGCAAGAGCATTTGCATAGTCCGCAAAGCCAGCTTTACCTTAACTAATTTCATTGTCAGCCAGTCCATACCACTTTTTCTTATTTATTTTGTTTTTTATTAATAGGCCTATTCGGTAGGCATGGACCTGGAGCTGCAGCTGCAGCTCTAAGCACGCCCTGGCTAGTCTTAAATGTTCTGCTACCATTTTCAATGCAACACAAGAACACAACATATTTTTCTGTTATTTTTAGCAGTATGTGTTTCTTTAATTTCATTCAAAGGCTGCATAAATAAACGTGTGTGTCCCTGGCATAACCTCACTCAGTTATTAAAATGAGGCAGATCTTGAAGCAATTTTTCTGGTAAACACTTTCTAAATGCATGCAAATAATAAATAAATGGTGTGTATGTGTTTGTCAAGAACCCACACTATTGCTTTTACCGGAATTGTTTTTTTTTTCTGTTAAAAATAAATTCTCCAACTTAAACCATTTCTTTAGCCTTGTGGAATTAAATATTTTGCTTGTAACTGATTGATGTCTAGGTTTAGATAAAATAATTTTTAAGCTGTTAATTAAATATATCTTAGTATGTATCAGAAGGGGATTTCTTAGTAGCTACAGACTACCCAGTACCTTGTAGTTCAAACTCTGTGTGCTTCTTATTGAATGACATCTGTTATCTGGAGTTCTGCATGTGCCATGGGTCAACAGGAAGGCTCACACTGCCTGGAATTCTTCCCAGACCTAATGATTCAGATTACAGTTTATATTGGAGCAGTGGCAGCTTTAGTGCAGTTTATGAGTTGTCACATGCAAGCTAGAACAGTTCAACCAATTTTCTTATATATACATTTTTTTAATTTTGAAGTTCCAATGGAATGTGTATATTAAAAGTTTCAATACATTATATATGCATATGAATAAAGCAGGAGGGCACTAGACACCAGTGTTAGTGTAGCATCAACTTGATTCCCAATCAGTATAAGGATCCCACTTTCGATTTTGATCCACTTGGACAATGATGTTCTCACACATGGGAAGAGGATAAGAGAACTAATCATAGTGTAGTAAGTACATTTTTTTTACTGGAGAAATGAGAATAAAAACACACTTACAAGAATGATTGCACAAATACAAGGAGTTGTGTAAATATAGCAATGTTCTTAATCCTACCGCTCTTCCTCAAGGGTAACCTGCTCTATAACATCCAGAATCCAATGTTTCAATGTATGTGGCTGGTTGTTCTCTAAAAATGAGGTGCCTGGTGGGGACCATGCAAATAGCTCAATACTTTTTGTCCACTTAATCATCAGACTTCCTCAAGAAACGTCTTCTGCCTTCTGCTTCAGCGTTTGAATAACTTGTTTCTCGTGTCTTTGTGGTCCTGCATTTGTGCATCTCGGCATTGACTCACAATGCTATCACATGTCATGATGCCTGTGGTCGTCAGACCTGCCTGCACTATCCATGTGAACCGCAAAATAACTTTATTGATACTTTACACATCAGTTCTCAAATAAATCATACATCTTGATTTCTGAGACTTCTGTCATTCTTATTTAGACCATTATCAAATGCAAATGAACTTAATTGACAACCATAACTAAATTTAGTACACTATATTTCAAACTCAAAGGTAAAAAACGGACATAGAATAAGTCTGTGATAACAACCAGTGGCGTCTCCAGGATTCATACTTAGGGGGGGCACATAAGGGGCCAGGGACAAAATAAGGGGGGCACATACATACACACACAGAGGGCTCGACAAATTCGAGGCGCCAGGTCGCCATGACAACTAGACATTTCACCCTGGCACCTGGCATTTGTCAGCCCTTTGCTAAGCCGCGCAGGAAACATTAGAGCCGGCCGCCACAGGGAGCATGGAGATGGTGCGTGAGGGAGCAGTAACCTTCCTGAAGTTCCTCTCTGCTCCCTTGTGCGCTGTTTAGGACGTCACTCCGCCCCCAGCATCACTTCAGAGAGCACGCAAAGGAGCAGAGAGAAACTGCAGGAAGACTGGGAGTAGACACACTGGACGCCAGTTAAAGATCCATTCAGCTCTCCCAAAGGCTGGGTGGATTAAAATTGAAACAAAAGTATTACATTGTGAGAAATTGTGAGAAAATATGTGTGTGTGTGTGCTGGAAGGGCCTGTAAAGTGTGTGCGTGTGCATTTAGGGGCTGCATTGTGAGTATATGTGTATTGGGGTTGCACTGTGGAGAGTGGGACAGTGAACAGCTTTACAATTTTTACTTTAATAATTGTTTAAAAAAAAAAAAAGAATACTGTATTCCCCTTTCCCTCATCTTACCTTGCAGGGAGGGGGTGTCACAATCAGATCCATGGTGGTTGAGAAGGCTGCCTATCCATCGGGTACAGGGGGGGTCACGAGATGAGAGTTCTGTCTCTTGGAGCTCAAGCACTTACAGAGACTGACCCATACAAACCCACAGACTGACCCATACACATACACAGACATACCCATACACAGATAGACCCATACACACACACTCTGCCCCACACACACAGGTTAAGCCATAAATACACAGACTGACGCCCCACACCCATACACAGACTGACCCATTCATACACAGATTGACTCCCCCACACCCATACACTCACTGGCTGACCCATACACTCACAGACTACCCCCCCCCCCACACAGACTGACCCCCTTACACACAGACTGATCCATACACACACATACTTACCCCCCCGACACCCATACACTCACTGACTGACCCATGCACTCACAGACTGCCCCCCCATATAGACTGACCTCCCTACACACAGACTGACCCATACATACACAGACTGATCCATACACACACAGACTGATGACCCCCCACACATAGACTAACTGACTGACCCATACACTCACAGGATGACCCCCCCTACACACAGACTGACCCCCCTACACACAGACTGACTCATACATACACAGACTGACCCCCCCCTACACACAGACTGATCCATACACACTAACTGATTCATACATACACAGACTGACCCCCCTACACACAGACTGACCCATACATACACAGACTGACCACCCCCTACACACAGACTGACCCCCCTACACACAGACTGACCCCCCTACACACAGACTGACCACCCCTACACACAGACTGATCCATACATACACAGACTGACCCCCCCACACACAGACTGACCAATACACACACAGACTGACCCCCTACACACAGAATGATCCATACATACACAGACTGATCCATACATACACAGACTGATCCATACACACACACAGACTGACCCCCCCTACACACAGACTAATCCATACACACACAGACTGACCACCCCTACACACAGACTGATCCATACATACACTAACTGATTCATACACACACAGACTGACCCCCCTACACACAGACTGACCCATACATACACAGACTGACCACCCCCTACACACAGACTGATCCATACACACACAGACTGACCCCCCTACACACAGACTGATCCATACACACACAGACTGACCACCCCTACACACAGACTGATCCATACATACACAGACTGACCCCCCCACACACACAGACTGACCAATACACACACAGACTGACCCCCCTACACACAGAATGATCCATACATACACAGACTGATCCATACATACACAGACTGATCCATACACACACAGACTGCCCCCCCTACACACAGACTGAACCATACACACACAGACTGAACCATACACACACAGACTGCCCCCCTACACACAGACTGATCCATACACACACAGACTGATCCATACACACACAGACTGACCCCCCTACACACAGACTGACCCCCCCTACACACAGACTGATCCATACATACACAGACTGATCCATACACACACAGACTGATCCATACACACAGACTGACCCCCCCCACACACAGACTGACCCCCCCTACACACAGACTGACCCATACATACAAAGACTGACCCATACACACACAGACTGACCCCCCCTACACACAGACTGATCCATAAACACACAGACTGATCCATCCGCACAGACTGACCCCTCCCCTACACACAGACTGATCCATACATACACAGACTGACCCACTCCCCCCCACAGACTGAGTAACACTTACCAGTAGCTGCCTGGATGCCTTTGTGCAGAGCTGATCTTCCTCTCCCTGTCTCTCCCCTGCGCTGCTCTCTGTGATCCTGGAGGAAGTCCTCCCAGCACACAGCGTCCCCTCTGGCTGCAGGCAGGAAAAGTCCACCAGTGACAGTGCTGCTGCAGCGTGAGAAGGGAGGCACAGAGTTCCCGACTTTAATTTGAATTGGGGGGTCACAAGGGGGGGCACTGCATAATGTAGGGGGGGGGTCATGGCCCCCTCTGCCCCCTAGTGATGCCACTGATAACAACCAGTTGTCACAATTGCTTACCTCTCTTTCACTTGCCCACATGGGGAGTTGCCTGCGGAATGCTCCTCTCTACAGAAGATTGGGGATTCTAATGCCGGAGGCTTGGGCTTTGCCCCTTCTTATGACACAATGCATATGCATCAGCGTCATTACACAAATGACACAGATTCACATATTTTCCACTGCCTATATTTAAAGAGTATGCACTTTGAGCACTGCATATAGCTATCTTACTAAGCACTTTGTATGAAAGAACTTCAATGGCCAGATCTCAGCTCATGTGCAGAGACCTGTTTATCTTTTGTATTGGTCTGTGTATATTGTACATTCTTCCCTAATTGTACAGTGCTGCAGTATACCATGGTGCTTTAGAAATGCCAGTAAATGACAGTATTGAACATTTTTTTTAACAAGCTGTCAGTCTGGCACCACTAATTGTGGCCCCATCTAACAGAGAGTATCCTTTAGTATTAAACGATACCTGGGGCTCTTTGATCACAGCAGGGATCTTGCCCCACTGACACTTTTAATGCATAATAATCTATGCTGTCAATAGTCAATAAAGCCCTGCACTGCATGATGGCTTATTCTGTTGTGTGGTTGAATCATGGTTAAGAAGTCATAACTGAATGTTTGCTACTATTATTCCTGTTATAGATAAGTGCACAATATATATTTTTTTCTTTTCGGTTTGTGTTTTTTTTTTAATATGTATGTCATTGGAGGAAATCGTTACTGGACAGCTGAATAGTGATGTCGCGAACCCAAAATTTTCGGTTCGCGAATGGCGAACGGGAACTTCCGCAAAGAGCCCCTGATACACACTGACACAGAGCAGAATAGAGACTGTTCCCCGTCCTCAAAGCCCCTGATACACACTGACAAAGAGCAGAATAGAGACTGTTCCCCGTCCTCAAAGCCCCTGATACACACTGACAAAGAGCGGAATAGAGACTGTTCCCCGTCCTCAGAGACTATGATACACACTGACAAAGAGCAGAATAGAGACTGTTCCCCGTCCTCAAAGCCCCTGATACACACTGACACAGAGCAGAATAGAGACTGTTCACCATCCTCAGAGACCATGATACACACTGACAAAGAGCAGAATAGAGACTGTTCCCCGTCCGCAAAGCCCCTGATACACACTGACACAGAGCAGAATAGAGACTGTTCCCCGTCCTCAAAGCCCCTCATACACACTGACACAGAGCAGAATAGAGACTGTTCCCCGTCCTCAAAGCCCCTCATACACACTGACACAGAGCAGAATAGAGACTGTTCCCCGTCCTCAAAGCCCCTGATACACACTGACAAAGAGCGGAATAGAGACTGTTCCCCGTCCTCAGAGACCATGATACACACTGACAAAGAGCAGAAAAGAGACTGTTCCCCGTCCTCAAAGCCCCTGATACACACTGACACAGAGCAGAATAGAGACTGTTCCCCGTCCTCAAAGCCCCTGATACACACTGACACAGAGCAGAATAGAGACTGTTCCCCGTCCTCAGAGACTATGATACAAACTGACAAAGAGCAGAATAGAGACTGTTCCCCGTCCTCAAAGCCCCTGATACACACTGACAAAGAGCAGAATAGAGACTGTTCCCCATCCTCAAAGCCCCTGATACACACTGACACAGAGCAGAATAGAGACTGTTCCCCGTCCTCAGAGACCATGATACACACTGACACATAGCAGAATAGAGACTGTTCCCCATCCTCAAAGCCCCTGATACACACTGACAAAGAGCGGAATAGAGACTGTTCCCCGTCCTCAGAGACCATGATACACACTGACAAAGAGCAGAATAGAGACTGTTCCCCGTCCTCAAAACCCCTGATACACACTGACACAGAGCAGAATAGAGACTGTTCCCCGTCCTCAAAGCCCCTCATACACACTGACACAGAGCAGAATAGAGACTGTTCCCCGTCCTCAAAGCCCCTCATACACACTGACACAGAGCAGAATAGAGACTGTTCCCCGTCCTCAAAGCCCCTGATACACACTGACAAAGAGCAGAATAGAGACTGTTCCCCGTCCTCAAAGCCCCTGATACACACTAACAAAGAGCGGAATAGAGACTGTTCCCCGTCCTCAGAGACCATGATACACACTGACAAAGAGCAGAAAAGAGACTGTTCCCCGTCCTCAAAGCCCCTCATACACACTGACACAGAGCAGAATAGAGACTGTTCCCCGTCCCCAGAGACCATGATACAAACTGACAAAGAGCAGAATAGAGACTGTTCCCCGTCCTCAAAGCCCCTGATACACACTGACAAAGAGCAGAATAGAGACTGTTCCCCGTCCTCAAAGCCCCTGATACACACTGACACAGAGCAGAATAGAGACTGTTCCCCATCCTCAGAGACTATGATACAAACTGACAAAGAGCAGAATAGAGACTGTTCCCCGTCCTCAAAGCCCCTGATACACACTGACAAAGAGCAGAATAGAGACTGTTCCCCATCCTCAAAGCCCCTGATACACACTGACACAGAGCAGAATAGAGACTGTTCCCCGTCCTCAGAGACCATGATACACACTGACACAGAGCAGAATAGAGACTGTTCCCCATCCTCAAAGCCCCTGATACACACTGACAAAGAGCGGAATAGAGACTGTTCCCCGTCCTCAGAGACCATGATACACACTGACACAGAGCAGAATAGAGACTGTTCCCCGTCCTCAGAGACCATGATACACACTGACACAGAGCAGAATAGAGACTGTTCCCCGTCCTCAGAGACCATGATACACACTGACACAGAGCAGAATAGAGACTGTTGCCCGTGCTCAGAGACCATGATACACACTGACACAGAGCAGAATAGAGACTGTTCCCTGTCCTCAGAGACCATGATACACACTGAAAAAGAGCAGAATAGAGACTGTTCCCCGTCCTCAAAGCCCCTGATACACACTGACACAGAGCAGAATAGAGACTGTTCCCCGTCCTCAAAGCCCCTGATACACACTGACAAAGAGCAGAATTCACGTTGTTTCTATGATGTGCATAACATGTTCTTGTAAATGTTTGTTACATTTTTCCTGGAATTGTAATTTTTTAATCTGAATAAAGATAGTCAAATCCCTGATACACACTGACACAGAGCAGAATAAGGACTGTTCCCCCTACATAGGGTCACTGTGCCTTCTTTTTGGTTTGGTTTTTGAAGCCACAGTGCAACACCAGAGGGCCTAATAATTAGGCATGTACACATGCCTGAAAAATTTGGTATTGTTGCAGCCGCTGCTACAGAAAAATTGATGTTTGTTTCACAGGCAGAAAGTGCCCTAAAACATGGCGGCTTGAACCCTAGTTGGTGGCGGATAAGTCACGCAAGTCAACCGGCATTCAGAGCTAAAATACAGCAGCGTCTGGACCATTTTTAGCCCAAGGCAGCTCATCTCATCAGGCCTTTTTTAATCAAATGTATCGCCCAGTGTCAGTCCCTTCGGGATCCATCCCTCATTCATCTTAATAAAGGTGAGGTAATCTAGACTTTTTTGACATAGGCGACTTCTCTTCTCAGTGACAATACCTCCTGCTGCACTGAAGGTCCTTTCTGACAGGACACTTGAAGCGGGGCAGGCCAGAAGTTCTATCGCAAATTGGGATAGCTCAGGCCACAGGTCAAGCCTGCACACCCAGTAGTCAAGGGGTTCATCGCTCCTCAGAGTGTCGATATCTGCAGTTAAGGCGAGGTAGTCTGCTACCTGTCGGTCGAGTCATTCTCTGAGGGTGGATCCCGAAGGGCTGTGGCGATGCGTAGGACTTAAAAAGGTCCGCATGTCCTCCATTAACAACACGTCTTTAAAGCGTCCTGTCCTTGCCGGCGTCGTCGGGGGAGGAGGAGGATGACTTCCACCTCACCCCCTGTTAGATTCCCGTTGTGCTGTGACATCACCCTTATACGCTGTGTATTTTGCAAATGCTGCATCCTTTCCAACTTGTTGTAATTCGGTAACATTTCCGCCACTTTCTGCTTATACCGGGGGTCTAGTAGCGTGGACACCCAGTACAGGTCGTTCTCCTTCAGCCTTTTTATACGAGGGTCCCTCAACAGGCACAACAGCATGAAAGACCCCATTTGCACAAGGTTGGATGCCGAGCTACTCATTTCCCGTTCCTCCTCCTCACTGATGTCAATGAAAGTATGTTCTTCCCCCCCAGCCACGTACAACACCACAGTTACCAGATAGGTGACAACGAGCACCCTGGGATGCCTGTTGTGGTTGGTCTTCCTCCTCCTCCTCAAAGCCACATTCCTCCTCTGACTCCTCTTCCTCACAATCTTCTTCCAGCGTTGCCGCAGGTCCAACAAGCGATGCTGATAAGGCTGTTTCTGGTGGTGATGGTGACCACAACTCTTTCTCTTCACGCTTATCTACGGCCTGATCCAGCACTCTTCGCAGGGCACGCTCCAGGAAGAAAACAAATGGTATGATGTCGCTGATGGTGCCTTCGGTGCGACTTACTAGGTTTGTCACCTCCTCAAAAGGACGCATGAGCCTACAGGCATTGCGCATGAGCGTCCAGTAACGTGGCAAAAAAATTCCCAGCTCCCCAGAGGCTGTCCTAGCACCCCGGTCATACAAATATTCATTAACAGCTTTTTCTTGTTGGAGCAGGCGGTTGAACATTAGGAGTGTTGAATTCCAACGTGTCGGGCTGTCGCAAATCAAGCGCCTCACTGGCATGTTGTTTCGCCGCTGGGTATCGGCAAAGTAAGCCATGGCCGTGTAGGAACGCCTGAAATGGCCACACACCTTCCTGGCCTGCCTCAGGATGTCCTGTAAGCCTGTGTACTTATGCACAAAGCGTTGTACGGTCAGATTACACACATGTGCCATGCACGGCACATGTGTCAACTTGCCCAACTTCAATGCCGCTAACAAATTTTTTCCGTTGTCACAAACCACTTTGCCGATATCCAGTTGCTGCGGAGTCAGCCACTTTTCCACCTGTGCGTTCAGGGCGGACAGGATTGCTTGTCCGGTGTGACTCTCTGCTTTCAAGCAAGTCAAACCCAAGACGGCGTGACTCTGCCGTATCCGGGATGTGGAATAGTACCTGGGGAGCTGGGGGGGTGCCGTTGATGTGGAGCAAGACACAGCAGCAGAAGAGGACTCAGCCGAGGAGGTTATGGAAGAGGATGGAGTAGGAGGAGTAGAGGAGGTGGCAGCAGGACTGCCTGCAAGTCGTGGCGGTGTCACCAACTCCTCTGCAGAGCCATGCATTCCATGCTTAGCAGCAGTCAGCAGGTTTACCCAATGCGCAGTGTAGGTGATATACCTGCCCTGACCATGCTTTGCAGACCAGGTATCAGTGGTCAGATGGACCCTTGCCCCAACACTGTGTGCCAGACATGCCATTACTTCCTTTTGCACAATCGAGTACAGGTTGGGGATTGCCTTTTGTGAAAATAAATTTCTGCCGGGTACCTTCCACTGCGGTGTCCCAATAGCTACACATTTTTTGAACACCTCAGACTCCACCGGCTTGTATGGTAAAAGCTGGTGGGCTAATAGTTCGGACAAGCCAGCTGTCAGATGCTGGGCAAGGGGGTGACTTTCTGACATTTGCTTCTTACGCTCAAACATGTCCTTGACAGACACATGACTGTGGGCAGATGAGCGGGAACTGCTCAAGGCGGGAGACGGAGTGGCGGATGGTTAAGAGGGGGCAAGGAGGACAGCCGTGGTTGACGTGGCTGAAGATGCTGGACCAGGAGGAGGACGGCGGCTTAGAGTAGGCGTGCTGCTTGTACTCATGTGTTGATCCCATAGGCGTTTGTGATGTGAGATCATGTGCCTACGCAAAGCAGTTGTACCTCGGTGGGTGTTGGACTTCCCACGACTCAGTTTCTTTTAGCACAGGTTGCAAATGGCATCGCTGTTGTCACAGGCAGACACACAAAAAAAATCCACACTGCTGAGCTCTGCAATGACGGCATTCTGGTGGTGGACACAGCATGCGTTGATTGGCGTGCTGTCGGGCTTACCCCAGGTGCCGATGCATGCTGTCTGACTGTGCCACTAGCTCCTTGCGACGACCTCCCCCTGCTTCCAACTCGTCTCCTCCTCCTCTCTGTCTCCCCATCTGAACTTTCGCCCTGTTCTTCTTCTTGCCAAGCGGGCACCCACGTGACATCCATGGGCGCATCGTCGTCATCATCAACTGCTTCACTTGTATCTGACAACTCAGCAAAGGAAGCAGCAGTGGGTACAACATCATCATCACACCGTACGTCCATGTGTGTAATGCTGCCTGCCTGAGACATATGCCTGTTATCTACATCCTCTGGCAATAATGGTTGCGCATCACTCATTTCTTCAAACGGATGTGTGAATAACTCTGACATAGCAAGTAAAGCGGCTGTGGTGCTAGTTTTGGTGGTGGCGGCAGGCAGGTGAGTGGTATCTTGAGAGGTGCCTGAAGCTAAGCTGCAGGAGGATGGTGCGTCAAGGTTCCGAGCGGAGGCTGTAGAAGATTTGGTGTCCTGTGTTAGCCAGTCAACTATGTCCTCAGAACTTTTCAAGTTCAGGGTACGTGGCCTCTGAAAACTGGGCATTATTCTAGGGCCAAAGGGAATCACAGCACCATGACCACGATGGCCCCTGCGGGGTGGCCTGCCTCTGCCTGTCATTTTTGGGGGGGATTAGTGGTACTATGCGTGCAAGCTACTGTGAGACCAGATATGAGTGGCAATGTGCAATGGCAGAGGTCTGCAGAGTACACGCTGTAGGCCTGCCACACCCGCTTGAAGACAAGTAACTGCTATTCAATCTATAACAGTGGAAAAAGTTTTTTGGTTTTAAATGCACGCTATTGTGACACCAGATATGAGTGGCAATGTGCACTGGCACAGTTCTGCAGAGCACACGCTGAAGGCCTGACACACCCACTTTAAGGACACTGACTGTTATTAGCTTACACTGGAAACCTTTTTTTCTTTGTAAAAACACGCTACAGAGACACCAGATATGAGTGTCAACTGTCAAAGTATGCTGGCAGGGTTCTGCAGGGCACACGCAGAAGGAAGGCCTGACACAGCCGCTTGAAGGACACTGACTGGCTGCTATTAGCTTACACTGGAAACCTTTTTTTCTTTGTAAAAGCACGCTATAGAGACACCAGATATGAGTGGCAATGTGCACTGGCACAAGTCTGCAGAGCACAGGCTGCAGGCCTGACACACCCGCTTGAAGACAAGTAACTGCTATTCAATCTATAACAGTGGAAAAAGTTTTTTGGTTTTAAATGCACGCTATTGTGACACCAGATATGAGTGGCAATGTGCACTGGCACAGTTCTGCAGAGCACACGCTGAAGGCCTGACACACCTGCTTTAAGGACACTGACTGCTATTAGCTTACACTGGAAACCTTTTTTTCTTTGTAAAAGCACGCTATAGAGACACCAGATATGAGTGGCAACTGTCAAAGTACACAGGCAGGGGTCTGCAGAGCACACGCTGAAGGAGGCCTGATACCCAGATGCTTGCAGACAACTAACTGCTCTTCAATCTATTACAGTGAAAAAATATATATTTTTTTTAAATGTAAAGCTTAAGCTATTGTTACAACAGATATGAGTGGTGGCACTGACTGTGCAAATGGGCACAGCATCCACTGAGCCTGACACAGAAGCTGGCAGGCAGGCAACTGCAATTACATTACACAGAAAAAAAAAATAAAGCAGACTGATGTTCTAGCCCTAAAAAGGGCTTTTTGGGGTGCTGTCCTTACAGCAGAGATCAGATGAGTCCTTCAGGACTGTAGTGGACACTGAATACCCTAGCCTAGCTATCAATTTCCCTATCTAATGAGCAGCAGCTACCCTTTCCCTCCTCTCACTAAGCATGCAGCTTCCAAATTAATCTAAAATGGATGCTGGCAGGGAGGTGGGAGGGTGTGGAAGGGAGGGTCTGCTGTTAATTTGCTGGAATGTGTCTGCTGACCGTGAGGCACAGGGTCAAAGTTTGCTCAATGATGACGAATAGGGGCGAACGCGAACACGCTATGTTCGCCGGGAACTATTCGCCAGCGAACAGTTCGGTACATCACTACAGCTGAATATATCCCTAATATCTAGAGGTCAATGTATAAGTCATCAGTAATGATTGGTTTCCCTTTCAACAAAGCAGACAGTCTGAGGATAGGATAAAATGGGATGAGATCCTTAAGTTTCCTTAAAATTAAAAAAAACTGTGCGCATTTAAAGTTTTTTAACTACTATAATTCCTGCTACCCTATTAAAAGTACTGTAGATCGAAAATGAAAGTAGGTCAAGATTATCTCCTTTTCGTGACTATATACCATGTTTGCATTGATGAGAAAGCAAAAACATAATCTAAATATGATATACTGTATGCCACTTGGCATGAATATGGAACATATCATTCATAAAAAGTCAGAAAAGAAAATTAGTTCATTTAGGGTCACAAAATCACATGACCCATTAGCTTTGTTATTTCTTCTATGACTAATTACCAGGTCACTGACTTTTAGTGGAATGTATTCTCTAGTTACAGAGTCAGAGTTGTGTCATATTTTATCTTGTTATTTAATAACAAATGCTGCGGGAATTTTCAGTATTTGGCACATTTTTCTATAAGCCAGTGCAGATTTGTGCTTCTGCATAACCTTACTCCAGGCTTGTCTTGATAGCTTCTTAGTATTCACGATGCTTATAGTTGGCTTATGCTTTCTATCAAACGCTATAGCCTAACTTATTAATATTATTATTAGTAGTATTAGTAGTAGTATTTATATAGCGTCAACTAATTCCGCAGCCGATAAATGAAACAATTACAAAGTGACACAGAAACAATAGGCAGATGAGGGCCCTGCTCAAACGAGCTTACAGTCTAGAGGAGGTGAGGTACAAATACACAACAGGGCAGCAAGGGTGACAGCCACCAAACAAAGTGGAAAAGTAGCATAACTGGAGGTGAAAGTGGAGTATGGCTCTTTAGACGAGCACAAGACATATATGGATAGGTAGAGATAAGTTACTTTGGGAGTCCATAGGCATTGCTGAACAGATGTGTTTTAAGGGACATTTTAAACAATTAAAGACTAGGGGAGAGTCTGATGGCGGTAGGCAGGCTGTTCCAAAGAAAGGGAGCCATCCGCGAGAAGTCGTGCAAGCGCGAGTTAGCAGTAAGGGTGCGAGCAACGGACAGAGGAAGGTTACCGGAAGAGCAGAGAGACCAAGAAGGGGCATATCTATGGGTCAGTGAAAAAATGTAAGAGGGGCTAGAGTTGGTTAGAGCTTTATAGGTAAGGGTAAGTATCTTGAATTGACACCTATAGGATACAGGAAGCCAGTGTAAGGATCAACAGAGGGGCAAGGTATGGGAGGAACGACGGGTGAGAAAGATCAGCCTGATGGCAGCATTCATTACTGATTGTAGCGGGGCAGTTCAACTTCTGGGGAGACCAACTAGGAAAGAATTACAGTAAATCATGTGGGAGATACCAGAGCATGAACAAGATTCTTGGCATCGTCTTGCGTGAGAAAGGGGCAGATGAAGGCAATGTTTCTAAGGTGGTTTAGGTTTTAGCAACATTCTGGATATGCAGAAGGTGAGGCCAGGATCAAAGATAAAACTAAGACAATGAGCTTGCAAGGACGGACTGATGCAAGAACCATCAATTTGCAGGGAAAGTGAAAGAGGAGGATCAGCAATCAGCATTATGAGAGGGAAAAATACAAAGCTCAGTTTTAGAGAGATTGAGTTTCAAAAAGCGGGAGGACATCCAATCAGATATTGAAGAAAAGCAAGCAGTGACACGTTGTAAAACTGTGGGGGAGAGATCAGGCGGGGGGGAGAGATATACCTGGGTGTCGTCGGCACACAGATGGTAGCGGAATCCAAAGGAGTTAATGAGTTTACTAAGAGAGGCAGTATAAAGAGAGAACGGAAGGGAACCAAGAACAGATCCTTGGGGGACTCATACCCAGACAGGGCGAGAGGAGGAGATGTCACTGCCAAAGGAGACACTGAATGAACGTTAGGAGAGATAGGAGGAGAACCATGAGAGGACAGTATCAAGAGATCGGAGAGTTTGTAGAAGGAGGACATGATCAACAGTGTCAAAGGCAGAGAGGTCAAGAAGAATTTGTATGGATTTAGATAATTACTAAATCCTAGTTACTGCTATAACTTCTGTAGGCAATGTAATGTAGTACCAGCACTTTTTAGCAAAGGGGGTACATTTTTGTGTCACAATAATACAAATGCACATACAAAGTGTATATATTATATGCTAAAAATAACAAAGATATTTTTTTTTTAGGTTGCAACAATACAAATACAAAATGTATTTATCTAATGTACTTTATATAAACACATTTATATACACAAGGATGTTGCCATAAAAATATTAAAAAACTATTATTTTGCTTCGTCTTTGTAAGCCACGAACAATGCATCTTGCTAACATTTTGTTTTTACAGTTTATTTAATATTTTGTGTTCCTCTTTAAAGGTATCCGATTGCAACATGCTAATGTCTTGTTGTTTTGAAAGAGCATGTTTTTAGGATGCAGACAGAAGGTACATTCATCTCTATCCATTCACAGTAGGCATCCAATAAATGGAGATCAGCATCTATATCAAGTTTACTGGAAATTAAAAACAGAAATTGGCATGTTTATTCTATGCAACTGCTACCCACAATATTAGGTGTCAAGGACTCCAAGTATGTGCTGACTTGACTCTCCTGACTGCTAATTCCAACATAATATGTATGCCTCACATTATAAAAGATAAATATGAGGTTGGTATTCCATATATAGGTGAATAAAGAATCAGTAATTAAACATTGATTAAATGTTATTGACTATTTCAGAATTTTGTTTTTTGATGCAGAGAAGCATACATTTATTTATTTTAAGTTTCAGTGTTTTCCTGTGTTTCAGTATTAAAATTATTCAATTTAATTGTACTTGTTTTATCAACCCCAGAAAGATAAGTTAGCTCACATTTCTGAGATATCTCAGTTAAGCGTCATATTGGTTATTCTATTGTGTATAGCTATTGAAAACATGAGTAGCTATGTAAAGGCACTGAAGTGGTTATGGTGCCAGGAGTGCTCTGGTACCCCCTACTGAATGGAGTCACACTGCTTTTAAATGGTTTGCTTTTTACCTGCGGTCCATGAGGCTCCAGTCCTTTATTCCACTGCCAATGCCAGAATGTTGGAAGTTCATAAGCAGGAACTCCTGAACTTAGTGCTCCTGAACTGATCCTTCCTTGGATCTTCGAGCTCTCCAGTATTGGTAGTGGTGGTGGGGAGTGGCAACCAGTGGACACCAGTTCAGAAGAAATATTTAATCAATTAACTGGGAAAGTTATTTATTGAACAATCCCACGGGCATTTTATCCGACTGGGCATTCTGCCTCTGCTGGCAAGACTCTTCTACATTTTAAATAAGGTTCTTGGCTGTTGGGGGATGCACTCTAAAATATAAGATGCACGCAACAGAGCTAAATTTCAACAACATTTTCCTAGTAGCCACTTTTATGAATGGTCTTTTTGATTCTATTTTGGATGAGATAGCTGCAAAATACCTTCTTACATATTTTGAAGGTCTAGTTGCTTACCTGACTCAGATAGACACTCATATACATACTCAACAAGCTATTTAAAAGAAGGAGAGGGTTAGGAGATCTTTGGTGCACCTAGTTCCATGGTTTGCATATGCAGAATCAAAACCTCCTTCTATTCAGGGGTCTCTGGCAAAGAAAGATGGCGATGCACTGAAAATTAGAAACAAAAGCGACCTTGTGTTCCAAATCAACATCAATCCAAATAGAAACTATTGGTTTTATCTCCTCTTTTGTGTGTGCCACAGAAATAATAATTGCATCTACGAATGTGTTGCAATTTTTCCATGTCCAATACCCTACTATGACTTAATATAATGGACATCACAATTCTTTCCAAACGGCTTAAGTTGCAATAATCATGTTTATATTTGTCCCACTTTAAATATGAACATATTGAGGCATGAATATTCATCTGTGGGTTATTATTAATGTTTCTTTTGCATATGACACTGAAACACAAAGTTTCTCTTGAATGCTAATGTTCATTAACATATCAAAAGAATATAATGTCTAAGAGGGAATATAGACAACTGGCAAATTAGAGAGTTGGTTTATATTAATTGAGATTTAGAGGCAACTTGTGGAACATTTCACACCTTGCACATTTCCTCCCATGCTTCTGAGGATGTAGACAGGAGGGTACTTTTGTGCTTGTGTGGAGGCTATATCTCCTCTCTTGGTGTAAACATTAAAATTGTACTCAAGGGGGCGTGGCCGACCGCGGAGCAAGATGGCCGCATGAATTCTTGCTCTGGCACCCTGGGCACATAATCCACTCTAATCTGGCGACATAATGCTGCATCCAACAGAATTTAAACAAAATGTCTCAAAACAAAAGCAAAAAGAACTCGGCCAAACCGGACAAGATGCATTTTTTTAACCAGAAACAGCCACAACTGGCTGAGTCGCAACAGGCCTCAAATGACACCGGAGACCCAGGCTCAGAGGCCGGAATGCAAGGCCGGGGACCCGGCTCACAAGCAGACTCTGCCCAAATCACAAAGGCAGACCTCACTGCAGCACTGGAGATTCTCTCCAACAAATTAGTAACCACATGGCAACACACAGCGGACGCCATGCGGAGGGACATACAAGAGCTAGGGAAGCGGACATCCCACATGGAAGATAAGTGTGATGAATTCGCAACAGCTCACAACGACCTGGCAGGGAACGTGGAACAATTAATGACAAAACTTACCTCCATGGAAGAAAAACTGGCGGATCTCGAGGATAGGTCCCGACGAAATAATCTCCGTTTGAGAGGCATCCCAGAGGAGGTAACAACCGCTGAACTCCCAGCCTATGTACGTACGTTACTGCATGCACATGCCCCAGATGTACCAACGGACATGTTGCTGGTAGACAGGGTGCATCGCATCCCGAAACCTCGCTTCCTCCCGCAGTCAGTCCCGAGGGACGTACTCCTGCGCGCCCACTACTATCATATCAAAGAAATAATCCTCCGGAGTAGCAAGATGAGGGCGAAGCCTCCAACAGAATTCCTCAACGTGAAAATCTTTGCAGACTTCTCAGCGACAACACTCAAGAGGAGGAAAGAATTCCATCGAATTACTACCACACTACGCGCACAAGGCCTAAGGTACAGATGGGGGTTTCCCACCAAACTTATCATCACCAAAGATGGCGACACCACTATCATACCCACCCCCAAAGAAGGCCTGAAGCAATTGAAGGCCTGGGACCTGCCTGTGGAGGCACCCGAACACCAAACGAAACCATCCGGGCACCTCAAGCCCGACTGGAAGAAAACCTCTAAAGGACATTAAAGCCAGTTGACTCACTGGTTTATGAGACTGAGACAAAATCAAATTGACAAGCACGGACAAAATTGGACCCGGCCGGGCAAACACCGCTAGATCGGGGCCTCCCGCCGAAACAGTAAACTGTGACGAAGTGTAAACTGAGCAGGAACCGAACCGGGGGTCCCCGATCGAGGAAAGCCGGCACAAACCACAGGGCCTCCCTTATACACCCTTGTACGAGGACACGAGACTTACCTCTGTGACAGGGCGAGAGAATTCATCACCGCCATTATTCTGGGCCTCCCGCCGCTCCGACAACGAGGCGCAAGCAGAGCCGGGTGGACGTGGGGGTCCTGGGCCTACACACACTCAACACGAACTGTGTAACCATCTCCTGGCAAGAGGTATGTGGACCACGAATAGACTGTTTAAAACCTAACCTTCTCGGACCGGGTCTCCTACCGGCCCGTGACGAGGCTCAAGCAGAGCGGGAGCCGCGGTGGGAGCCCCGGACCCGCACCAGTGAGAACAGGACACACCGCCTTCCCCCCCTGAAATAGGTGTTACATGGAAAGCCAATATAACACTCACGGTCTCTCCCGATCAGCCTGAGCAAAACTGGGCCTCGAGCCGCACTGGTGACGAAGTGCAAACAGAGCTGGTGCGGATGCAGAGGCCGAGGCAGAACCCACAGCTTTGACTCGACATGCACGAGCGGTATTCCCCAAGAAGAAACATGTACTTTTTATTTTTTATTTCTGCTCTCTTTCCCTCTCCCCTTCTCTTCTGTTTACAAAGGGAACAGACAGACCGCATGCGGACTACCCATACGGAGCCGGGACTTCCCGCCGGCCTGTGACGAGGCGTGAGCAGAGCCGGTACCGGCGAGGAGTCCCCCGGGTCCGGACTAACATATGTGAGTGTGCTAAATATATTTGCAGTTCCCCCCAATTTCAGATCACCATCGAGGTGAGAATCCCCGAGCACGACTCATACCACATATCACAGGACATGTGCTGCTCCACAGAGCCGGGGAACCCAAGACTCAGTACAGAACCATGGCCTGCTAGGCATGAAACACAAAAATGTAATGTATTGGGGAACGAAACATGGTATAACAGACAGAAAAAGCAACTGGGGAAGGGACAGGATAAAAATGAGGGGATAGAATGGGAGGGAATGCTTGTGTGGGGTTTGTGGGAAGGGGGGTGGGAGACGATGGCAAGTCAGATGGGAGGTTAATAGGGAAGATCCGTTATGGAATCTTGAGCAAGGGGAAGTTAGGTGGTATATACAATGTGTTAATATGTTAACTGATATGTCGGCCCCCCCTGCTCACCTACGGGCCCCACAGACCATAACATACTAAGCCACACATATTGGTTACGCCCATGATGAACCACATGACACGATATGACGGGACACTACAGAGATACTAAAGAGCCCCAAGAGCCGCAACTAAAACCCGGTCCCAGGCCCGAGCCCAAGCCCGTGCACCTTATGCAAGCGAAACGCAGCCAAATAAAATAGCTAAACCGAGCCCAGAAGGGCGCCAACGACCACGCAAATGGAGGAAAGAAATTTCTCCACTTCCCCGAGTGTGGAATACCCACACGAGATCTCCAAAGGAGATACCATGTACATAGTTATCCCACCTCCCCTGTGTCACTCACCCTTAACCCCACCAAGACCACGATCGCTCAAATTCCTAAATATAACATACACAATACGCAACTCTCACCAATATCAACTACCCTATAGAGGCAATGTCCCCAAGCTCTGCTACCACAATCTAAGTAGCCTACCAAGGGACACATATAAAACACATAAGAGGCGGAGGGACAATACTCCCCGCAAGATAAAAAACGAAACAATGCAAATCAGGGCATATCGCCCAAACACAGACGCAACCTTTTAAAATCCAATAAGTAAAGTATGAAAATACAAACCATAAATGCTCGTGGCCTTAACACGCCACACAAAAGGAGGCTTCACCTTGAAGAGGCGACTCAATCAAAAGTGGATGTACTTTGCGTACAAGAGACGCATTTTGTCCACAACAGGGTCCCTGCCTTCGCCAGCAGAGACTACCCTGTACAATACCACTCAACTTATTCCACAAAATCGCGAGGGGTCTCCATTCTTATTCACAAATCAGTATCATTCGAACTTCTAACCCTAAAAAAAGATGCACAAGGCAGATACCTGATATTAGGCTGCACACTAAACAACTCATTGTACACTCTGGTGAGTGTATATGGACCCAACACTAATCAAAGACATTTTCTGAATAAGGTCCTCCACAAAATTCACACTACCCAAAAACAGTCCATAATCCTGTGTGGAGACCTGAATCACGTACTGCAACCTAAGCTTGATACTACATTAACAGACAAATCACCCAGACTCAAACAATTACGTAAACAAGCGACAGAGATTATGAAAATACTGACGGACCATGATCTATATGACACATGGAGGTCCCAATACCCCAATGGTCGAGAATACTCGTTCTACTCCCTGGTACATGGCACGTACACGAGAATAGATTATATATTTACATCTGGGAACCTGCTTCCACACGTAGAACACAGTAGGATAGGGAATATTGTATGGTCTGACCATGCCCCGGTGCATCTAACCCTAAGGGATGCTTTCAACTTCCGTGGGACTACACAATGGCGTCTGAATGACACCCTAATATATGATCAGGAGTTCTGCTCCAAACTCACAGACGAACTAACATCATAGTTCAGCACTAATGACACACCTGACACCTCCCCTGCTACTCTATGGCAGGCCCACAAGGCGGTCATAAGGGGCATTCTCATAAGCCAATCATCATACCTACACCGACGATCAAAAACAGAGTACATGGAGCTTCTGCGAGCACTGAGGGACACGACTGCTGCACATACGCAAAACCCATCCCCATCCTCGCAACTCTGCATTGACCAACTGAGACAGAAACTGAATGACATACAATTACGCAACACAGCACTTCTGTCACATAGGTTAAAATTGAATACATACACCCAAGGTAACAAAGCAGGGAAAACACTGGCAGCGCTTCTGAAGCACAAAAGACAAAATGCAAAAATACCATATCTTATTAACTCGCAAGGGAATAAAGTGCATAACCCTCAGACTATAAATGACATGATGGCGGAGTACTATGAGACTCTGTATAACCTACGGACGGACAAACAAACACACCAACCCACAAACACGGACATAGAGAAATTCTTAGCCGACATTACACTACCACAATTACCAATACAATCCCAAAAACTGCTGGAGGACCACATTACCCAAACGGAAATTGCATACACGATTAAAGCCCTCCCAAAGGGGAAATCACCTGGCCCGGACGGGTTCACAAATATCTACTACAAAATCTTTGCACATATTTTGATCCCCACATTAGAAAAACTATACAATGACATTATCACCACAGGAACTATTCCGAGAGAAATGTTACTAGCTCACATAACCACCTTACCAAAGCCAGGGAAACCCCCACACAAATGCCAAAACCTACGCCCCATATCACTATTAAATACTGACCTAAAAATATTATCGAAGATATACGCCAACAGACTAGGTACCATTATACCATCCCTAATCAATGCCGACCAGGTGGGCTTTGTTCGAGGCAGGCAGGGATCGGATGGAACCAGAAAATTGATCAACATCCTTCACAAGATCCAGAAAACGGGGGAACCCAGTGTGGCTCTGTCACTGGACGCGGAGAAGGCGTTTGACAGGCTACACTGGGGATACCTAAAAGCAGTTCTAAGGAAATTTGAGTTCCCAAACAGCTTCATTACACTAGTCTCAACAATCTATGACAATCCAACAGCAAAAATAGTCAACGGGGGGTTCTCCTCCAGGCCATTCCACATCTCGAATGGTTCAAGGCAGGGCTGCCCACTGTCACCCCTACTATACATTTTAGCTTTGGAACCACTAGCACAAAGTATAAGGGACTCTGATAACATACAAGGGATTCAAATAGGTGAGAGCTCGCATAAGATTACTCTGTTCGCAGACGATGTCATGCTTACCTTGGCTAAACCTGATATCTCTCTACCGGCCCTTCAATCTTTAATACAACACTTTAGCAACTGCTCATATTACAAATTAAATGTTACCAAGACGCAGGCTATGGGTCTCAACATCGCAGAGGATCAACTAGCAGTCCTACGCAGCTCACATGCATATGACTGGAAAAGCGACCACCTAACCTTCCTAGGTATCAATCTCACACCGTCCCTGCATAAACTACACAAGGCAAACTACACAAAATTATTAAAAGACATTAGATGCCAACTCCAAGGCTGGACAGGGAAATATGTCTCCTGGTTAGGTAGAATCGCGGCAGTGAAAATGATGGTTCTGCCGAAACTACAATACTTGTTTAGGACTCTTCAGGTTAGAGTGCTGATACATTTCCTTACAGAAGCCCAACGAGTCCTGAACCAATTCATTTGGGGGGGGGGGAAAGACCCAGAGTTGCGGCAAGTATACTATATAGACCCTTTAAGGCAGGGGGAATGGGAGTACCGGATGTGAGGAAATATTATACAGCAGCCATTTTAAACACACTCATATCCACCTTCCACCACAAAACACCGCAGATTTGGAGCCAAATAGAGGCGGCACACACAGATGGGACTATGCTACCCAAGCTCATATGGATACCCAAACATAAACGACCTAAATACACAGACATATGCCCCACAACGGAGGCAACACTCCATGTATGGGACAACTACTATAGAAAACAATACACAGCGACACACATCTCCCAAGCTCTACAGATCCAAGCTCTCAAAATCCTTATCCCCGGATTTGATTGTGGAGTGTGGAACAGATGTGGCATCGACAACATCTCCCAACTAATGACGAAAGGCCAACTAACGGACTTTCCAACATTGGTTGAGACGTTTAATATCCCAAATAAAGCACATTTTTCATACCTGCAACTACAGTCTTGGATGCACAAACATCTGACACAGCATAAGTTACAAAACCAGGGCCATGAGCATACTGATATGGAAAATCTATGCACTACGCGCAAACCTCCCCAACGGATGCTGTCAGTTTTATACAAGCTACTCCAGAAAGACGAGCAGGTAGAGACACTAAGCTATGTAAGAGCATGGGAAAAATAATTAAATCACAACTTTCCAAGCGAAATATGGTCTAAGGCCCTTACTGCACACAAACACCTCACTCTGAATGCCTCCCACGTGGAAATTAGCAGGAAGGTGTTGTACCGATGGTATATGGTGCCAACCAGGCTACACAAAACAGATAAAGGCAAATCAGCTGAATGCTGGAGATGCAAAAAGGAAGCAGGAACAATGACCCACATATGGTGGTCATGTCCAGCGCTCAAATCCTTTTGGGAAGGTATATCAAAAGCCATAATGGAGGTAACAGGTACCACAATGCCTCAAACACCAGAAACGTACCTACTATTAATACTGCCATCAAAAATACATAAGGCCGACAAATACCTAGCCTACCACATAGTCATAGCAGCACTCACATCAATTGGCAGAACATGGCTAAACACAAACCCACCCAGTGTTGACCAATGCATCACCTCAATAGACACCACTAAGAAATACGAAATGGCAGCACGACGATTACGAACCACAAACAAATATTGGCAAACAGCATGGGGAAAATGGGACACATGGTGCAAAGCAACCAGAGGGTGTACTCCAACGTAAGCACCAAGCCATCGCACCCATCTACATTTCCCGGAGTAGCAAACACTGAGGAAAGTGATCGACCCCTCTCCCCTTGCCCCACCCCTTCTTCCCCTCCCTTACCCCCCTTAATATGTTAAAATATGTCAATCTTTCTAATCATCAGATGGACGAGAAACGGGAACAATTGCAGTTCATGTATAACACTTTTATAGGTTCCTGAAATGTGTTTGATGACAACATGCACTGTTTATGATGTAAACTTTATTCGATGTAATTGTGCTCGTTTGTCTATTTTTGGAAATTCAATAAAATATTGAACATAAAAAAAAAAATTGTACTCAAGAGGTCACGTGTGTACCTATTTACTTTGGGAAAAGGAACCCATGTTTCAAAAAAAAAAAAAAAAAAAAATATATATATATACACTATTTCGAGGCAGCCAAAAGAAACACACAAGAAATCCCATTGTACAGCGCTACGGAATCTGATGGCGCTATATCAATAATAAAATAACAATACTAATAATAATAATAATAATAATTAAATTAAAGTTATTTCAAGGTAGTTCAGGAAAAAAACACTTGACACATTTATGGGTGTTAGTAAAACCTGTTGTAAATAGTAGAAAAGGTCACCTGTGTAGGTCCTCAATAGTTAATCTTTTTAAGTGAACTTTAATTTATTGAGGTTACAAGATGACATGCCTGATCATTTTGATTTCCAAAATGCTTACTTGCTTGATGCCATGTACTTGGCTGTACTTCCTAAGCAGACAACTGTTATTTAAATGATGATTTCACACATATTAAATGACTTGCCACAGTTGGAAACAGTAATGTAGCATCACCCATGTTATCATTTTGCTGAGCAACAGAGATAGTGTGTGAGCTACCATAATTCCTTTATAAAGCTCTCGCATTACAGGTTCTTATACAGGAACACAAAGGCATTACTGTATTGTTAAACAAACAGCAGTTTGTGATATTATGATGTATTGCAGTGGTTCCCAAACTTTTTAGGTTCAAGGCGCCCTTAATATTTCAATATTTTTCCTAGGCGCCCAAAGTCAAAAAAAATTCTAGACTGATATGTACAGCGCAGCGGGATATACTGGGCCCCTGTTCGGCAGAAATGCTTGCTGTTCAAGCGCAGATCCAGAACCTAATCTTGGGAGGGACACTGGTAGATTATTTAAAGAAACAATCCAGGCACAATAACCACTACAGCACTTTGTAGTGGTAATGGTGCAAGTAGTGATGTTGGGCCCTCCCAGAGTAAATAGTCAAAATGTTTAGGAGCAGTTTGACAACTTACCTGGGATCTGCCGGGATAGGGGCTGTATTAGGGGATAAGGGCAGTAGTGTGTGTGAGTGAGTTATTGAGTGTTTGTGTTAGGGGTGAGTGAGTGAGTGATTAAGTGTTTGTGTTAGGGGTGCATTTGTGTATGTGTGAGGAGTGCAACGTGTGTGTGTGTGAGGGGTACAGTGTTTGTGTGCGTGTGTGAGAGGGTTGCAATGTGTGCATGTGAGGGATGCAGTGAGTGTACGGGGTGTGATCCTTGTCTGTAGATAGCACGGTCCTCTAGGGCAAAAACATGCACAGTCCTTTGGCTTTTATATAATCCAGGCAACTTTATTGTAAATCCACACAGGAGACAGCAGTAAATGAAAATATAAATCCCTTTAAACAAAAACCTAGCTCGTCTGAGCACTAACTAATATCAGGTTCCCTATCTCTCAGGGGTTACACTAAACAAAACAATATTGGATTCACCAACCTACAGTCTTTGTCCACTCTCAGCACTCCTAGTGCTCCAAGCCAGCATTGACTGCTTCCTTCCGCACTCCTAGTGCTCCAAGCCAGCACTCCCAGTGCCTCAAGCCAGCACTCCTAGTGCTCCAAGCCAGCACTCCCAGTGCCTCAAGCCAGCACTCCTAGTGCTCCAAGCCAGCACTCCCAGTGCCTGGTCTCCTTGATTCTCTTACTGGAGAGAACACCCTCTCTCCTACCTGCTTCCTGAGAGGAAGCCAGCAATCCCCCTGTACCTGCCTAGCAGGGAGTGGTTTATTTCCACTGCTCCAGCTGATCATCAGCAGCTGAGCAGTGTGTTGTAGACAGTCCAAAAACCCTGGCCTGGATCTATGTCTCCCATGAAAACCACTAAACTGTGGAGTGGAGCATTGGCCCTCCCTTCTCTCCAAATACTCCACCCCAGGGGCCCATAACTAAACACAGCTTTGTGTTGTACAAAACACAAACTACATATACTCCCCCTGGGGTTAAATGGCTTCTCTGCCTTCACTTTATCACATATCCTCCCCCCCAGCTCAGACCCATCGGGTCGAGCGGCCTTAGAACACCAACCGTGAACATTCATGTCACCTAGGGCTTTACCAGCCCTGACTTGCTCCTCAGTTACAGGCCGTGGCCTATTGCAGATGGCTGCTACCTTGTTCCACTGTAGTTTAAGGAACCTCCACCCAAGTGGATAACCAAAATAGTTAGCTACCTCAAATCCCAGATAACGCTTAGCAGTGTTAGCGGTCAAACCGTCAGCCCTTACATTACTCACAACTAACTGGACCTTCATCAGGTGTGCTACCCAGTCCACCACATCACCAAGGTGGGCAGCTGCATACTCTCTCTGGTGCCAAAGTATCCTTTTCACCATATGCAGAAATAGGGCCGGTGCACCACGCAACCTGAATGGCCATACTTTATGTTGTAATAATCCCTCGGTAGTAGAAAGCGCTGTCCTTACCTTTGCTTTCTCTGTCAGGGGAACCTGCCAATACCTTATGACCAGGTCCAAGGTACTCAGATACCTGGCCTTACTTATACGCTCTTGCGTTTGAGCTGAATGTACTACAGGGCATTTAACATTTACAACCTCAGTGACAAACTCTACCTCTGCCTTGGGGTATGTGCGGGTGTCACCATGTGTACATACAATATTAAACATTTGTCTTATATCACATTTCTCTGGCTGAAGCAGAACACTTTTTAAAGTAGCCTCGCTCCCTGAATCAATTAGTGATTGTGCACAATTCCCTTCCACCATCACCACTTTTAACTGTGCTGTAACATCACCACACACATCTTTAAGCAGGTCAATACAATCCTATGCAGAGCCCTTAATACTATGTCACATTGTATTGTCTCTTCACTCTCAGGACTGTTATATGTAATATGTCCTTGCAGGTGGCAGTTGAAGCATCTGAGCTTTTTCTCAGTCTGGTCTCGTAGCCATAATGGGACTTTTGGGTACACTCTACCATCATATTTATATTGTCCCAGGCTCAGTATCAGGTTCTCCTTTCTTTCCAGTTTCCCCGCTAATATGGTTGTTAGCGGATCTAGGCTGAAGTTCAATACGGTGTGGCTCCTTAGCAGCCAAGTTCCGCTCAATCATCATCATCTGCTTCCACATCCGCAGCTTCTGATTTGATAATCTCTCAACGTCGGAGTAACTTTCAAGCGCAAACTTTACAAAGGCTTGGTGTGTAATTAGCCTCTTTCTATCAGCTAAAGGCTTGTCAGGGTCTGCAGATATTTGGTCATATTGGTAAGCCTGCATCTTCTGGAAATGGCGGATAAGACTCTGCTTTCGAGTCTTCAGCTGGGTCCACTTTTCATCCCACTGCCACACAAGCCACAAGTCATTAATGTTAAGTTCTGGTTCCACATATTCTTTTCTGTAGAATGCAATAAAGGGGACCCCAAAATGCTGATTCCTCATGAAATTTAGGGCCTCTCTGATCTTCTGTATAGTGCTTGGACCCTTCCTGCTGAAGGTGGCTCCAACTTGTCCACGTTCCAGGTAGTCCGTGCTTTTCTGTTGAGATATTGTTGGTGTTGCAAAAGTATTTCTATATATCCAGTCAGCTTCTTCAAGCTCATCATCTTCATCGCCTGCCTCATCAGGTGATTGTTGGAAAGAGACTTCTACATCGTATGGATTTTCCAACATTCTCAATACCCGCTGTACCTCGCTGAAATCTCCCTTCTCAGCTGCATCAATTGCGTTTTGAGCAATATAATTTCTGAGCACAAATGCCGGATTGTTAGAGTCCATTATTTTCACACGTTCAGCCACAAATGTATCATTATCCCCAGTAGTTGCTTGGTCTTTTGACAACCGAGTGCTGTACTTGTGAAGCCATTCTTCCCAGAGTGCACGGTTATTACTCAGTAGCTGGTCTTCACTGGACTCTTGCAGTTTATTGTAGCGTTTGATACGATTAAGCTCCTTATATATGTTGGCTTTTGTTCCATTCAAAGCAAATAACTGAGGGTTACTCTGCGCTAACATCAGCATCACCGACAGTTGTCTTGGATCCATTTTGGGTTTGAACACCACCTTTAACTCGTCCAAGTTACTTTCAAAAGCTGAATTTTCCAGGTGCTCAACCTCTTCTGTCACCAGCTCATCCTTCACTGGAACAAGTCCCTCCATGAAGGGCTCCACAATACCCTCCATCAGTTCTGCTTGCTCGGCCTTGAGTGGCCACCTCCCAATGTCAGCAATGCTGTCTTCTGGGCTGTCTGGCGGTCTCCCTGCTCCCTCGGGGGTGTCCAGGGACGCAGTCATGGCCCCTCGTTGGGTCATGACAGCCCCGGTATCAAACAGCCGGTCAGGCAGTCCAAGCCCCGCCTTTAATTCCATTATGGTTTTTCCAGAATCTGGCAGCTGTTCCAGGTATTCAGTGCGCCCAGGCATTGTAGATGTAGTCTTTGCCAGTAGATCCAGTTCTACGGCTCCCGGACAATCATTCAAAGGCTTTGTAGCAATACCAGGTGTCTCTGAAATATTTAATTCTGTTACGCCAATGTCACCTACTTTGGCTCTTTCGACTTGGTTGGGCTTAGGTGCGGACGTGCCAATCTTATTCCCACAGTTTGGTTCTATAACTGTCGCTCTCTCTTGGCTTAGATCAGAGGCGGCTACTTTGCCTTTCTTATTCTGACTTTGTTTTGCCACTACTTCTCTGCCTTGCTTTTGGCTGCCAAACTGTCCAACAGCTGGTTGCACTTTTTGGGTAGCCTCTGCTACTAAACAGTGCACAGTATTTTTTTGCTCAACTGGGGTGCTTTGCTTCTCTCTATTAAGCTCAGCTCCTTCGCTGTTGTCTTCTCTGACTCCCCAAGTCAGTCTGCTTCTCATGCCTTTAACTTGTTCACTTGGGTGAACATCAGCGGCTTCTGCTTCATTTTTCTTTCCCTGGCTGTATCCACTAGCTTCACTTGCACCTTCCGGGTGGGTTTTGCTTACGACCAACACTTGGCCTTGCATACATTTATTTCTCATCTTTGCAGTTTTCTTTAGGATGTTTCTGCATGCTTTGGTCTTATCACCTTTACATGGTGTACTTTTACTGGTCTCATGCTTTATAGCACAAACCGACTTTACACTGCTGGCCTCAGTCACAGTCTTTCTTTCTCCTTTTGTTGCCTTGGGAAGATTTATCAGTACCTTTCTGTTTCCAAATGTCTTTCCAGCTTTCTCTTGAAACATGCAAGATTCAGTTTCTGAGCTTGAAAATGTTTTTGTTTCCAACTCTTTTTCTAAGACTTCATCTGTTGTGATGTCACTCAGAGCAAGTTTGAGGCTTTCACGTGAAGCTGCAATGTTTTGATTTTCATCTAAACACTTGTCAACTTCAGTAATCAGTTTGTCTTGTTCTCCCTTCGGAATCCTCTGACCTTTCCTACTTTGGCGCATGTCATCAGTGTCACCATCACTGCCTCTTGACAATTCCGCTTTGTCCTTTAGTTTTTCTGGTCTCATTACTACCTTTTTTTCTTTTGCTTTTTGTTCCTTGGAGGATCCAGCTGCCTTTTCATCCTCTTCCACATTATCACTACTTTCAGGCTCAATTATATCCTTCTTGCCTTCTGACTCTTCTGCGTGTTTCTCAACATAACGCTTTGCTTCCTCCATTCTTTTCAAATTGCTAAAGACTTCTTCTACTGCCTCTGTTATCTTATGCAGGATGTCAGTAGCCTGGTTACGGGGTCCCTTGTCCCCATGCTCCCTGCAGGGGGCAGTCTGCAAAACCTCAGTAAGGGCCGCTCTATTCTCCTGCTGAGCCTCCCTCAGGTTTATAACCTGTGCAGCCAGGAAATGGTTGGTGTCTTGTTGTATAGCAGTGGCCTCTTGTTGTACAGCGGTTGCCTGTACCAGAGCCTTCAGCAGGTCCTCCATTACAGCACCACGCAGGTAACAGTCTTAAAGGTACAGTGCTACTGTTTGATTAACATGTCTGCCAAAACAAAAGTCCTCAAGCAGACAACCGGATGACTGGCACACCCACAGACCCTCAATGTGCTACTCTGCCCGCATTCTCCACCATATTGTGATCCTTGTCTGTAGATAGCACGGTCCTCTAGGGCAAAAACATGCACAGTCCTTTGGCTTTTATATAATCCAGGCAACTTTATTGTAAATCCACACAGGAGACAGCAGTAAATGAAAATATAAATCCCTTTAAACAAAAACCTAGCTCGTCTGAGCACTAACTAATATCAGGTTCCCTATCTCTCAGGGGTTACACTAAACAAAACAATATTGGATTCACCAACCTACAGTCTTTGTCCACTCTCAGCACTCCTAGTGCTCCAAGCCAGCATTGACTGCTTCCTTCCGCACTCCTAGTGCTCCAAGCCAGCACTCCCAGTGCCTCAAGCCAGCACTCCTAGTGCTCCAAGCCAGCACTCCCAGTGCTCCAAGCCAGCACTCCCAGTGCCTGGTCTCCTTGATTCTCTTACTGGAGAGAACACCCTCTCTCCTACCTGCTTCCTGAGAGGAAGCCAGCAATCCCCCTGTACCTGCCTAGCAGGGAGTGGTTTATTTCCACTGCTCCAGCTGATCATCAGCAGCTGAGCAGTGTGTTGTAGACAGTCCAAAAACCCTGGCCTGGATCTATGTCTCCCATGAAAACCACTAAACTGTGGAGTGGAGCATTGGCCCTCCCTTCTCTCCAAATACTCCACCCCAGGGGCCCATAACTAAACACAGCTTTGTGTTGTACAAAACACAAACTACATATACTCCCCCTGGGGTTAAATGGCTTCTCTGCCTTCACTTTATCACAGGGGATACATTGTGTTTGTGAAGGATGTAGTGTGTGTGTGTGTGTGAGGGGTGCAGTGTGTGTGTGTGAGGCAGTTTGTGCATGAGGGGCACAGTCTGTGTGTGGGGGTACAGTGTGTGTTTGGAAGTGCAGGTTGTGTGAGGGGTACAGTGTGTGTCTGTGGGGTGCAGTGTGTGTGGGGGGGTGCAGTGTGTCTGGGGGGGCATGTGTGTGGGGGAGGCAGTGTGTGTGTGGGGAGCACAGTGTGTGTGAGGGGTACAGTGTGTGTGAGGGGTACGGTGTGTGTATGGAGGGGCAGTAATGTATGGGAAAGTTATGTGTGTGTATGGGGGTAATTGTGTGTGTATGGGGGTCAGGGTGTGTGTATGGGGGGGAGGAGCTAGTGTGCCTGTGTGGGGGTAGGATGGCAAATTAATAAATATATTTGAAAAAATTCTATTAAAATAATTCTTTTCACACTCCTCTCCCTGCTTACCTTTGCCTGGGAGGGGGGACAGTACTAATCCCTGGTGGTCCGGTGGAGAAGCCAATAAAAGACGGATGGCTCCAGCAGGTAAAGATATACACTTTATTTCCAGATCTGGATAGCTCTAGCTGGTAAAGATATACACTTTATTTCCAGATCTGGAAATAAAGTGCATATCTTTACCTGCTGGAGCCATCTGTCTTTTATCCCATTGGGTTTATCATACTGAGAGCGCTGACAGTTGGAGCAGTCTCTTCTGCTCTCTGCTTGTGAGTACGATTTCATATTTAGATGTATATTTATATTTTTATACTGTATCACGCAATATATATATATTTATTTTTATCTCATGCATTATATACCATTGAATGGTTTTGGAAGAGGCATGCAGAGACTGTGAAATTCCCCTATCTTTAATCAAAAGGTCTTTGGAGTAAGTTTATGTCTACTTACCCTGGTGTATCATCGCACCATTGTGCACAATATAAACTCTTGCATATGCTATTAATATATTTCACAGCTTAATGCATTGGTTCTGGTGTCTATAGCCTGTCCCTGGAATTCTGCGTCTTCACGCTTTGCAATAGTGCAAATATCCTCCCAATGCTTTCCTATGAGAACGCATTGGATAGGCTGAGAGGATCAACATTGATGATCTCAGCCATGGAGGCAAAGTCAGGTGGTGAGATCAATGTGGTGTTGGAGAAAAAATTAGTCAAATTACCTTTTCAGCACGATTGAAGTGAGGCCAGTCACCTAAACAGCCACATGTTTGTATTCCTGACACTATAGTGTTCCTTCAAAGGTACTAGGCAATAAAACCCTTTCATCTCATTTAATTGGTCATTGCGCCTGAAGACCCCTGGCACCAGTGTTTGAACAATTTTCAAATGATTTATTACTGAATGAGGGTTCCTGCCACCCACAACCGAACCCAAACTAAAGGTATGGCTAAGGAATACCAATTCATTTCACAAATTGTTTAATCACCCATGGACCGCTGTGATAGTCTGGTAGTTCACATCAGTCAATCACTACTACCCATTGCTGCTCAGGCTAATGTTTTCTGATTAGCCAAGCAGCACCGATGTGGTGGGCTGCTGGAAAGTATTGTTTACTGTTAAACCATTGAACAGAAGGACACTAAAACTACCTTTGGCTGAAGTGGTTACATTGTCTAGAATAAACTTGGTTGGTGGGCTAAATTTTTACATGCAGATAAAGACAAATATTCAGAAAATATCACAGTCAGGTACAGCATTGAGACTGGCATTATAACTGTTGTAACAAGCATAGAAACATAGAAACATAGAATGTGACGGCAGATAAGAACCATTCGGCCCATCTAGTCTGCCCAGTTTTCTAAATACTTTCATTAGTCTCTGGCCTTATCTTATAGTTAGGATAGCCTTATGCCTATCCCATGCATGCTGAAACTCCTTTACTGTGTTAAGCACCCACTGTTGTCTGTTCTTTTGGTGCAAGTCATATAGATTTTTGGTTTACTCAACAGGAATCTGATTGAGGGCTCCTTACCTTGCTGGGGAGCTGCTGTTGTGATTCTTGTTTTATTACTGTATGCAGGACAAAGAGTTGCAAATTGCCTCTAAATCATGCTGGAAAATGCTCTGGATGAGTAAAATTACCCTTGATTGACAATGTATTTATTGTTAGTTGGCTTGACCTCAGGCCAGGTAGTTTTTAAAATTTATTTTAACATCACATCCAGGTAGGGCCGTTGTTAACACAGGGCAAACGGGGCAGCTGTCCCGGGCCCAGTTACTCCCGGGGGGCCCCAGAGCTGCTGCCCCATGGGCCCCACTGCCTGCAATGCATTTGTGCCCCATGGACCCGGCGGTGCAGCTGCACACAAAGGAAGGAGGCCCACTGATTGGCCTATGCACTAAGGGCCACCCGGTGGGCATGTGTCAGCAGGGGCCCGGTCGGGCGCTGTGCTGCTTAAACAGCGCGACTGGGTCCTTTTCTGTTTGGCAGCCGACTGGGAGGAAGTGACTGCCACAAGTCACTTCCTCCCACAGAGAAATAAGAGCATGCAGGTGGGGGAAGGCAGTATGGAGGGGACCAGGCCAGGAATGCAAGAGCCTACCTCTCAACTGTCTCAGCCTGCCACTTGACCCCAGGGAAACCACCCTCCATAAAAAGGTAAGAACCTGGAGGATGGCTAAATGTGTGTGTGTGTGTCAGTATGTCTGTCTGTGTGTCTGTTTGTGTCAGGATGTCTGTCTGTTGGTGTGTGTGTGTCACTATGTGTGTATGTCAGTGTGTGTGTGTGTCAGTATGTCTGTACGTATGTCTGTAAGTGTATGGGTCAGTATATGTATCTGTGTCTGTCAGTATGGCTGTCAGTTTGTCTGTCTGTTGGTGTGTGTCTACGTGAGTCAGTATGTCTGTCAATGTGTGTCAGTATGTCTGTCAGTATGTGTGTGTGTGTCAGTATATGTGTCTGTCAGTTTATCTGTCAGAATGTCTCTCAGTGTGTGCCAGTATGTCTGTCAGTGTCTCTGTGTGTTTGTGTGTCAATATGTCTGTCAGTACATGTGTCAGTGCATCTGTCAGTGTGTGTGTGTGTGTCAGTATGTCTGTCAGTGTGTGTGTCAGTATGTGTGTGTCAGAGTGTGTCTGTGTGTGTGCCAGTATCTCTCAGTGTATGTCTCTGTGTGTGTCAGTATGTCTGTCAGCAAGTGTGTCTGAGTATCTGTTTGCTGTCATTGTGTATCTGTGAGTTTGTCTCAGTGTGTCTATCTGTAGTTAGTCAGTGTGTGTCAGTATGTCTGACAGTGTGTGTGTCTGAGTGAGCCAGTATGTGTGTGTGTGTCAGTATATGTGTCAGTATGTGTGTGTCAGAGTGTGTCTGTGTGTGTACCAGCATCTCTCAGTGTATGTGTCTGTGTGTATCAGTATGTCTGTCAGCAAGTGTGTCTGAGTATCTGTTTGCTGTCATTGTGAATCTGTGCATTTGTCTCAGTGTGTCTATCTGTAAGTAGTCAGTGTGTGTATCTGTGTATCTGCATGTGTGTCAATGTGTGTCAGCATGTTTTTTTAGAGTGTGTGTGTATCTGCATGTGTTTTTGTGGGGCAGTGTATGTGTATATGTGCATACATCTCAACATTCAAACACTAACATGACACACAAATACACCCCTGCATTCAAAGGTCAACACTTTATACAAGCACACTGCTTCATTGAAACGACAACAATACATACAAAAACACCTCTTTGTTAAACACCAAAATTGCATATAAACACACCATTGCATATAAAAATCAACACTAATCATAAATGCATTCTTGCATTCAAACACCAACACTGCAAACATACTCCTACATTCATAAATCAACACTATTCATAAATGCATGCTTGCATTCAAACACCAACACCACAAACAAACAAACATACTCATACATTCACACAAACATACTCCATACAAAAACATGTTTACATTCAAACACACAAACACTGCTCAGTGCTAAATACAACCCTTCAAGCATGGGAAAATGTAGAGCCATAGCTGTCAATGCATTGTTGGAGCTGCACGACCGATGGGGATCTACCTTTTGGCTACCCTTGTGATAAGAGGCACAAAATATTCTTGCACCAGGGCCCTCTCTACTTTAGTGCCATTACTGCGATGGCGTGTATGGTGTGATTGCATGCCAATGAGCAAGTTACAAGGTTACAGAGATATAGCAAATCCTTTGATGGTGCATAATAATCTGCAAACATTTAATACCCAAATATATTCAGCTCATACCGAACCACATTGGGAAGTATGAATGCATGACATATGGCAACAAGGGGCGTGCATCTTACATGCTTTTGGGCAAATACAGCTCTTGGCTAATCATGCTACTTAAACACAATTCGAAGTGAAGAGAAGCTTAAATTAAGGGATAATTTTAATCTTCATTTTATGGTTTGATCCGGTTAGATGGTAGCAATTTAATTAATATTTTATGTAAAAGAGCAACTAAGTTTACCTCAGTTTCTCTGAATGACTCTAGCTGAATTTGCTGCTGCAATCACTTCCTTAGTAGACACTCTCAGATTTTTCAATTTTCTTTTCATTCAGGCCTGCTATTTTTCCTGTCTTAATTTCCAAGTTGGTGGTCCAACTAAACTCACTGTTAAGTGAATAGATCCCATTCCTTTCTAAGCATAGACTATCAGCAAACCATTGTTTTTCTTTCAAAACCATGATCAAGTAGCCTTCCTCTAAAATGAGACATTCAACCTATTAAAGGGACACTATAGTCAACTGAACAACTTTAGCTTAATGAAGCAGTTTTGGTGTATAGAACATGCCCCTGCAGCCTCACTGCTCCATCCTCTGCCATTTAGGAGTTAAATCCCTTTGTTTATGAACCCTAGTCACACCTTCCTGACAGCCTAAAGTTCAATTTAGAGATTGAGATACAATCAGGGCCGGTGCAAGGATTTTTGCCGCCCTAGGCAAAAGTAAAGTTTGCCGCCCCCCCCCCCCCCCATATGACATCACAATGCCCCATGTTAACTAACACAAGTGCTGCAGTGCCACCGTGTTTACATTAAAAGGCCTGCAGGGACAGGCTATAGACACCAGAACCACTACATTAAGCTGCAGTGCTTCTGGGGACTAAAGTGTCCCTTTAATGTGAGGTAAATTAGAGATTAGTGCAACGAATAATATACTAGATTGCCTACTTACAATCAGATGAGGATGGTGATGGGCTCTAGCTGCAGTCTGGCTCCACTCGTCTAGTGTATAACAGGCTCTCTGGAGGCTGTTTGTGTTCTGGGAGAACGGAAAGCAGCTCCATTTTTTTAAAGGCCCTTTACACAGCTCATGGTCTGGGCCCCAGGGTCCACCTTCATGTTCCACCAAATAGTTTGTTCACAGGAGTAGGGGATGTCCTGATATGTGTGTAAGGAATGCATTGTGTGAATCTGTGTTTGTATGTGTAAGGGCTGCAATGTGTGTTTCTGTGTATGTACGGGATGCAGTGTGTGCGTCTGTAAGGGGTGCATTGAGTGTGTGTAAGGAATGCATTGTGTGTTTCTGTGTGTGTAAGGGATGCATTGTATGTAAGGGTTGAATTGCTTGTGTGTGTGTGTCTGTGTGTGTAATGCATTGTGTGTTTTTCTGTGTGCAAGGGGTGCATTGTGTGTGTGTGATGGACGTCGATCTCTCCCTCCTCCCTTGTCACTCTCTTCTCCCCCTCTCCCTCCCTCGTCACTCTCTTCTCTCTCCCCCCTTGTCCCTCTCTTCTCTCCCCCCCTTGTCCCTCTCTTCTCTCCCCCCCTTGTCCCTCTCTTCTCTCCCCCCCCGTCCCTCTCTTCTCTCCCCCCCTGTCCCTCTCTTCTCCCCCCCTTGTCCCTCTCTTCTCCCCCCTTGTCCCTCTCTTCTCCCCCCTTGTCCCTCTCTTCTCCCCCCTCTTGTCCCTCTCTTCTCCACCCTCTTGTCCCTCTCTTCTCCCCCTCCCTTGTCACTCTCTTCTCCCCTGCGTGTCCCTCTCTTCTCCCCCCTCCCTTGTCACTCTCTTCTCCCCTCCCCACTCTCATTCCCCCTCCTAACCCCGTCAATTCCACTCCCTGTCAATTACTTCCCCCCACCTTGTCAATTTATTTCCCCCCCCTTTCAATTTATTCCCCCACCCTCCCTGTCCATTTATCCCCCCCTCCCTGTCCACTTATCCCCCCCCCCTCCCTGTCCACTTATCCCCCCCCTCCCTGTCCATTTATTCCCCCCCCCCTCCCTGTCCATTTATTCCCCCCTGTCCATTTATTCCCCCCCCTCCCTGTCCATTTATTCTCCCTGTCCATTTATTCCCCCCCTCCCTGTCCATTTATTCTCCCTGTCCATTTATTCCCCCCCGCCCTGTCCATTTATTCTCCCTGTCCATTTATCCCCCCCCTCCCTGTCCATTTATTTCTCCCCCCCTCCCTCTCCATTTATTTCTCCTCCCCCCCACTCTCTCCATTTATTTCTCCTCCCCCTCCCTCTCCATTTATTTCCCCCCTCCCTCTCCATTTATTTCCCCCCTCCCTCCCTCTCCATTTATTTCCCCCCCTCCCTCCCTCTCCATTTATTTCCCCCCCTCCCTCCCTCTCCATTTATTTCTCCCCCCTCCCTCTCCATTTATTTCTCCTCCCCCCCACTCTCTCTCCATTTATTTCCCCCCCCCTCCCTCCCTCTCCATTTATTCCCCCCCCTCCCTCCCTCTCCATTTATTCCCCCCCTCCCTCCCTCTCCATTTATCCCCCCCCCCCTCCCTCCCTCTCCATTTATTTATTTATTCCCCCCCCCTCCCTCTCCATTTCCCCCCCTCCCTCCCTCTCCATTTATTTCTCTCCCCCTCCATCCCTCTCCATTTATTTCTCTCCCCCCCCCCCCTCCCTACCTATGTTGTAGCGTGGCCGAGCTCTGTACTGTCCGCGGGTACAGGGAGCTTTTGTTTCCTGTACCCGGCCGGACTAAAAGGAAGTGAACACTCAGTGTTCACTTCCTGTTAGTCCGTCCGGGTACAGGAGACAAATGCTCCCTGTACCGGCGGATCATACAGGGCTGGCCACGCTACAGTGAGGGAGTGACAGGAGGGAGCGCTGAGCGCTTCCCTCCTGTCAGCTCCTCTCCTCATGCTGTGCCCGGGCGGTACGCCCTCATGGACGCACCAGCCCGGGCGAAGCTGCAGCTGCCTGAGGCTCTCTGCAGAGCGCTCGGGCGGCTGCAGCATTAGGGGGGCCGGCGCTCCTGGCGGCGCCCCTTCCCAAGGGGCGCCCTAGGCGGCTGCCTAGTCCGCCTTAATGGTAGCGCCGGCCCTGGATACAATTATTTAAGGTAAATTACATCTGTTTGAAAGTGAAACCAGTTTTATTTTTCATGCAGGCTGTGTCGATCATAGCCAGGGGAGGTGTGGCTAGGGCTGCATAAACAGAAACAAAGTGATTTAACTCCTAAATGGCAGTGAATTGAGCAGTGAAATTGCAGGGGAATGATCTATACACTAAAACTGCTTTATTTAGCTAAAGTAATTTAGGTGACTGTAGTGTTCCTTTAAGTTAAAAGATCAAGCATTGAGGTAAAATGACCAGATTCAAGTATGCAGCGTGTGTTCACTGTGTTCAGAGGTTTTTTTCCTATTCAAGTAATGTGAAAAACATTTAGTAGAGTATTCAAAGGGAAGAAAGTCAGTAATAGGGAAGACTTGCCAAAAATGATGTCAGCTAGTCTTGAAAATGATTTCCACAGCATATAAAGAAACACAATCCAACTAAAGTAAATAATATCTGTATTTATTTTACAAATCCTTGACCAAAAGATTACTCAAGGTTTAGTCTTTGAAAGCTTTTTTTTTTCACTCAATGTGAGTTGTATGGAGCATCAATTAGCTGGCTGATTGTGGAATTGTTTAAATATTTTTTTCATTATTATGAGCAGAAAGTATTATATTTAAAATAGCCTCTAAGTTAGAATTTATCTTAGTATCCTGACTTGCACTCATTGTGATGTGTTCTAGTTTCCAAATAACAAGTAATACATCTTCAAATGTGAATTGTGATTTTCTGGCAACTATGTCATGCTGGAAACAAAGTATGCATATTTACTATATTTCTCATGGTCTGAAGCACTGCTAAAGTTCAACATTGCATTGCGATAGCTTTCTGTAAGCCGTTTTCTTTGCCTAATTTCTGCAAATTTTTTGAGTCGCAGAAAAAAAGGAGTGAAACAGGACACTTTTGTGGAGGAAGAAAAGATGGAAAGATTTAGAAATTTGTTGCATCACTGATAAATATATATTAAATTCAAAAATGACTGTTTAAAGGACCACTATAGTGAGGGAAAACAAACTCGTTTTCCTGGCACTATAGTGTTAATAGGTCCACCCCACCCTCATGGCCCCCCTCCTGCCAGGCTGAAGCTGGAGGAAGGGGTTAAACACTTATCTTTCTCCAGCGCTGGGCTCCATCGGCGCTGGTGACTATCCTCCTTCTTCCGATGTCATCGGCTGAATGCGCGGCAAGAACCGCGCGCGTATTTAGCCAGTCCATAGGAAAGCATTCTTAATGCTTTCCTATGGACGCTGGCGTCTTCTCACAGTGAAAATCACAGTGAGAAGCGCGGAAACGCCTCTAGCGTCTGTCAATGAGACAACCACTAGAGGCTGGATTAACCCATATGTAAACATAGCAGTTTCTCTGACCACTAACCCTAGATGGACCTGGCACCCAGACCACTACATCAAGCTGAAGTGGTCTGGTTGCCTATAGTGGTCCTTTAAGCACAAAATATGTAACAAACGTATTTGAAGGTTAACAGCCCATTATATTTAGCTGAGTCTGACTACATCAGGTACTGATAGCTTCATGTTTAAAAGCAGTCCTCTTTGTTTAAAGGATCACTCCACACACATTCTTTATATGTCTGGAGTCTGTCTTATCTGCAACAGTTTGTAAAATTTTTGTTTTTATTTAGAAAGTGACACTTTTATAATTGGGGGTAGAAACAGCTCCCTGGCTGTCAGTCAGGCAACCAAGGAGGATTTCTTGCATGTCTTAGCATCACAGATCTAACGTAAGAGGCAAGCACATTGAGTAAATGCACGCCTGCCTTGCCCTGTTTGCAATGAGCTGTACTATATCTTTATTGCTTATAGCTACTGTTACAAATCGCTATTTGTAACTGGCCCTTTAAATGGAAAATTGCCCTGCTTCCTTGGATTGTGGAGAAGCCTATTTGCCAGCCTCCTTCCTCATGACTATGGCCCCTGGAAGATTGTGCCCCTGATAATGTATTAACTTTTATTGGGTGTGTATGGCCCTTTAAGAACCGTCTGGGGACATATTGTGACTTTGCTGAACAATACCCCTTTAAGACTATGTCCTCAGACCTGTAAAATAACTTGCCCCTGGCTCTCTCCCACTTGGTTCAGTAAATAGGGCTTACTGAACCAAGTACCACACAGGCGGACCACCCAGAAGTTAAAGTGTGCAGGCAATTTACCTCCCAGGCTGTGAGGTTACTGCAGGTTAATTGCCGAGCGCTGGGTGGCCGCCATTCGGCAGCCAAACACGTGGCGGCGGCCATTTTAGTCATTCGAATGCGGTCAGCGGTGTATGCTAAAGATTCTGTGGAACTAAAATCGGCTACACATTCTGCCGAACACCGCTGACCCTTACCTTCTCCCATACTGAACTTGCAGCTCCAGAGACTAAGTCCCGTTCGAAATGGGACTTAGTCGTTTTTCGGCATGAAATTGACCGACCGCACAGCCCAAATCTATGGAACTGTTTTGGGCAGGAAATTGTGCTTGTGGTCGGTCATAAAGGCACTTCCAGCTAACTTTTGATCCACTGGAGGGATTTGGCTGTTTTTTGAAAGTGTTTATGTTTGATGTATGCTGAGTCTGAATATGCAACTTTTATTGAAATTTAATGTATGGTTTTAAAGTTACAGTGTGTATGTGAAAACTGTATTTTTATTGTATGTAATAATTGGTTTAACTGTTTATCTGAGGGGAGGGAACCTGTGGGCTGTACTATGCTGTTATTGGTTAATTTCATCCTCCCCCTGGGAGTGTCCTGTGTGTACCTTATCCTAATAAAAAGCAGGCTGGGTGTTCCAGTCCTCAGACCTCTTCTGACCCTCAATACCTAGCCTTGTCTCGTTATTGGAGGGAACTGCTATATCACACTGGGGATTGCTATGCTCTGCATATTCCCCTGAGCTCTTAATCACTTAGCTCTTTTAAGAGCTTGTTCCTGTTACGCTCTCCTGGAGGAGAGGTCTTCCCCACACGGTCCTGGAGGACAGAAGCCGATCCAGGGTGGAAGGAAGACGGCGCGGCTCCAGTTAAGCTACGGCGGTTGTGGAGCCTGCGGTGGTTGTGGTGTCGTCTGCAGTGCTTGGAGTCCTCTGAGAGCGCTAGGAGCATCCATCAACGGAGGGTACTCGGTCGGAGTACACGGAGCTCCGTTACAGCTACAGCTACTTGTTCATTGTAAACAAGTAAATTGTTTATTTGCCATTTTGACCACATCCTTTCTAACCTTCAGTAAAATATGAAGGGGCAGCCAAGTTTAATTTGTCACTTAATAATTAGATTTATATAATACCTTTTTGCTATTAGGTAATGTGATTTCTTCATATTTAAATGGACACTATAGTCACCAAAATAACCTTTGTTTAATTATGCAGTTTTGGCGTATATAGATCATGCCCCTGCAGTCTCACTGCTCAGTTCTCTGCCATTAAGGAGTTAAAGGGACTCTCCAGGGAGGCAATTTTACTTACCTGGTTCAAGCGCCGGGAGCCTCGTGAAGCCGCGCCCCCTATTTCGACGAAATAGGCGGGCGCGAGCAGGGAGCAATCAGACGCTTCCATTTGGAAGCGTCATTGCTCCATTGTGAGCATGCGCGGCTTCGCCACACATGCGCACATACTTCAGAGAGCGGCATTCATGCCGCCCTCTGAAGTCCTGAGCACACTACCGCGCATGCGCACGGTGTGCGCGGCCACGAGCTGAGCTGAGTGACAGCTCCGCTCGCGGTCTTTGCCCGCCCCCCTCCTCCGCTGACAGGCTGGAGAGAGAAGGCGCCCACACAGTGCCTTCTCTCTCCTGAACACGTCAGACGTATTTTAATACGTCTGACGTGTCCAGGGCCTTTTTAAGGGCCTGCGTGATAGGAAGTCCCTCTAGTGGCTGTCTGAGTGACGGCCACTGGAGGTATTCATAACAATCAATGTAAACACTGTATGTTCTCTGAAAATACAGTGTTTACATTAGATTGCCTGCAGGGAGCTATAGATAATACCTGAACAACTACATTAAGCTGTAGTTGTTCAGGTGACTATAGTGTCCCTTTAAATCACTTCATTTATGCAGTCCTAGTAATACCTCCCTGCATGTCACTTGCACATAAACACTTCTTTCCTCTAAAGAGTCATCTAATGTTTACACTTCCTTTATTGTAAATTTTGTTTAATTTAGAAATGAATATCTCCTGCACTGTTGATAGCTTTCTAGACCCCGGAGGAGCCTTCTGTATGTGATTAAAGTTAAATGTGCAGACAGGAGATAAAAACTTTTAGAATCAATTAATATCTGATATCAAGTGAAAGCATTTTGTTTTCATGCAGGCTGTGTCAGTCACACCCATGGGGAAGTGTAGCTAGGGCCGAAAAAAAGTAATCTCATAAATGGCAGAAAATTGACCAGTAAGAATAGAATACATGGGTATGATCTATACACAAAAACTGCTCCAATAAGCTAAAGTTGTTTTGGTGACTATATAGTTCCTATAATGTTGGAGGGCTTCACTTTCAAGGGAAAACTCCTTGTTAGACATTCCATAACTGTTGGCAAAAGCGAAATAGTAAGGGGTTCACATTTAGTGCTGTTAAGTTTATAGTCTCAGATTTTTGAGAAATCATCCACTAAACATTTGACATTGAGATTATTTTGCATTATATTTAAATGCATTAGCTTTCTAATGCATTACAACATAGGCAGTCATTTTTACCCAGCAGTTTCCTTTTAATGAGATGTGTAGCAGTTAGACAGATTGATGGGATTGGAATTTATCCCCATTTTAGGAGGAAACTGGGAAAATACCTCTACAAAGGGATAAAAGAGATATGGGCAACTCGCTAAACAAAAAAATATTCCAGTGAAAATAACCAAATTCCAGTTGGGATTCGGTCAGTCAGAGGGAATCTGTAGTTCAGCGATTTTGCATCTGAATTTGGAGTAGTCACAAAGCACCGATTTAAATAAAATTTAGAACTGAAGTAATCCACCAGTATGCATGTTTGCAAATTATCATTCACTTGCTTTCATTGATGTAAATCAGAATTCTATTCTATTTCCTTTCTGATAGCACCAGGAGATAGTGGGCAAACATTTGAAAACCCTCGACAGTGCAAGGGTCAATTATGTGGTGGCTGGCCAGTGAGTTACGGAGCCATTCGGATTAGAGTGAACTTCCTTCCTTCCTCCTTTTCTCCCATCCTCCCAACCTCCCATTCTTCCTTCCATCCTCCCTCCCTACCCAGTCCTCAAGCATTGCTAGACATCAAAATGAGAAAGGATTTTTGACAGGTTGATGAAATAAATAAAAGATAAATGAAGATTAAGTTGTTATGATGCCTGGAGTGATCCTTTTAGGATTTTTGCCCCTCCCTTCACTCCAAAATCTGTGCATTTCAGCCATAAACAATTAACCCCTTAAGGATACAATTTCTGGAATAAAAGGGAATCATGACGGAATATTTCCGTCATGTGTCCTTAAGGGGTTAATCAAGCCATCATGTAAACAGGCCGATACTAATATTTATAATTGCTTACTGCATGTGCCTGTAAATGCATGTGGTTTTTAAATTAGGATAGTACATTGACTTTAGTGTGTTTCTTTATAATTTTCCATCCATCCACCCTCCTTTTATAATTCAAAATAATAACAGAAAAGCCATAAACCACTATTCTGGTCTGGGCATAGGTGTCCCTTTAAGAAGAAATTGCCTCTAGTGGCAGTCAGCATGTAAACATTACTATTTCTCAAAATCAGCCATATATACATTTGTCAGATAAAAGGCACAATATCTATGCGCCAAAACTATAGTATGAAGATCTAGTGGTGTTGGTGCTTATAAAAGGGAATCAGTTAACTGACCACATAAATATAATTACGTCAATAAATAAATTTGAATAATTCTGATGAGAATATGGATGCCACATACTGCTGGACAAGCTGCTTAAAATGTGACAATTATTATAGTGAGAACGTAAATTAGCTATTTCAGTAAAAAAAAATAAATAATAATTTGTATATGGTACTGCGTGAAGATATCATTATTTGGTTGTGGACATTTTTTACAAACCTATTTCTCTTGATCTGTGCATTCTACAAACATAGCACACAGTGTTTTCTGTGTAATACATTCAAACTGTACATTGAAGTCAATATAATTTTTCAAATAATTAGTAACTGAAGTGATTATTGTGGTGTTATAATATGGGCACTCTATTCAGTATACAGTAGTGACACAGCTTTCATAATATAAAAATTATTTTGTTCAACAATACAGATTATTATTGTAGTCGAAATATAATAAAATGTAAGGATACATTTAATAAATGCAATATATTTTTCTTTTTCATGTAATATGTCATGTTCATTGGTTGTTTGCACATAAGAAGCTAAGACAAAATAGATCATTCAACAGATAGCAATGTGCTGAATGAATAACTTTATTCTTGCACTTATACTGCCATCTAGTTGTCATCATGTTAGCAGAGGACATTTTAATAATATTGTTCACATATATTCAAGAGACTACTTGAAAAAGGAATTTTTATCTAAAGCAGGCTGATCCCATCCTCAGGTGTTGTTGAACTACAATTCCAGTTATTCTCATCCACCAATAAACTTTCAGAAATTTAAAGGGACAATGTAGGAACCTTAACTACTTCACCTTATTGAAGTGATTATAGTGTGTGGAGCTCCCTTACACCATCCTTCCATGCAGTTTTAAGAACTCTCACAGCCTATCCCTTCTGTGCTACTTGGGTTAATGAACCTAAAGCATTAGCATCAATTGGTGGCTTTGATTGACTAAGAGTGTTAGCGGTCCACTTTCAGCCGATTACAGTCCTGGTGTGAATTGGTATATTTAGAAGGAAGTATGAAATCTCTGCCTGAGCCATTTTAGCTGCAAAAATAGTTATTAGTAACTCACCTACATTTTCTCAAACCAGCACGACTACCCTATCACACTTCTAGAATCAAAGACCCTCCTTGTCCATTTAAAATATTGGGAGGTATGGGAAACAGAGCTGAGTGGGTGGAATATGTAAATACTTTTTCACATCTCCACATTTCTAGGGTTAGAGACTAAATTGCCTATTTGCAGAGAGGTTAAAATCCACATTGTGTCTACTTTTTCTTTCAAAATTTGTTGGCCAAAAAAAAATAAAAAAATTATCATATTTCATTAGCAGTTTGGGAGATGTCTTTGTGATGTACTTGTGGATGCTCTGTATTTCATCCATGAATGTGTCCTTGCACTCATGATGCAATGACCTCCTTCCTTCCAGCTGATTTACAGTGTCTAGGTGCTGTATTTTGGGTTGAATCCACCATTTATTGTGAGTAATTTCCAGGTCTTGATATCCATGGTGTCTAGCTCTTCTCGTGGCAGGGTTATTATCCCAGCTGGGTACCTGATGACTGTTTTGGTGTATGTATTGATGGCACAGATCTTATTCATTGAGCTGGGGTTTCAGGGCCTGTCTTACTTTGTGTAGATATTGCTGTCCTCCTTGACTCTTCCCCATGGTTCCCATGTGTTTGTGGTATCCCCAGATACTTGCAGATGTTCTCTACATCACTTATTTGGTCTTCTGGCTCTTCCACTTCTTCAGTCCTGGTCATCTTCCATCTTTTTGATATTATCCATCCACAATTATTTAGTCCGAACAACCTTCTAATGTGATTGCTGTATACCCTAGTTAGGTGGATCAGTGAGTTGCCATGCATTGTGGCTGAAACAGATCCCCTATACTCCAACTGAGTATATCCATTGTAAGTCACCCAAGTTCCAAAGTCAAGCAGTTATTATAGCTCTGGTATACCTAAACATCAGTCAAGACTTGATGAAGAGTACAAGAAGGAAATTATTTATTATGGCCCAGTGGCCTACTTATATACACAGACCCCCAGCATAGGGTCTCCATTCACTTGTACAGTAGCCCACCCAGGCGCCTCTGTGTGTGGGAGATAAGAGAGCTAGCATTTGCTTAATCTAATTATCTTCCAGTCACTAGAATTAAAAAATATTACCAACAATCATTAAAAATATACATAATATATATCTAAACCCCCACAAGCATTATATCCACGGATAATATTTGCATATATGGTTACAGGAAAAGCTCATCTGGAATGGGTGATTAGTATTGTGGGAAAAAGGGTATTGGGTGCATACCCAATACCATTTTCTGTTTATATCCCTGGATAGCCTGGATCTGAGCGCCCAACATATCCAAATAGAGCTCAGATCCCACAAACACAGCTGAATCACCACCATGGTTACGTTTTGACTGACCACACACAGTACCCGAGAAATAGGGGAAGCAGTTGGTCACTTTCAGGAGTTCAGAAACTAATGAAATGTCGAACGGTTCCCCTGGCTCATAGGTAGCGATTGTACGCCTAGTTCGTGCGAATAATCCTACTGAACAGCGCTCTCCTGTCTTGTCGGGGAAAGAAACAGACATTCATATTAAATTACCGGTGTTCGTGAGGTCAAGTGTCTGACTTATAGTTGTTGTTCGGTTATATGAACGGCAGCCACACAGGGAGAGCACTTAAGTTTGTCGGTAGTTTGTAGTTAATGAGCCAGGGGGGTGGTCGATGTTCAGTAGATTGCAGCTCCCGAACTGGGAAAATGTGAATGGGGTTCGGGAAACATAATATACAAAAATGTAGCAGGGAAATGTCTTAAACACCGGGAAAATAGTGAGTTTTTAACAGAGGCATTTAACTTCATTTTGTCCATGTAGAGGAGGTGGCTGATGGTAGCTCCACTCTCAAAACCATATCTCTATCTACTCCTAATGATGATCTGACTGAGGGGTTAAGGCCTGTGCAGAACGGCACGAGGGATAGTGCATCACCTTGCTATATGCCACGTTTTAAGTTCCCTTGTGTAGTTGTTATTGAATTGGCTTCTAGTGGAGGCTATGATGCCTGACAGGACATGTTGTCGGGTGATTGTTCTGTAGTTAGCTGGTGTTGTTTTCTTTTGAGATTAATTTGTGGCCAATAATGTTCTGCCTTGTGGAAGACAGTCAAGTTCGAGCCTGATACAAGTAGCTTCTACTTATTTATCCAGTAGGTGTGTATCATGTCAGGTCCTGGGCTGACCAACCCTCCATGTGGGCTACTCAATGGACTGTTGGATATCTTCTACTGAAACGGCAACTAGTTCCTGTTCTGGAAGCATATAGTGGTCTGCTATCAGGTCCTGTAGCCACTGGGACTTGGTGTTATTTGATGGTTCTTTCTCCCATATTTTCTTCGGACACTCTTCAGTCTCAGCTCTGGGTTGGTCTAGGGAGGATATTGTTACACTGCAGATGTGCGTGCATCCTGGATGATTGTTTGGTAAAAGGGCATTTATTCTCTGCCCCTCTGGTTTATCTGCTCAGTCTGGTTTGTTGACTTGCCTTGACTTGCCTAAGTAGTAGCCAGTATCTATCCTTAATCTTAATCTTAATCTATTCTTAATCTTCAGTGAATTTGATCCAGTGTTCTAAGTTTCTTATAAAACTATAAATAGATTGACATGGATATAGATAGATATGGATATATGACAATCCTCACTTAGAATAACATACAGATTGAATCTATATCCCTTGCACTCTGTAGGTATGTGGGTCTTTTTAACAGCAAGAAAAAATGCTTCTGCTGGTAAAAAATGGGGGATTAATAACTAAATCAACACAACATGACATGCCCTGGAGATTCTACATGGTTTAGCAAAAGCTGTTTTCAGTGAAAATGTAACCCAAAGTATATTTTCTAAACTATAATAACCAATTAATATTTATTCATTTTAAATTAAGATATTGTGTTTCCGCATGTTTGTGTCACACAGAAGGTAAAATAAAAATTGCTCTTATTGCAATTAAACGACTGGACAAATTGCTTGGATAAATTTTCTTCCAACAAGTAATTCGTTCTTCATTCATTGTCATTGCAATTTGGCCAATCGTGTTCAGAAAGAATGGATACATTTCCAGAAATTAGGAAGAATATGCATTCGTCTGAATACAAATGCAACTTTATTCACTATATTTGTCACTACAAAAAAACTTAAAATACGAGGTAGTCTGAAATATTCTGGTTCACTTACTTTCCATTTTGCAAAGAAACTGATATGCAAAAATGTAACTTGATGGAAGTCTTGTTTAATTAAAAACGCAATTAAAAAACAGAACAAAGACAATCTTGTAAATGTATTATAAATGGTATAGCCTAGCTATAGTGATTATTTTGTCATCCAGAAGGCAGTAAACGTTGCCTTCGAGAGATGCGTGAAGCTCTGTTTGTCAGTATGTCAATATTTACCTAATATGTGTTCAGGCCACCCAGACACTAACGTGAAATGGAAAAAGAAATATAATGCATGGAAACTTTCCAAGTCACACACTAATTACAGTTGAAGAGTTTGACCATGACATACTGAGCAAAATGCTACTTAAATTACATAAGTCATGACAGAATGAGATGCTACAATAAGGAATAATTATACAGCATTTGGTTTATTGTAAGCGTTCATTGATTTTTTTTTTTGTTTTCGTATAGATCATGGTTTAACAATGTTTACATCAATTTTACTGTTGCCATATACATGCAATTTGTTGTTTTTCTGTGTTTATTTAGTATGTCAGATCTATATTTGGTGGCTAAATTATAAAGGCATTTGTTAGTCTGGAAGGTGTACCAAATTCACTTTCTGTGTTTGCAGTTATATCTCATAATAACAACACCGTATGGGGGGATCATAAGATGAGATACATATAACTAGGTGCCAATACTCCACAGCACTCCCTCATATGCCCAAACCAAATATAATAAAAAAGGAGATTGCACACTAGACTGCTCCTAAGAGATACAAATAAGTGTTTTATTAGACCATACAGGTTATAACAAACACAAAGCAAAACATTAAATGGAGCATAATAACTCAATTCAGAGTGACAACAAAAAGGCAAATAAATTAACCAATGACCACAACTTACACAAGCCTATTCTGGCAGAAACACGAGCCCTTAATGCCCCCAATGTTCCGGCACCACCTGGCTGCCTTTCTCAAAGGTTTCAACATAGGCTTGTGTAAGTTGTGGTTATTGCCATTGGTTAATTTAGTTTTCTTATTGTTGAATTGAGTTATTTGAATTGAGTTATTATGCTCCATTTGATGTTTTGCTTTGTGTTTGTTATAACCTGTGTGGTCTAATAAAACACTTATTTGTATCTCTTAGGAGCAACCTAGTGTGCAATCTCCTTTTTTATTATATTTGATGCAGTTATATCTTAAACATATGGCAGCTTGTTTGCATTAGATGGTAGTGTAAGCTGGTCACCATCATAAAGTGCAGATTGTGTAGAATCAGTAGCAGTTAGTAATGTTTCAAGATAGTGGGGCTAGATTATATCTTTAGAATTCGACTCTGTCCACTTAAAGGAACACTATAGGCACCAAGCAGCAGGCCGGCACGTCCTATAGGCAAGTTAGGCAGTTGCCCAGGATGCACCGGCCCAGAGGGCGCAAGATTTGAGTGACCTGGCACTCGCACTCAATGTAGCATGGCCAGGGCGACGCGGACCGCAGTACCTGGCCAGACTGACAGGAAGTGCTCTCTCAGTGAGGACTTCCTTTCAGTCCGCCGGGTACAGGAAACAGAAGCTCCCTGGCTGTCATGAAGGAAGTGCTCAAACCAGAAGTGCTTCAGTTGCAGCCCATCCACATCCCCCAGCTCCCCGGGATGAGGGGATGGAGGACGAAATGATGACCGTGTTCATCAAGCTGCTGGCGGCTGCCTTCTACTGGGTCAGTTCGTTCCTCATCATGGTGGTGAACAAGAGCGTGCTGACCAGCCGCAGTTATGGGGGAGGAAGGGGGCAAAGTGCGGGCTGGAGGGGGGAGGAGGGAGAGCATCTAGCCCTCTGTAATCACTGTATGGAGCTCTGCTGGATGTATGGAGCTCTCTGTAATCAGTGTGTGTAGCTCATCTGGTTGTGTGTCTGTTATCACTGTATGGGGATTTGCTGTTTGTATGGAGCTCTCTGTAATGGAGCTCTGCTGTATGTATGGAGATCTCTGTATTCAGTGTAGGGAACTCTGCTGAATGAATGGAGCCCTCTGTAATCAGTGTATGGAGCTGTTCTGAATGTATAGAATCCTCAGTTATCAGTGCATAAAGCTCTGCTGAATGCATGGAGCCATCTGTAATCAGTGCATGGAGCTCTGTGTATTTACTATATGGAGCTCTGCAGAATGTATGAAGGCAGAGCCCTCTGTAATCAGTGCATGGAGCTCTGCTGGGTGTATGGAGCTCTTTGTAATCAATGTATGGAACTCTCTGTAATCAGTGTATGGAGCTCTGTAATCAATGTATGGAGCTCTCTGTAATCAGTGTAATCAGAGATCATTAAGGGTCTCACACACAGACACATCGAAACGTACAATGCATCCTACACTCACACAGAAACACACCATGCTTCCTTTACACATAGACAATGCATACCACACACACACACACACACACACACACACACAATACAGCACTTGCACACATACTCAGAAGCACAAAATGCATCCTTTACACACACACAGCATCCCTTACATACAAAAAAACACACAATGCTCCCTTATGCACACACACACACACACACACATCATCATCATCCTCTTGTCCTCATCTGGTGGTAAGTAGGCAATCCAGTAAATTATTAGTGGCACTAAGCTCTAATTTACCTTACATTAAAGGGACACTATAGTCAGGGGTGGAGCTTCCTATAGGCGACTTAGGCAGTCGCCTAGGGCACCCCTTAGGAAGGGGCACCACCAGAAGCATCAGCCCCCCTCATGCTGCAACACTGCCCAGGCCGGCGGGTCCATGAGGGCACACCGACCAGTGGTGCAAGATATGAGGGATCAGCAGGAGGGAAGCGCACAGCGCTCCCTCCTGCCAGTCCCTCAGTGTAGCGTGGCCGAGCTCCGATCTGGTCAGTGAGCACGTCCTGTTAGTCCGGCCGGGTACAGGAAACAGAAACTCCTGTACCGCGGACCGGACCGGAGCTCAAGGTAGGAGAGGGGGTGAGGGGTGAGAGACCACCATGGGAGGGGCAGTGGGGGGTAGAGGAGAGACCTCTGTGGAAAGGAGGGGGGGTGATGAGAGATCACTAAGGGAGGAAGGGGTGAGGAGAGACCACTAAGGGAGGGAGGAGTGGGGTGAGGAGAGACCACTAAAGGAGGGAGGGTGGGGGTTAGGAGAAACCACTAAGGGTGAGAGGAGAGGAGAGACAAGGAGGGGGGAGAGTAGAGACCACTAGGGGAGTAGGGGGGAGGAGAGACCACTAATGGAAAGGGGGGAGGAGGGGGGAGGAGGGGAGAGACCACTAAGGCGGAGGGGGAGAGGAGAGATCACTAATGGAATGGGGGGAGAAGAGGAGTGTACACTAAGGGAGGCGAGGGAGGAGAGTAGAAACCACTGGGTGGGGGGTTAGAGGAGAGACCACTAATGGGGTGGAGGAGAGGATAGATGACTAAAGGAGGCAGGGGAGAGCTCTATGGGAGGGTGGGTAGGAGAAAGAACTAAGGGATGGGGGGGCACCAAGGGATGGGGGAAGGGCAGGAGAGAGCACTAGGAGACAGGAGGGGAGAGCTGTAAGCAACGGGAGGGGAGAGCACGACGGGAAAGGGGGCAGGGAGATCACTAAGGGACAGGGTAGATCACTAAGGGACAGTGGGGCAGGGGAGAGCTCTAAGGGACAGGAGGGGAGAGCAGTAAGGGATAAGAGGAGAGAGAGCCTGAGGAAGGGGGAAAGAGAAGCACAAAGGGGCTGGTAGGCCCCTATTCTACCCCACAAACTCTCTCCTTCATACTACACACACAATGCTTCCCTATACATAAACAGAAACACACAATGCATCCCTATACAAACAGAAACACACCATGCTTCCCTTACACACAGGGACACATACAATGCATCCATTACACACACACACAGACACACACACAAACACACACTGCTCCTCATACACACACACATAAACACAATGCATCTGTTACACACACTCAATGCACCCCTTACAGACACACACACTGCATCCCTTACATACACAGAAACACACCTTGCATCCCTTACACATACAAACACAGATTCACACAATGCATCCCTTAAACACAACCAGAAACACTTAATACATCCCTTACACACAACTACACACTGCTTTCTATCCCTTACACAAAAAACACACTGTAGCGGAGCGCTAGGTCCACATAGACTTTCTCTGCTGATAATCCAAGAATAGTTCAGGAACAAGTAGTTAACACAGCAAGCACAGCATAAGCAGCAAATAAAACAATCCACGAATATCCCATCACGTTTCCCAATAACTGGACGACACACATTCGCACTGGACGACATCTCCTCCCCTCAGCCTGAGAGATAATACAATTAACCGATAAGTTTTAACATACAATTTTCCCCATTTTCCAGATGTACCCCAAAGACATGACATAAACCCCTAAATGATACATCTCCTGATAGCCCTGATCTGGGTGAGGAACATGCTCAAAAATCACCCAGATCGGATCAGGGGTTCGGGAATTTCCTGGAAGTGTTTGTTTGACCGACCGCACACGAGGCAATAGCCGAAAGCAGTTCCATGTATTCTGGCCTTGCGGTCGGTCTCTGTTCGCACAGTAACAGACACGAAAATACTGAACAGAATAGACTTTGCCTGGATTCGTATGAATCCCCTTGTTCGTGGGCATCTTTCTGCCAAACGCCGGGACGTTTGTGTGTTTCCTCACGAACGGGTGGAGGTATGGAGGTCTCTGCAGTGTTCGCGTGGTCGAGTGTCCGATTTGTGTTCCAGACACTAAACAACCAAACACCGCTGGGCGAACGGAGGTATTCAACTTTGTATCTATTGCGTTTTTACCGAACAACCAGACACATTCTTATGAATTACAGTACATACAAGTAACAAAACCATAGGAAATAATGTTGCAATAAGAAAAGTTATGGACAGCCAAATGTAATCCGCTACACTACTCCCCCTTGCCCACAAGCCGGCATACACATTATGATTCATCACGGATCGGCTTGGGGATGTCTGGGGTTGCTCACGGATCATTTTTCCAAGTCAGTTATAAATGCATTTTTCAATTGTTGGAATGCCTGCTCACACTCCGGGGTCCAGGTTACTTGGTGGGGAAGGTTTTTCTTGGTAAGGTCAGTAAGGGGCTTGGCCACGGCACTATAGTTGGGGACAAACCTCCTGTAGTACCCTGCCGTCCCTAGAAAAGCTAACACCTGAGTCTTGGTTCAGGGGGTTGGCCACTGGGCTACGGCCTCTACTTTCGCTGGCTCAGGTTTTTGCTTCCCACAGCCAATGCAGGAGGTACTGGACCTTGGCCATCCCTAAGTTGATACACAATGACCAAACAGGGTTCGTTAAAAGTAGGCAGGGATCCCATAACTCCAGGAAAGTGCTGAACATTCTTGCGGGGATAGAGAGGGAGGGGGAGTGCTAATTAAATTTAACTTCCTACGGCAAATCATAGATAGAATCATGGCATACACAGCCCCTGCGACCAATGTGTCTTGTGGAGGCTTTCTGTCTACCAAATTCCCTATAACGAATGGGACTCGACAGGGTTGTCTGCTTTCCTCCCTGCTCTACATTCTCTCCCTAGAACCGCTGGCACAAAAAATAAGAGATCACACACATATACGAGGCATCCAAATGTCCGGGAGTGACTACTGTCTCGCCCTCTTTGCGGATGATATCTTTATAGCACTTTCAAACAAACACCAAGCACTACCCCATATCCTGTCCCTATTGAAGCAATTTGGTGACCTATCTCACTATCGTTTAAACCAAGATAAGACGCAAGAACATTGGGATGTCAAAGGCAAGGGTGTCAGTGTTACAGGACACACAAATTCGACTGAAGATCTTCTTCATTCACATATTTAGCGATTAAAATCACACCCTCGATATCAGGCATTGTAAAGAATAGCTATACACCTTTGATCCATATGTGTAAATCTGAGATGCTCAAGTGGAAAGCAGCTAACTTAACGTGGTTGGGTAAAATCAATGCATTCAAGATGCTGACCCTTCCATGCGTTTTATATGTTTTTCGCATGTTACCAATTCCAGTCCCTAGTTCACTCCATAAGTCTCTACAGTCAACGTGCAGCTCATTTATTTGGGGTGGCCAGAGACTACCTGTCTCTTTCCTACAAAAAACACCGCCCAATGGGGGAGTTGATTTCCCTAACATAGGTCTTTACACTAAAGCTTCTGCACTAGCAGCAGGGATAACCATACTCACACCCCAGGGTCTAATACAATGGGTTGTTTTATAGAGAGCTCAGTTTCCAGACCGATCCATTAAAGACTACTTGTGGACCCCGATACACCTCTGTGAAATTTATAGGAGCTTACTTCCTCCTACTAAACTGACATTGACAGTGTGGGACAATTTCATGTCACGGTTGGTTTATAAATCCAAAATTCACCCGAAAGCTCAGTTGACAGTGCTTATAATGCAGTCAGTGCCCCTAGATCAGTGATGGCGAACCTATAGCACGCGTGCCACAGGTGGCACGCCGGGCCCGCCTTGTTGGCACGCAGCCATAGGTCGCCGGGAGAGAGGGGGCTGCTGGCTGTCTGCAGAGTAGGCACCTGCCTGCCTGAAACGGCAGGCACCTACTCTGCTTCCAGGTCGGGAGGCAGGGAGGGCTCTAGCAAGCAGCTCCCCTGTCCTCCCGCGCGATGCTGTGTGGAGCGTTGCCGCGCGTTACCATGGCAACGCCCCACACAGCATCGCGGAGGAGGACAGAAGAGCTGCTTCGTAGCTGCCACAAACAAACTTACCACTGGACCACTAGGGATGACTGTGTCCCCCCCCCCCCCCCCTTCACCAAAGGTAAGAGGAAGGTGGGGGGGGTGGTACAGCATTAATATAGCTTTTGTTTTGTTTTGTTTTATGTATTTTTACCCCTTACCACCCTCAGCACCCCTTACCACCCACAGCACTCCTTACCACCCACAGCACCCCTTACCACCCTCAGCACCCCTTACCACCCACAGCACCCACAGCACCCCTTACCACCCTCAGCACCCCTTACCACCCACAGCACCCACAGCACCCCTTACCACCCACAGCACCCACAGCACCCCTTACCACCCTCAGCACCCCTTACCACCCTCAGCACCCCTTACCACAGACAGCACCCACAGCACCCCTTACCACCCTCAGCACCCCTTACCACCCTCAGCACCCATTACCACCCTCAGCACCCCTTACCACCCACAGCACCCCTTAACACCCACAGAATCCCTTACCACCCTCAGCACCCCTTACCACCCCTTACCACCCTCAGCACCCCTTACCACCCACAGCACCCACAGCACCCCTTACCACCCTCAGCACCAACAGCACCCCTTACCACCCACAGCACCCCTTACCACCCACAGCACCCACAGCACCCCTTACCACCCTCAGCACCCCTTACCACCCACAGCACCCACAGCACCCCTTACCACCCTCAGCACCCCTTACCACCCACAGCACCCTATTTTTACCCCTTACCACCCTCAGCACCCCTTACCACCCACAGCACTCCTTACCACCCACAGCACCCCTTACCACCCACAGCACCCCTTACCACCCTCAGCACCCCTTACCACCCACAGCACCCACAGCACCCCTTACCACCCTCAGCACCCCTTACCACCCACAGCACCCACAGCACCCCTTACCACCCTCAGCACCCCTTACCACCCACAGCACCCCTTACCACCCTCAGCACCCCTTACCACCCATAGCACCCACAGCACCCCTTACCACCCTCAGCACCCCTTACCACCCACAGCACCCCTTACCACCCACAGCACCCCTTACCACCCTCAGCACCCCTTACCACCCCTTACCACCCTCAGCACCCCTTACCACCCACAGCACCCACAGCACCCCTTACCACCCTCAGCACCCCTTACCACACTCAGCACCCACAGCACCCCTTACCACCCTCAGCACCCCTTACCACCCTCAGCACCCCTTACCACCCACAGCACCCTTACCACCCTCAGCACCCCTTACCACCCTCAGCACCCACAGCACCCCTTACCACCCTCAGCACCCCTTACCCCCACAGCACCCCTTACCACCCACAGCACCCCTTACCACCCTCAGCACCCCTTACCACCCACAGCACCCCCTACCCACACAGCACCCCTTACCCCCACAGCACCCCTACCACCCACAGCACCCCTACCACCCACAGCACCCCTTACCACCCTCAGCACCCCTTATCACCCTCAGCATCCCTTACCCCCACAGCACCCCTACCACCCACAGCACCCCTTACCACCCTGAGCACCCCTAACCACCCACAGCACCCCTTACCACCCTCAGCACCCCTTACCACCCACAGCACCCTTACCACCCACAGCACCCCTTACCACCCTCAGCACCCCTAACCACCCTCAGCACCCCTTACCACCCACAGCACCCCTTACCACCCTCAGCACCCCTAACCACCCACAGCCCCCCTTACCACCCTCAGCACCCCTAACCACCCACAGCCCCCCTAACCACCCACAGCACCCCTTACCACCCACAGCACCCCTACCACCCACAGCACCCCTTACAACCCACAGCACCCCTAACCACCCACAGCACCCCTTACCACCCACCGCACCCCTTACCACCTACAGCACCCCTACCACCCACAGCACCCCTTACCACCCACAGCACCCCTTGCCCCCACAGCACCCCTACCACCCTAAGCACCCCTTACCACCCACAGCACCCCTACCACCGACAGCACCCCTTACCACCCACAGCACCCCTTACCCCCACAGCACCCCTACCACCCTAAGCACCCCTTACCACCCACAGAACCCTTACCACCCACAGCACCTCTTACCCCCACAGCACCTCTTACCCCCACAGCACCCCTTACCCCCCACAGCACCCCTTACCCCCCACAGCACCCCTTACCCCCACAGCACCCCTTACCCCCACAGCACCCCTACCTCCAGCACCCCTAAGCACCCCTTACCACCCACAGAACCCTTACCACCCACAGCCCCCTTACCCCCACAGCACCACTTACCACCCACAGCACCCCTACCACCACAGTACCACCCACAGCACCCCTACCACCCACAGGACCCCTACCACCCACAGGACCCCTACCACCACAGTACCACCCACAACACCCCTACCACCCACAGAACCACCCACAGCAGCCCTACCACCCCTACTACCCCTTACCTCCACAGGACCCCTACCACCACAGTACCACCCACAGCACAGCACCCCTACCCACCCACACACACACAGCACACCCCCCCCCACACACACACACACACACAGCACTCCACACCCTTACACACACACACTGCACCCCTCAATGCAGTATGTGTGTGTATTCAGCAGTCTGTCTGCATGTGTACTCAGCGGACTGTGTGTGTGTGTATTTAGCGGACGGTGTGTGTGTATGTATTTAGCGGACGATGTGTGTATGTGTTTAGCGGACGGCGTGAGAATGTGTTCTGCAGTCTGTGTGTATGTATTGCATTTGTTGGAGATACTAATAAATATAAGCTGAATTTTATCTATGTATATCATTATTTAAAATCTGTATCATTGAACTCTCTGTTGTGTTCTTCTTTTAAAACAAAAGATGTTAAATTAGTTCGGACAACTGTACAAGTAGTTTTTTCTAAACTTAAACCTCAGTATTCAGGTTTAATTGCAGTGTTGGCACTTTGAAGGAAAAAAAGTTGGCATATATTGCGGTTTGGGCACTCGGGCTCAAAAAGGTTCGCCATCACTGCCCTAGATGGATGGCACAATCTAGGCATCACACAAATTGGCCACCTACTAGATGGGAATAGGATGCAAACCTTCCCTGAATTGCAGGACTTGTGGGGTATCCCTAACCAGGATGCTTTTTTATATCTGCAAGTGAGAAGCTTACTGTCCTCCCACACTCACACACAACTTATCACTGGTACAGACCCCCAGTTATTATCGCCCCCCCTTAGTACTGCTCAGATGCTGGGCGACCCCAACTAAACCGAAGGCCCTATCTCTTTGCTATAGAGCCTGGCTAGAAATGCAGCATGTTTAACAGGTATCTTGCAAGACACACTGGGAAGCTGACTGTGGAGAGGAACTCACAGACAGTATGTGGCTGCGCACACTCAATGGCTTGTCCAAATGGACAAAATGTTATACGCACACATTGAGGCACACAGGAAGCTTCTTTACAAATGGTACTTGATACCACATAAGCGGCACAAGATTTATCCGACTGTTTCCTCCAAATGTTGGAGATGCATGTCTGAGGAAGGTACCTTGCTTAATATCGTTCAAAGAATGTTGGGATTGTTGGGAGTGCGAATCTTCACATTGACAATTCCCACATGTCTTCTACTGCTGCCTGATACAAGCCCTAGCCATACTCATCAACAACTGATAGCAATGGTCATTCTAGCAGCTAGGAACTTAATAGCGACAAACTGGAAAGCGCCAAGTTGCTCATCTTTCACTCAGCTTAAGGACAACAATTCTATATATATGAGATGTCCCTAGACTCTACTTTACTTTACTCTACCCAGGCAACATGGGCAAGCTGGGTATCGCTTACACAACCTAGTGATGTATAGGTATGTACCCCTAATCCTTTCTTCTTTCTTCTCCTTTCTTTTTGATTCAGGGCACAAAACCCCGGAAAGACACCCCCCTTCCCCCCTTATGCAGCTACTCACCGACTGACCAAACACTTTCTGTGATTATCTCTCTCTCTGGGTGCCACCCAGTGTTCATCTCACTACACATACCGCTGCTTTATATTAGTATCTTCTTATTCCACATATTTGGATATTTGTGATAGTTATGTTGTTTTACAGTTCTTTATTGTGGATTTGTCCTTACTGTAATGATAATGTGAACTCAAATGGACATAGTGTCTTTCCAACGAATGTGTCATTATATTGTACTTTGGATTACGACCATTTGTAAGCTGTTGACATACAATGTTTTTATCATTATTCACTGCATTGTAACTATGTCATGAGTATTTGTCACATCATGCCATGTTCTGCGGAGATGTCTGGCCTTGGCTTCTGGTATCCAGTACACTTTTTACAATTCTTGTTTAGTTTTTCTTGGGGTTTTCTGGTTTTCTATTCCATGTCTGGTTTTCGTTGTGCTGGGTTTTGTTTGTTTCAGTCTGGACCTGCAGCAGTGGTTTCAAGTACTCTGCAATTTCTGGCAGGTATGTGCTGTATGTGCTTTAATATTGTTCATTTAGCAGACATTAGGCAGTTAGTGTAGGACCTGCCTAATATGGGGTACATTGATGTTGTGGCAGGCTTATTCAATGTATGATCATATAATGTAACTAAATCCCCATAGATTTTCACATATAGTACTTAGTTATGTCTACTCTTGTTTTGCCTATTATATCTTGTCTTGTTTTATTTTGTATCCCCAGTCCATGTACAGTCCTGTCCTGTCCTGCCCCTGTTCTGTTAATGTTTCCCCTATGTATTGTGTACATGTTCTGGGTTTAGCTTCCTATCCTTCTCTGGTTCTGGGTTCTACTAGTTCTGTCTTGTTTTCATGTTTAGTGTCTGTTCTAGTCTTGCCTTGTTTCTGTACTGGATACATTCCTGCTGCAGAGCCTACCAATTCAGCTCCTGGGAGGCCTGCTTATTTCCAAGCTCCTAGTTCCTGTGATCCGCTAAAGCTGCATCAGGGTTCTGGTATGTGGCCGCACAAACGCTGGTGCTCAACACCAGGGGGCATGGGGTTACCCTGCACCAGACCCTGCTAATCCACTTCCATACTGTGACTCCTACTCTCAACTTCAGGCATACTGGGTCCCGGTCGTCCGACCGCCGCCCAGATATTGGCTGGGTCCTGGTCACCGGACCGCCACCCTGACAGTAGTATTTGATGAAAATTTCAATAAACTACAAATATAAAATAAACAAAAACAAAAGGGATAACATAACAGAAGTCCTAATCACTTACTCAGGTTTTCAAAGTAAAACGTCTGCCCCTGGGGGTTTCTGGTAAGAAAGGTAGTGACTCACTTAGAATTAGATTCTGGCTCCCAAGCAGGTCCAAATACACATGTCAGTATCTTTGGATATATACCCTGTGGATTACCAAGCCTCGCCCAGATGTGGAGATAAGGCTTTCCTATAGTAACTATAAGTGAGCACCCCCTTGTGTTCCAGACCAACATCAATTCAAATGGAAACATTGGGTTCTATCTCCTCTTATGTACTTGCTACAGAAATAATAATTGCATCTATGAATTTGTTACCATTTTAAATGAGGCTCAATTATTATTATTGAGTGACTGGAGCCAGGAACCCACTTGACCCACAATGGTACTTTGCATTGAACATGGAGACACCTGCACATGCCTACTTGTACTGGAACCCATACACGTTATGTTGCCTGGCACGCACCACGCAAGATGCTGCTGCATCTCCACCTACACCGAAGTCACTGGACTGTTTGGCCTGCCAACGTTATGCTCTTGCTAGGACTAGTGGACTACGGCTAATGACCCACGATTGCAGTGATACTACAAGCCATGAATGATGCTGTTCCGAACGCACTTACACATGTTACATGTAGATGCACCCTTTTAGTTACCACACACGCACACTCAGACCAGAACGCTGGTTCCTAAGGTCTGGACACTAGGAGGGGACACATGCAGAGATCTTTTAGTTGCCCCAAGGTTTTTGATTTCATTCTCTGATTATTTATTCTGCCATACCAAGGTAGGCGAAGCAGGAGACTTACCGTGACACATCCTTTACTTTTTTTTCTGTCCCTGATCTGCCACAAATCACTACCCCTCCACCCCCTGTTCATTTGGGCTTGAGCAACCATAGCCAGAGTGGGAGATTACCCGGAACCCAGCTTGTCTGGTCCAGGGAATTTTCCTACCTCAGTGGCTCCCACAGGAGCAACAGCTGCTTACTATTCCACACACGACATGTTGACCAGCAGCCGGATACCGACAGACAGCCATCCATTACCATATAGCCTAACTAGTCCCTACCATGCTCTGTGACCGCCTATTGGAAACAACCCCACCCTCGCTAGCACACTGCACTCAGCCCCAAGCTGGACATGTGGACTAGTGACCTAGAATGACCAGCAAACTGAGACCATACCAAAAATCCCCCCTGAGCATAGGCAAAATGCACCTTGGACCAAGTCTCTTTTCCCCAGTGGACCTCAAACTCCTCTCGATTAAAGCCCGAGGGCTTAACAACCCTGAGATATGATCACTTGCCCTGTAAGATTTTAAAGTCCAAAAGGCCCATTTAGTTTATATACAGGAAATTCACTTCCGGGAATGCAGCGTACAGAAATTAACCAATCATATCTATACACAAGGCTACTATGGGAACAACCCTGAAGGCAAATGGAGGGGGACCGCAATACTTATACACAAATCGATCACATTCTTACAGACCGAGACCAAAACAGATGGCAATGTCCACTACATATATGTTAAGGGTTCACTGCTGGGTTGGAACATCACACTAGACACCAAACAAGGAAAATGAGGAAAGTACACGCTTAAGACACTCATGTCCTTTACAGACAGATTCCTTATCCTATGGGGTGACTTTAACATTGCCCTTGACCCTCGGGTTGACACCTCGACAGGCACGTCAGTGATACCGGAGAAGATCCTTCAGACAATCAGACACACCTTTCACACCCAGCGCCTCATTGACTGCTGGAGAGTCATGCACCCGTCAGACAGAGACTACACACATTACTCAATACCCCACTCTAGATACTCCTGCTTGGATTACTTTTTCATACCATACTACTACCTCTCCCAGGTCAGCCAGGTTCGCATAGGCCCCATGACATGGTCGGACCATACATCAATAACGATGACTGTGACCTCACCTCTCTTTCGACCCTGCACCACCAACTGGCCCTTTAACAAAACTCTCTTCTCAAACACAATCCTGGTTAAAGACGCACACACGATGCTGACGCAATACTTTACAGAAACACGATGGCCGACACACCTGCTCCTATTATCTGGGAGGCACATTAATGCACGCCACAGTGATTCTTCTTGGCAAGGGGCGCTGCACTGAAGAAAAGTAGGGAGACAGCGATTAGAGACCTCACGGACAAAATCCAGGACTTGGAAACCCGACACAAAACTGCTCACACCCTAGACACATATCAAGAACTAGCAGACATGAGGGGGCAACTATCCTCTTTCCTCCGACATCGTCTCCAATGCTCTCTTTAGCACACTAAAGCATTCTTTTACGTAAATAGTGAAAAATGCGGTAAACTTCTTGCCACAATCATAAATAAGAAACGGAACAGGACGTAAATTACCGGACTACATGATACCCAGGGCCAGCCACAGAGAGTGCCAACACACCGCCAAAGTAGCATGCGACTACTTCAAAAACCTGTACTCAAAAAATTCACCTGTGGATACACTCCAGACCACCGACACCATATGAACTTATCTGCCCGATAATCTTCACACGAAAATCCTGGAGGCAGCGTCCGAGGTGCTGGAAGCACCCCTGACTATGGAGGAACTGGCACTGGTAATCAAGACGTCGAAACTGGGCAAGACGATACTATAAACAGTTCTTAGATGTTCTATCTCCACATTTCCTGTCTGCTTATAACGAATTGAGACAGGAACAGAAGCTTACCTCCCAGATGCTCGAGGCAAACATAGCCCTGATACCTAAAGAGGGAAAGGACGTGGAGCATTGTGCCAACTACCGGCCTATCTCCCTATTGAAATGCGATATAAAGCTTTTTGCTAAAATCCTGGCATCCAGGCTGACACCCTACCTTGTGAAACCAGACCAAGTAGGGTTCATAATGCACAGGGAGGCGAGGGACAACACAACCAGGACCTTGTCCCTAATTCACCACACTCAGCAAATAATCACAGGCCTTCTCCTGCTCTCGACCGATTCGGAGAAGGCCTTTGACAGAGTAAGCTGGGACTTCCTGTTCAGCACGCTCCTAGCTCTGGGGATGAGACTGAATATGTATAACTGGATTACAGCACTGTTGACTCAACGGCGAAGTTATGCATTAACGGAGCTTACCCGGAAGCATTTCAGTAACGGGACAAGACAAGGCTTCCTACTTTTGTCTCTGCTTTTCGTTTTGGCCCTGGAACCGTTTTTGCAGGTGATTAGGAGAAACCCAGATATAAGAGGCATTGTGATGGGAACCTCAACGCACAAAGTGGCCGCGTATATGGATGACCTGATCTTCTTCGTCTCCCTGCCTGAGAGAACCCTCCCCGACATTATGCGGGAATTTGAACTCTACTCTATAGTCTCAACTTCACCCTGATGCTAAACAATTTCAAGAAAAACCAAAAGAAGGAAAACAGCCAAAAGCAATTCACCTCAAGTGTGGAGCATTAAATATATTGATTAGACACCTACCCTATACATGGGTTATCTGGTCTTATCTTTACGGTAACTTGTATGTTACATCCAATTCAAATCAATATATACATAGAAGAAAACAAATAAATAGAAGATTATAGTGTAAATCTGTATAATTAGTTTATAACAGGAAGTAATCTTATAGATTGTCCACTCACATGTCACAGAGCCCTTAATAGGATAGGCTCAAATCATTTCCACTTATGTGCCGTCTGGTGGCACTTTCCCCTTTAAATGGACGCAAATTTCTTCCTCAATATAGGGAGACAAAAAGTGACACGGCGGAAGACAATCTAGTGTAGTATGTATGAAAAAACGTTGAGAAACGTTAAGTGATTGCTCACCTTATCCAGAGCCTAAGGGCTTTTTTAATCGGTATAATCTGCTTTGTTCAATTCCTCGTTTTTAAATATGCCGGTCTGGCTTGTCATTGGTGGAACTTTCTTATCTTCTGCCAATCAGGTTATGTCCGTAAGTAAAGGGAGCAAATTGCTCACATCCTAAGGGCTGTAGGACAGGAAAAAGACCACACAGTCCTTAGGATGTGAGCAATTTGCATCCATTTAAAGTGGAAAGTGCCACCAGAACGAAGCAGATTATACCGATTACATGATATCATGTATTATAAAATCAAATAAAGACAGAATAAAAAAACCCCACAAATATGAAAAATGCATTGCTATATTATAATTGTTTTGTCTAACAAAATTACTCTGATGAAAAAAATATCAAGTATTACTGCGCCTAACAAAATATTGTAAAACTTGTCCCACTATTTTTAGGTGGGTAATTAACAAACTAGAAGAATGTAGTTGTGTTCACAGGAATTCCCATGCGACACAAAAGGTACTGTGTGAAGCAGAGCGACACAGAGAGCAAAAATGAAAATGACATATACACAATAAGGGAGGAATGCATACAAAGAAACTGTAGGAAAAAAATTTAGGAACAGCTCAAATTATTTACTTTTACTAAAGTCATCAATATTCTGACATGTTTTGCTTTACTTGTAGCAAAAATTATGTTATAAAAAATTACCACTGGGACAGGATGTAAAAAAGGGCCATATAGTGTAAGCATCTCTGTATCATTTTCCCAATTGCTTGCAAAGTGCATCTTTCCATTCTTGATCAACTGTCATTCATTTTCTAACCCATCATGCTTTGTACTCAAGCATACATATAAAGGTCATCTAACGTAACTGGAAAATTTGGCATGTTGATGCAAATTGGCTATATTCTGTACCTGGATAATTACGTTCAATCTACTCAGCCGTTGTTAAAATCTATTTAAAGAGTGTGGTATTTGTCAGTGAGTTTGAAATAAAGTATCGGAGACAAAATGTTCTTGCGATAATTGCATGCTCAAGTCCCATGGAGACATTTTTATATTTTTATTAAAGCATTAAATGAGGTTAAATCAAGAACATTTGCACTGCAAAGAACGTGTTGAGCAATATCTTCTATGATAAATCTAATCAATTAAATGAAATTGGGCTCAATGGATTTCTGCTGGGTTTTTTCTGTTAAATCCATATTGTAGATTATATATGATGCAAAATGTCTTCTAGAATGATTCTGGAGCAAACCTAAAAAAAAACATTAAAACAGTCATTTGTCTCTATGGTTTATTTCGAGAGGAATTCTATGTCTCCTAAGCACAGCTGTAAATGTGCATTGTAGTGGAATTAAATGGCATAGTTCCACCTTAAAATCCATGTTCAATATTTATTGGTGTATGTCTTATGATTGTATATTTGAACGACACAAACTGCTTTTGCCATCATTTCCGTAAGTTTTGTTTTTTTCTCGAGTTGTTTTCAACTGCATTTTTTCCAGAACTGATGCCAAGTCTTTATGATGACATGCTCATTTGACCTAATTCTTACTCCCTAATTGCATTCAAAAGATAAGAATTGTGGTTACTGTGACCCTGAAACAGAATAAAATACAGGAAGGGCAGTGCGGTATTGAAGGAGATTTAACCAGTATGCTCAGGGTTGTAGGAAAAAAAGTGCTTTTAGCTGTATTGTTAGCCTGGAGGGCCACAGATTGACCATATTTGTGGAATTAGAAATGGATTATGACAATAATAAAATAAACAGAGAAACAGAGAAAACAGAGAAATGGTAAGAACCTACTCTCTGGCTATTTCTGGTAGGGAACTATTTTCTTTCCAGCTGATTGGTGCTATGGCAGCCTGATTAAGTAGCTTAAAGGGTTACTTCAAGCTCCAAGACATCTTCAATGTTTTAAAGTCTTCATGGTGCTTGGATTCTGAATGTGTAGCGTTTCACTATACAGATTGAAGGTCTGGAGTGGAAAAGTGTATGCCTGACAGCCTCAACTTGCATAAAAAGGAAATCATTCACTACTGCTCCTTCTCACAAGAATTTTTAACATTGACATTATGATTCTTTAAAGGAACACTCTATGCACCAAAGCATCTGTAACTTAGTGTAACGGTCTTGTTCCCTAGATGCAGAACTCTGAATAAAGCATTAAATTAACATTTTCCACTGCTCTAGTTGTTTGCTCATTTATACGTCTGTATGGTCTTTCGGAGATATGTCCCACAATCCCCCCCAACTAGGTTTTGCAAGTGTATAATCTGAACAGTTAAACAGCCACGTTGCCCACTTAATCCAATTATTGCAGCTCTTGGATGGAGGCTACATATAAAAGAGCACCTGCTGAGATATAGTATGGGACAAAATATATATTTATAGGGGACCCTGTCATAGGTTTCTCTAGCCCTCTCATATGCCACACAGACGTTGATTAGTAATATATTACTCAATGCCAATGGTTGATAAGTATAAGCAGGACCATTTTGTCTTGGCCAAGTGAGAAAAAAAGTACTTCATGATTTAAATTATTTTTAGTCATTCATGTTATTACTTCAATCAGCTGATTTGTGATTTGCATTTGGACAAATATATAAAATAACATGCATTTATGCATTATTTCACATTTCTATCTTATATAAATGCAGCATAGTGTTACATTGCAGAACTTAAATGCGGAGGCTGTATAAATGTATCAAAGAGCTGAGAGCAACACTTTTTTCTATTTTACACTTTATCCTAAAATAATGCAGCAGTGTCCCTCCTAATAACATGACTCTAGAATTTTTACAACATTAAAATGTATCACGTTATAATGTAATGTGAATCATTCTTAACAAGTGTGCTTTTGACGAAGGGCATTCCACCTTGTTTCCCAGTGTACAAACATTGACTACTTTTTAAAGCTTCATTATCTGATAAGGAGAATATTGAATACACACTGTCCAAATGACATAAAAATTAATGTAGATAATTTAGCAACCTGAGGTTTCCATTTCGAAACTAACATTACATGTAAACAGAATCTGCATTCTAATGACTATGGCTGCCATCAGGGGGTACAGTTAGTAATCAGATAAAGGGCTCAGCTGACCAGTGAGGCCCACATGGAGCTCAGTGATGCTATGAGGTCCCTTACCTGTCTACAGAGAACAGGGAGAAAACAAAAGTCAATGAACAGGTAAAGCACTTGATGCATGTTTCACTCATGTCATAGATCCAATATCGACTTTGCTATATTCAGGGGCAGGGCCGTCTTTAATATGAATAGGACCCTGGGCAAATAATTTTGTTGGGCCCCCACGGCCCTGCGACCCTCTCAATCCACCAACCCCCCAATTACGCCCAACCCCCAATCACACTGACATATTGACACATACACACACACAGACAGACATATTAAAACATTCACAGATACATACTGACACACACATACACTGACACACAAATATATACTGGCAGACATATTGGCACACATTCAGACATACTGACACACACACACACACACACACAGACGCACATACATACACACACAGACACATACACTGACACACATACAGACACATACACTGACAGACGTATTGACACACACACAGACATGCTGATACACACACGCATACTGACATACACACAGACACAGTGACACACACAGGCATACTGACATACACACAGACATACTGACACACACAGACAGAAATACTGACACACACACAGTCATACTGACACACACACAGACATACTGACACACACACAGACAGAAATGCTGACACACACAGACATGCTGACACACACTGACAGAAGTATTGACACACACACACACAGGCATGCTGACACACACAGGCATACTGACACACACACAGACAGACATACTGACACACACACACAGACATACTGACACACACAGACAGACATACTGACACACACACAGACAGAAATACTGACACACACACACAGACACACACACAGACATACTGACACACAGACATACTGACACACACACACACAGACATACTGACACACACACACACACACACAGACATACTGACACACACACACACACTGACAGAAGTATTGACACACACACAGACATACTGACACACACAGGCATACTGATATACACACACAGATACACTGAAACACAGACAGACATACACACACAAACATACTGACATACATTTAGCCACCCTCCAACCACCCTTACCTTTTCTGGAGGGTGGTTTCCCTGGGGAACAGTGGCAGGCTGTGGCAGTTGGGAGTTCTCCTCTTAAACTCCCCTCCTCCCTGCCTTTCTCCTCCTGTGCGGCTCTGATCTCCGGTGGGAGGAAGTGACGCGCGGCACTCACTTCCTCCCAGCCGGCTGACGAACAGGAAGGGGCCCGGTCGCGCTGTTTAAGCGTAACAGCGCCCGACTGGGCCCCTGCTGGCACATGTCCACCGGGTGGCCCTTAGTGCATGGGCCACCCGGGGGCCCTCTTTCGCATGCGGGATGGTGCGGCTCTGTGCAGCCGCACCACCGGGTCCAAGGGGGGCTGCCCAAATCGCGGAGCCCACGGAGCAGCTGCTCTGGGCCCCCCAGGAGCAACTGGGCCCGGGGCAGCTGCCCCATTTGCCCCGCGCTAAAGACGGCCCTGTTCAGGGGAACTGAATACAAATTGTATCAAGTGCACTTGTAGAAGCGTGAATTAGACACCAGACGAATGTTGGTTATCAAAATAAGCCTCTGACGTTTTTGTTTTTTTAACAATTTGTGCTTTTATATATTAAAAGTAAGTGCAAATACTCATAGAACAGTAGTAGGAAGGGAGTGAAATAACAGGAAAGGAGTATAGATAAGACAGATGGATGAACGTCATGTACATATAACAGATAAGTTCCAGGAAAAAGAAGAAACAGACTGATTTAGGAGAGACAGCTCAGGTAGGGGCTATCTGGTCCCAAATCTAGACATAAATGGTCTTAAGTGTCGTTTTGAGCATTATGCATTTCCTGAGCCCAAGTTAGTCAATTTTAATATTGGCTATCTAGTATAACACCTATAAGCTCGGACCTTGGAATCAAGGTACCGTATGTATTCCCGCCGGGCTCATTACAAGCCCGGCGGTCCTGGGGGGGCGAGCAGCAAGCGTTTACTCACCTCCGTGCAGCTCCTCCAGCTTCCCAGTGTAAATCTCGCGAGACCCGCGGCCAGCTCTGACGCTCTGACGTCGTCAGAGCTGGCCGCGGGTCTCGCGAGATTTAAACTGGGAAGCTGGAGGAGCTGCACGGAGGTGAGTAAACGCTTGCTGCCCGCCCCCCCAGGACCGCCGGGCTTGTAATGAGCCCGGCAGTCGGTATTATCGAGCACCCACTCGAATATTTATTCGAGTATAACAAGCACCCTAATTTTAGATTAAAAATCGGTATAAAATTTTATACCGATTTTTAATCGAAAATTAGGGGTGCGCGTTATACACGTGTGCGCGTTATACTCGAATAAATACGGTATATTCTTTCACAATCCCCTCTTTTGATCCAAGGGTCACCCAAATGTCCAAGGTATTTCCAGGCCTGCTAGCCAAAGCCTGTGGGACTTTCATTATTTCTTCACCACGGACTGAGAGACCACCAGAATCAGCTGAGGAGAGTTTTTTCATTTGTTAAACGAGGTATCGTCCTAAAAGCCTTCTGAAGTTGAAGCTGGAAGGTAAGTTAAGGTACGACCAACAGTAGATTTGTTTTTACATGGAGAGGTTAGTAGACATGAGAAGAACTTGAAGGTTAGAAAAATATCCATAATAACAAATACAGCTAATAGCAAAAAGTACACAATTTTCTTAATTAGCAACATCAACCATGTTTTTAGCCCAAATGTCCAATCCCAATCCCCAAAGAATCCAGTATCCTGTTTGATATCCTGTACTAAGTCATGTAAATCCTGCATATTTTTATGGATCATAGCGCTGTGGTCAAATAGGTTAAAACAGCACATGCCTCTTGCGCCCTGTTTTTTGCTCTAAAACAGCACATACCTTCAATAGCTTTACAGCCTAAGTCATGTTTCAATAGTAAGTAGTCAATTGCTGCTCTATTCTCAAGGAGTGAGATCTTATTTGCTTGGGTGTCCATAAGTAGCTCTTCTAGGGCCTGGGAAGTGGCATTTAAACCCCTTGCAAGGGAACAGGCTACAGCATTAATTGATCTTGTATTAGAGGTTGCTAGGCCTGGAACCCCCACTAAGGTTTTGGCCAGAGATATATATTCAGCTTGGGACAGTATTCTGACTCTTGAGTCAAAGTTAGGGGTAAGAGTATCTTTTACGTCTCTCCTGCTGAGATTGGACCTGCTTAATCCATCCTGGAGGAAGCTGCATATTTTTGTGGTAGCTGTATGTTAGATTCGGGCCTTTACATGTAGTAATATTTAGACTATATTTTTTATACCATGTATCATTAAAATTTTTACAATACTTAGTTCTATCGCAGATCATATTGTTAGTAAAATTTTTACAATTTGTGCTATTCCTTTTGGGCAGGCAAAAATCGTATGATAAGGACTTGCCTTGTTTTTTTTGTCAATGGTGGTCTACAGTAACAGGTAAAATACCAACATATTTCTGCAATAGTCACACTGAGTGTACAAAGAGTGAGCGGGGGGAGGGTAGCTTTTAATGGTTTTAAAGTATATAAGTATATCGCCCACTCTGGGTATATTTAAAATCTGGCTGCATGTTATGAGTGGTGGTTTCCCGGGCGTCTAGGGAGTCAAGGGCTATTCCATCTGAGTTTTTAAACCAATAATCTATTAGCACAGGGAAAGGTGTGGGTACGGACACTATACATGATTCTATAGCATTTTTACTGCTGTGTAGCGGGTTGAGGAAAAAGGAAGTTAGATTAAAAGCTCTTGCTATTTGTAACCATATGTTACCCTGCCATGCATTTTTAGGCCTTAGAGAGAGGCAACACAATGTGATATAACTGCAAATGGTGAAGGATATAAACAGCTTCATGATAGTGGATCTGTTGGGGTAACGAGTTTACAATGGCTGGCGTGTATTCAGGTTGGTTTACCTTCCAATTTCACTGAGGTAGCCATAGTCAGGAGCACTTGGAATGGACTGTAAAAGCGTGGTTCAAGTCCTTTCCTCACATGCCTATTTATCACCACCCAATCCCCAGGCTGCAGTTTGTGAGTTGCAGAATCAGAGTCTGGATCTGGAATGGAATTAAAGACTTGTTTATAGTCATAATACCATGCTGCATCTGGAGGGTCTGGGGAAAGTAGAGGCCTGTCTTTGGGGCACATCCAAACAGGATCTCAAAAGGGAATAGGCCATATCTGGAATTGGGGGTGAATCTCATAGAAAAAATTGCTAGGTGTAGGCAGTCAGTCCAGGGCTTCCCTGTGTCTTACATGGCTTTTGCAATCTTGTTCTTTAAGGTGACATTTGACCTTTCTTCTTTCCCACTACCCTTGGGTGATAAGGGGTGTTGCCCGGCTGATCCCTAAAGCTTTCATAATTTCTTGCATTATTTCCCTAGTGAAATGGGTACCTCTGTCACTTCCAATCACTTCAGGTACCCCGTATCTACATACCAGTTCCTTCAGAAGCTTACTTGCTGTGACCTTCACCCTGGCTTTCAACACTAGGTAGGTCTCTGAAAAGAGATCAATGCATACCAACACACATTCATACACTTCTACCATAGGCAGTTGAATATAGTCTATCTGCAGTTTTTGAAACTAGTAAAGTGGCCTTGGTGTGTGCTTACTTGGTGCTTTGACAGCCTGTCCTGGATTGTTTCTTGCACAAATCATGCAAGCTTGGGTGTGTTTAGCTGCTACAACAGTAAATCCGGGTGCTACCCAATGGGTGTTTACTATGCTGTTCATGTGCATCTTGGATAGATGTGTAGGTCCATGGGCCATCTGGGCCATCATGGGGCACAACACTCATGGCAGACAGTCTTTTACCTTTCCTGCACATTCTGTCATCATCAGGTTCTGCATCTAGTTTCCTCAAAAGGTCATGTTCTCCCTTCCTTGCCTTTGTAAGCTCAGCAATATATGGTAGTCAACAGCGTCATCTGTTAGGACAACCTGCAGGAAGGTATTACCAGTAGAGGGATGTACTTGGATTGCTGCTTGCTTTGCAGCTTTATCTGCTTTTTGGTTTTCCTCTTGTAAATTCATCTGTGATCTTCACGTGAGCTGCCACCTTCATGATGCCTACTTGAGTGGGTAGCAGGATAGCATCCATAAGTGCACTAATGGCTTCAGAGTTCTTAATTGGAGTTCCTGCTGAGGTGAGAAAATCATGGGCCCGCCATATAGGGCCAAAATCATGGGCTATACTGAAGGCATAGTGAGAGTCTGTATAAATATTAGCTGTCTTACCAGAGGCCAGTTTGCACGCTGCAGTGAGTGCCTTCAGCTCAGCTTCCTGTGCAGAGCAGTGAGGTGGGAGTGGTTCAGCTATTATTACCTCATGTGCAGAGACTACAGCATATCCAGTGTGGAAATTGCCCTTCTCATCAGCATATCTGGAACCATCTACAAAAAACTCAAAATCTGCATTAGATAATGGAGGATCAATTACATGTGAAATACCTGCTGTCCCTTGTGCTATTAGTGCTGCACAATCATGGGTTACCTGTGCTTCAGCTAACTCATCTGGTGAAAGTGAATTTACAAAAAGATCAGAAGTAGAATTACCATCTCCACTCCCCTCTTTTAAATCCAGGGGAAGCAATGTAGATGGATTTCACACCATACACCTTTTTTTTTTTACTGGGGGCACAGAGGTTCTGCCTGTATCTGTCTTCCCTGTAGCCCATAGAGAATCAGGGACTGAGGACAAGTCAATGGTAGGTTCTGGCAAATGGCTGGGCATAGTGAGAGTTGCCAGAACATTTGAGGGGGATATCAGTTGTTTGTCCTCTAAGGGCACAGGCATTGTTACTTTTCCAGTGCGGCTATACTGGATATTTGCATTAAGGGCAGACCAGAATATCACTGCCTAGTAGATTAGCAGGGGTATGAGGGCTGACAAGTAGTCTGATTATGAGGGCAGTAGAGCTGCAGTCTCAGTTTGTGGGTAAGGGAAGTGTCACTTGGGATCCCATCCACCCCTACACATGATAATACATTTTCTGACTTCTCATATGGGAAGACATTTTTCCTGCAACATGGATCTGGCTGCCCCAGTGTCGAGCAGAAAATGAACTATTTGTTCCCCGAGCAATGTAACATTGGGTGAGGGTCCAGCTGTGTCAGGAAAATTTAAAGCATGTAGGGACACTGGGTTGCTAATTTCCTATTGGGGCGTGGGAGGTGGTGGAGGTGGTTGGTTGTCATGTTATCATTTGAAACCTGGGGGTTTCTATTTTTAGGAGGACACCTGCAGTTACATTTAATGTGTCCTTTCCTGCCGCAATTTCAGAAGTCTACATGCCTTCTGTCTCCACCAGCTCTAGGGACAAATTAGAGGTGTGCTCCTCTTTCTAGTATTTAGATTGGCTTCCACTCCCATAGCCACCTTTACCAGATCACCATAGGTTAAACTTCTCCACTCAGGTCTAGCATTTTGGAGACTAGTCCTTATGGGTACGTGGAACTAACTTCAGCAGTTAATAAGCAATCTGTTGAAAGTGGTTTCAATATCTGTGTAACCCAATGCCTCCCAAGCCATCTGTAGTCTGGTGAATAATTTTTCAACAGATTCATCTTTTCCTTGTACTATATCTCCTACTTTAAGGGCTAGTTCCTCTCTCTTTACTTTAACCCCTTCTCTCATTGCAGTGACATAACATGCTCCAGATGCAGACTTGGTTCTAAACCAGGGGTAGTCAATCTTTTAATACCTACCGCCCACTTTTGAATCTTTGTTGATGGTAAAATTTCCTTACCGCCCACCACTGCCACAGTAACTAATTTTATAGCGCAAGTGCGATTTTGTTTGTTTTTTTTTAGAAAGGAGGATTTTTAGAAGAAAACTAAAAACATATGTACTTACATTTATCTATTTTATTTTTTTCTCTTTTCTATTATATTGTTTTTCTATGTGTGTCTGTGAGATGCTGTGTGTGTGTGTGTGTGTCAGAGGTGCAGTGTGTGTGATAGAGGTGCAGTATGTGTGTGTGTGGTGCAGTGTAAGCGTGAGGGGTGCAGTGTGTGTGCAAAGGGTGCAGTGTGTGTGCGAAGGATGCAGTGTGTGCGAAGGGTGCAGTGTGTATGTGTGAGAGGTGCTGTGTGAGTTTGAACGGTGCTGTAGTTGTGTGAGGGTGGCCGTGTGTGTGTGAGGGGGCAGTGTGTGTCTGAGATGCAGTGTGTGTGAGGGGGCAGAGTGTGTGAGGGGAGCAGTGTGTATGTGAGAGGTGCAATGTGTGTGAGGGGGCAATCCGTGTGTGTGTGTGTGTGTGTGAGAGGAGGCAGTGTGTGTGTGTGAGGGGGCAGTGTGTATGAGGGGTGTAGTGTGCAAACGGTCTATGCTGTATGTAGGTGGGTGAGATGTGAAAATCTATCTTAATGTCTCCCTTTTTCTTAGCTTTTACCAGAGGGGGGCAGGAGACATAACGCTGCAAACCCTGGTGGTTCAGTGGTGGCATGTTCACATTAGTCTGCAGCTCCTTCGGCTGCAGGTTGAATCTCCTGTCCTCCTACGAGCACAGCGCTGAATTGGAGCGTTGACATGGTAACGCGCGGCAACGCTCCGACCAATCTGCTCACGGGAAGATCACAGAGCCTCCCAGGTCCTTTCCTCCCTCTGCTGGAACTAAGTGTCAGCGTCCCAATGAAGGAGATCTTTGATTTCCTCACCAGACCGAGAGAGGGAGATCTTTCCTCACCAGCAAGGCTGTCTCTGCATGGGCCAGCAGGGGAGATGAAAGGATCTCCCCTGCCGGCCTTGGTCCATGGCGATCGAGGCCCACCAGACATCTTCTGCAGAACCCACCACCGCCCACCTGAAATCCCAAACCACCCACTAGTGGGCAGTAGGCACCAGGTTGACTACCCATGTTCTAAACCATTCATCTGTTTGCATGTTGCTTCTTCTGAGGTTATCTTCATGGGCATTGGTATACCTAGCAATTATTTTAGCCTAGCAATTATTTAGGGTGACAATCTGTTTTAAATCCATCCAAGTACACTGGTAAGTAGCTTGAATGGTGGATAGAGACTGGACTAAAGCCATGGGGGCCTTTTCTACATCTGGCAGCTGCTGTATTATCGCCAGTTGTTCACTGGGTGTCCAGGGCTTATGTTCTTCTCAGTATTGGATACCTGAGCTCGGCTGTCTCTTCTCATGGTATAGTCTCTCAACTTTGGGTATCATGGGAGTAGTAAATTGTGGAGCTAATGGCCTCACTGGGGTGTTTAGGGGGGCAACTAGGGGTTCCCTTAAGTCCGGAGGACTAACTTCTTCCTCTAATGAACCCATAGGTCTTATTGGGGCGGTTGGGGAACCATATGAAGTCCCACTGCGTTATATTACTGGAAAGAGAGGTTCTGATTTCTGTAAAAGGGCCAATATGTAAGCTGGGGCTTTAGGGAAACCACGACTTATACACTCTTCCAGCCCCAAAGAATTTGGCCATTTGCACCGTGGACAGATCCAATATTCTATCTGACTAGTGGTAGTAGAACCAAGAGATGCCTGATTTGGGAAAATCGCCTGGTCTTTAGGGACCAAAGAAGTCCCTGCCTTACTAAAACATTGATAATATATTTCCTGGTGGTTTTTCTACAACCACATTTGGTTAATTCAACTGCTTCTACTAAGTCATTATCTTCTAACCATCCCTTATAGTTTGCTTCAAACTCTTTCCATATCTGTGGATCTAGGGTGCCCTCTGAGGGCATACTGGCTTTCTTAAGTAACTTCTTTTTTTCTTAGTAGCGCCTTGTCCTTTATGATGCTTGACTATAGTCAAAGCTGTAAATTCCCCCTGAGTACTCTGGGAGTTACCCATCTTAAAACTTGTAAGGGTTAATTACTTCCTTACACAAGACAAACTGTAAAAACAGTGCAAAACACTTAGGACCACTGCAGTGGAATTTTCACAGTCTTGTCTTCATTATTCTAAACACAGATCAGGAGATCTGCCCTGGAGGATTCTGATCTTAATCAAAAAGTAAATGACAAGGCAGACAATAAAAAGAACTTGGAATCCACAGATGTATTCTACTGTTTCTAGATTTCTTTCACAGGACATTTATAATTCCACCTGAATATAATATAACCCTTAAAACAGTTCTTTGGGTCTCTTTTTTTTAAGTCATTCCTTACCCAGACAGACTAGTAGGATATGGATCTGAGAGTGAAATTGATATATGTAGAAAATAAAAGTTTTTCTTACCTTGTTGCAGCTGATTTCGCGATCAGAGGGACGTCCACCTATACGCTAGTGTCCGAGTCTTTGGACCATCAGTTCCCAGGTTTCGGCACCAATGGTCATAGATCCAATATCGATCTTTGTTATATTCTGGGGAACCCAAATTGTATCAAGTGCACTTGGAGAAGCGTGAATCAGACACCAGACGGGTGTTGGTTATCAAAATAAGCCTCTGACGTTTATTTTAACAGTTTGTGCTTTTATACGTTAAAAGTACGTGCTTACGTGCAAATACTCATAGAACAGTAGTAGGAAGGGAGTGAAATAACAGGAAAGGAGTACAGATAAGACATGGGGATGAACGTCATGTACATATAACAGATAAGTTCCGGGAAAAAGAAGAAACAGACTGATTTAGGAGAGCTCAGGTGGGGGCTATCTGCTCCCAGAACTAGATATATATGGTCTTAAGTGTCATTTTGAGCATTAAGCATTTCCTAAGTCCAAGTTAGCCAATTTTAATATAAGCTATCTAATATAACATCTATAAGCTTGAACCTTGGAATTAAGGTATATTCTTTCACACTCATACACCGAGCTCATTAGGAGTGCTTTCTCCCTGTTCTCTATCCTTCTTATAGAGTAATCTGGCTGACAAATAAATACTAACGCTAACTTTGGCCAGTGTTTGTGACCAAATGGCTACTAAAAAAGACTGTACATACCCCATTTGCAATACCTTGGGTTGTCTACTATTGCAAATGGTATGCCATTATGGGTGTAAATTTAGTTCCTGGGCTACTATACAGTCTCAAAGGCAACGTAACCAATCTGGCGAATTTCAATTTCAAATGTAACGTGCTATATTTGACCCTGTAACTTCCCAAAACACCATAAAACCTGAACATAGGGGGTACTGTTTTACACATGAGACTTTGCTAAATACAAATATGTTATTTTATTGCAGTAAAAGCAAACAGTATCATGACATTGACAGTTAAAATGTCATGTAGAACTAAAAAAATAACAACATTTCTTATTTCCTCCCATGTATTTCATATTAAATTATGTTTCATAGCTAAATATTTGATATTAAATGAAAGCCCTGTTTCCCCTGAATAAAATGATATCTAATAAGGGTGGGTGCATTTAATATGAAAGCGGTGAATTACGGTTGGACAGACATATAGCGCAAATGCCAGGTTTTGTTTACGTTTTGTTTTGTTAAAGGACCACTCTAGTGCCAGGAAAACATACTCGTTTTCCTGGCACTAGAGTGCCCTGAGGGTGCCCCCACCCTCAGGGACCCCCTCCCGCCCGGCTCTGGAAAGGGGAAAGGGGTAAAAACTTACCTTTTTCCAGCGGTGGGCGGAGAGCTCTCCTCCTCCGATCCTCCTCTTCTCCTCCCCGTCGGCTAAATGCGCATGCGCGGCAAGAGCTGCGCGCGCATTCAGCCGGTCACATAGGAAAGCATTCATAATGCTTTCCTATGGACGCTTGCGTGCTCTCACTGTGATTTTCATCACGCAAGCGCCTCTAGCGGCTGTCAATGAGACAGCCACTAGAGGAAATAGGGGAAGGCTTAACCCATTCACAAACATAGCAGTTTCTCTGAAACTGCTATGTGTATGAAAAAATGGGTTAACCCTTGAAGGACCTGGCACCCAGACCACTTAATTAAGCTGAAGTGGTCTAGGTGCCTAGAGTGGTCCTTTAACAACTTGTACATTTGGCTCAGTCCTTAAGGGGTTAATACCCTGTGTGCCCTTTCGATGATATTTGAGTTTTCAGATTCTTGTGGTATTATGATGCTATGAAATCCATCAGATAAGATTTAAGCTGGCTTGACTCTGTCTTCTGGAATCCCTCTTATAAGGAAGTCCTTCCTTCTTGCGCGATCTTCAGCGTCAATAACCTTATTTTCCAATACAGCCAGGTCATTTTTACATTTCTTTAACTGTTCGTTAGATTCTGAATCCAGTGATATTTTAGATATATTTGTTTAATTTATTTTGACTTTTTCTTCCAGATTTAGTAGCTCTTTAATTTCTCGGAATCATTCACTTAGGTCTTCTTTTATTTGCTTAAGTTAATATTCCAGGCTTTGTTGGAAACTTAGGACTAAGTCATCTTTCAATTGCATATAATGCAATCTACTTCTTGAACTAAGGACATATTTGATTCAGTACTCATTGAGCTGTCAATTTTCTCCAGTGATCTTGTATTTTGAGAGGAAAACATTGATACTAATGTTTTATCTTTCATGGAATGACCATCTGGCTTTTTGTCCTTTTTGAATATTTGCTTGGTTCTATTATTATTTTTTTAGAGTCATATTATCGCTCTGTTTACTCCTTGTTCCTTTAAAATCTTAAGTTCCTCTCTCCTTCTTCTACTCATTTTCCCTTTTTATTTTTAATTCTACAGATCTGCAGCTTTATCTTATTTTTCACTACTCTATGTTTGGAGTAATATAAGTGCACCAGTGTTTTTGTGAGTCTCTCTCTCTCTCTCTCTCTCTCTATCTATCTATCTATCTCTATCTATCTATATATACACACTCCAGTTGTGACACTCGGTTGTGGTTCACATTAAAAAAAAATCTACCAATGGTTGGAAAATACAGGACTGAAAGACAGCACTGAGACACTAATCCTAGCAGCACTGGAAATGGCACTCAGCACCAGATCAAGTGGGAGTCTATCACACCAGACAGGACCCAATGTGCAGACTGCACAAAGAGGCATCTGAGACAATCCAGCACTGAGTAGCAAGATAATGCAGGGACATAATATACTGAGAGACACAACCAAGTTTGTGGGATTGTGTACAGAAATATCTGAACAGAATACGGGTTGGACCTGCCTAAATCCAGATGGGAGATAACACAAAGGCTAGTTGAAAATGACAGGGCTAAGATCCTGTGGGACTCTCAGATCCACACAGACAAGGAATGTGGTGGTAGACAAGGAATGGAAGACTGCAGTTGTGGATGTGGAAATCAGTGTCCATAATATAAGGAAGAAGGAATATGAAAAAGTGGACAAACACCAAGAACTCAAAGAGAAGTTAGAAAGGATGTAGAACATGAAGGCAGTAGAAGTCCAAGTTGTGATATGAGCACTCAGGGAAATGGCTTCAGCAGATTCTAGGTGGGACACCTGAGATCATTGTACAGATGAGTGTAGTTCTAGGAACAGCTAAGATATTACACAGAACCCTCAGACTCCCAGGCAGGGGCGTACCTAGAGCATTTGGCACCCGGGGCGGACCCTGAGTGTGGCACCCCCCCCCCCCCATAATAAAAATGTAAGAAAACACCCACAATTTTTGCTTTCCTATGGACTGTTTGAATGTGCGCGCAGCTCTTGCCGCATTCGGCTGACGTCGGCAGGGGAGAAGAGGTCACCCCTTAAAACCCATTCAGCCACTTACCTTTCTCCAACGTCGGGCTCCCTCGGCGCTGGTGACCTCTCCTCCCCCTGCCGACGTTAGATCCGAATGCGCATGCGCGGCAAGAGCCGCATGTGCATTCAAACTGCCCATAGGAAAGCATTACTCAATGCTTTCCTATGGACGTCCAGCGTCTTCTCACGGTGAGTTTTACAGTGAGAATTGCGGAAGCGCCTCTAGCGGCTGTCAGTGAGACAGCCACTAGAGGCTGGATTAACCCTCAGTGAAACATATGTTTTCAGCTGCAGGGTTAAAACTAAAGGGACCTGGCACCCATACCACTTTATTGAGCGGATCCTTAGAAATAGCATAGGAAAGGGATTTGAGTTCAAAAGATGTAGCGGCTAGGGCAGAGGTTTTGTAGAAGGGGGCCAGAGCAGGGGTTTTGTATAAATGCACCATTTTTGTAGAAGGGGGAAGACCAGTGCTTTTGTAGAAAGGGGCTGGTGAGAAACTTCTAGAAAACTCCTCCCCTGCCCCTTTCTACAAAGCCCCTGGTCTCGCCCCTTCTAGAAAACCCCTGCCCTTCGCCCTTCATATAAAAACCCTGCACACTGATCACATAAATTTCATACACTCCGTACACATAAAAACCCTGAACCCCGATCACATAAATTTCATACACTCCCTACACATAAAAAACCCTGCACATCCCCCTTAATTAAAAAAAAAAGCTACACACCCCCTTAAAAAAAACAAAAACCTGCACAACCCCCCTTAATTAAAAAAAATCATGCAAACCCTTAATAAAAACCCTGCACACCCCCTTAATAAAAAACAAAAACTTTCACAACCCCCTAACAAAAAAACATGCACCCCCCCTTAATAAAAACCCTGCACACCCCCTTAATAAAAAACAAAAATTTGCAGTGCACATCCTCCCTTAATAAATAAAATACTGCAACCCCCTTAATAAAAAAAACAACCTGCACCCCCCCTTTAATTAAACATACCCCCTCTAAATAAACTTCCCCCGTGCTGCACCCCCTTTAATTAATCCACATCCCCTTTAATTAATCCACATCCCCTTTAATTAATCCACCCCCTCTAATTAATCCACCCCCCTCTAATTAATACACCCCCTCTAATTAATACACCCCCCTCTAATTAATACACCCCTCTAATTAATACACCCCCTCTAATTAATACACCCCCTCTAATTAATACACCCCCCTTTAATTAATACACCCCCTTTAATTAATACACCCCCCTTTAATGAATCCACCCCCCTTTAATTAATACACCCCTCTAATTAATCCACCCCCTCTAATTAATACACCCCCTCTAATTAATACACCCCCCTTTAATTAATACACCCCTCTAATTAATCCACCCCCTCTAATTAATACAACCCCCTCTAATTAATACAACCCCCTCTAATTAATACACCCCCCTCTAATTAATACACCCCCCTCTAATTAATACACCCCCCCTCTAATTAATACACCCCCTCTAATTAATACACCCCCTCTAATTAATAAACCCCCTCTAATTAATAAACCCCCTCTAATTAATCCACCCCCTCTAATTAATACACCCCCCTCTAATTAATCCACCCCCTCTAATTAATACACCCCCTCTAATTAATACACCCCCTCTAATTAATCCACCCCCCTCTAATTAATCCACCCCCTCTAATTAATCCACCCCCTCTAATTAATACACCCCCCTCTAATTAATTCACCCCCCTCTAATTAATTCACCCCCTCTAATTAATACACCCCCTCTAATTAATAAACCCCCCTCTAATTAATCCACCCCCCTCTAATTAATACACCCCCTCTAATTAATACAACCCCCTCTAATTAATACACCCCCCTCTAATTAATACACCCCCCCTTTAATTAATACACCCCTCTAATTACTCCACCCCCTCTAATTAATACACCCCCCTCTAATTAATACACCCCCCTCTAATTAAACCACCCCCCTCTAATTAATACACCCCCTCTAATTAATACAACCCCCCTTAATTTATCCACCCCCCTTTAATGAATCCACCCCCCCTCTAATTAATACACCCCCCCCTTTAATTAATTCAGCCCCAGACATAAAATAACTACTTTATACTTACATTTTGATGATGCCTTGCTTGCCCGCCGAGTCCGACCACTGGGTGCCTCACCGCCCGGAAATGGATCCTTCCGCTGAAGATCCGTGAAGGCGGACTGACGGCGCTGCGCACGTCATCACGTTGCGCGACGCCGCGGCCCGCAACGCTCCTCCCCCTCCTCCTCATAAAGAAGGAAGTCCCGCCGGTGTTTGGCCGCAAAGGTGCTGCGGCTGTGCGCAGCGTAATGATGGGGGGTGACACATGACACTGGAAGTCATGGCACCCCCCTAGTCAGTGGCACCCGGGGCGGGCCGCCCCCCCCGCCCCCCCCTTAGTACGCCACTGCTCCCAGGCCTTATGGTAGATGGCCCGAGAATGAGGAATACACAAAAAATAACGTCTCAAAACGGCTAGTATGAAAGCCTTTGAGAAGGCGTGTATTATTGACCTAAAAAAAATCAAACCCCTCTCAAAATTCCAACAAAACCTTACGTGGGAAGAAAGGAAGGCCCTGGAGGATTTAAAGAAGGATGATGAGATTATTATCAAGCCCGCAGATAAGGGGGGGGGGGTGGTCATTATGAATAAAGAGTCATACTTAGAAGAAATCTTTAATCAACTAAAAGAAGAAACTACCTACGGGAAACTTAGCACTAATCCAGAACCCAATATTAAGAAAGCTCTTAATTTATTCCTAAATCAGGGATTGGGAAGGGATTTTAAACGAAGATGAACATACATTTTTAAACATGGACAACTCTGTTATCCCAGTAATATATATCCTCCCAAAGATACACAAGGACCCAGCTCATCCCCCAGTTAGACCTATAGTGGCGGGGGTGGACTCTCTTCTGTCACCCCTGTCCCACTATATTGACACACTCCTCCAACCCTTAGTTACTAATACACGCGCTTATTTAAAAGATTCCATTCATGTCCTCCAAAATATACAGGAAACTAATTGGTCAGAAGAATTCTTTTTAGTGACTAGTGATGTGAGCAGCCTGTACACTATTATTGAACACCACAAAGGCTGTGAAGCAGTTGGGTATTTTTTAAAGAAATCTGACTCTTTTAAAGACCAACAGATATAATTTATTATTAGGGGCATCCTCATGATTTTACAAAACAATTTTTTTTGGTTTGAGGATAGTTTTTACATTCAAAAGAGAGGTACCGCCATGGGGACCAAGTTCGCGCCCAGCTATGCCAACCTTTTCATGGCATATTGGGAAGAGTCTTTTATTTATGCCCAGCATGGCTGGAGTGCGAACTTGGTCCTCTATAGGCGGTACATTGATGACATTTTTTTCATTTGGAAGGGGGACCTATCTTCTCTTAACAAATTTTTGACGTATCTTAATGCTAACTCCTGGGGCATAAAACTCACTTCTGAGATTAGCAATCAAGAAGTCCATTTTTTGGATTTAAAGATTTTTATCAGCAATAATAAGATTATGACAAGCACGTATTTTAAAACTGTCGACGTTAATAGCTACATTGACTGCGACAGTTGCCATTTTAAACCCTGGCTCTCTAATATCCCCAAAGGGCAATTTATTAGGCTCAGAAGAAACTGTATGGAGGAGGAAACCTTTTTTAATCAATCCGAAGTTTTAAAAAAAAAAACTGTTTTATCAAAAAGGATATGAGAAAGAAGACATAGAAAAGCAATTTAAAGCAGTATGCACTAAACCTAGGGAAGAGCTTTTAAAATACAAAAATAAAAAACACTGGCACATTTTAAAACAAAATGAGGAGTTACAAACCTTCATAGGAGACAAACCAAGGGTAATATACAGAGGTGCTAATAGTTTTAAAAATATTTTAACTCATAGTTGTATATCCAAAAAAATAGGACCCAATAAGGACGTACTTGGTAACCCCCTAAAAGGTTTTTATAATTGTGGAAACTGTAGAGCTTGCAAGACTAGTAGAATCATAACTAAAAAAACAGAAAAATTCCAGTCTAACACCACTAAAAAGGAATATACTATTGGAGAATTCATAACTTGTAGCTCCAACAATGTTATCTATCTACTAACGTGTATATGTGGCTTACAATACGTGGGGCGGACTATCCGACCACTGAAGACCAGGATTAGTGAACACCTAAGGAATATACAGAATGGGGTATTAACCCATTCTGTATCTGCACATATACACGAAAATCACAATGGAGATACAAAAGTTCTGCACTTTATGGGGATTCAGAAGGTTCTGAAACCCTGGAGAGGGGGTGACTACTTAAGGATCCTCAACAAGACAGAGATGAGATGGATCTTTGATTTAGAAACCCTCTCTCCTCAAGGGTTAAATATTGACTTTGAAATGTATAACTATATTTGATTTTACCATCACTGTACATATGTCTTTAAAAATTATCTCTCTCCTTATGTATGTTTTAACTTGTTGTTTTTATATACCCATGTTTTTATCCATGTATGGACTTTAATATGGACTTTTATGAGCCAAAAGCCGAGATCCGATAGTATCCAGAGATTGGCTGTGCGGCATGTGGAACGCATGTGATTGTTCATTGGCTGCGTGTGGAACGCATAGAAACCGGAAGTGGAGTACAAGATGCCGGAAACCGGAAACAACCTGCCGCGACTACGGAGACTCGGCGGAATCAAAAATAGAAAAGTGATACCAATAACTGATTGGCTATTCGGCAAAGGGGGCGGGTTGGAAGTACCCGTTTCCCGCGCCAAATGTGTGTATTTAAATGTACTGGAAGCTTGGAAAATATTACTGCACCTGAGGAAGACGAACTTATTCGTCGAAACGCGTTGTGCCTATTATCTACGTTTGAAACAGCACTACTACAACTTTTATGTAAGAACTTTTATATTTTTTGTGAATAAATGTGAATATTCGTTCAAGCTCCACATAGAGGAACATCTTTTGGATTTCTTGTCTACATAAACCATTACCCGAAAAACAGACTGTCAGGAAAAAAAAAGGGGCATATTACTGAACCCTCCAGCAGTTGATCTGGTTAATATCTGATTTCGTTTTATATCTGTGGGTATTTGTGTGTTATCTTCTCCTGGGTATATATACTCCCACAGTGCATGTATTATACTCTATCCTGTGGCACCACAGCGCTGCACACTATTTCTACTGTTTGCGTGAAGGAAACTGACTGCTATTACATTACAGTCCAAAAAGTTTAGTTTTTTTTAAATGCAAACTATTGGGACACCAGATATGAGTGAGTGGTGGTTCTGGGCAGGCCCTGAAACGCACACTAGTGAAGGAAACTGACTGCTATTATATTACAGTCCAAAAAGTTTATTTTTTTTTAAATGCAAGCTATTAGGACACCAGTGAGTGAGTGGTGGCACTGGGCAAGTGGGCACAGTATACGCTGTGAGCCTGACACACGCTGGCAGACAACTAACTGCTATTCAATCTATTACAGTCAAAATTGTTTTTTTTTTTAAAATGTACACTACTGTTACACCAGATATGAGTTGCACTGGTGTGACACTGTGCCCTGGCAGGCCCTGAAACGCACACTCGTGAAGGAAACTGACTGCTATTATATTACAGTCCAAAAGGTTTTGTTTTTTTAAAATGCAAGCTATTGTGACACCAGATATGAGTGAGTGGTGGCACTGGGCAGGCCCTGAAATGCACACTAGTGAAGGAAACTGACTGCTATTATATTACAGTCCAAAAAGTTTTTTTGTTTTTTTAAATGCAAGCTATTGGGACACCAGTGAGTGAGTGGTGGCACTGGACAAGTGGGCACAGTATACGCTGTGAACCTGACACACACGCTGGCAGACAACTAACTGCTATTCAATCTATTACAGTCAAAATGTTATTTTTTTTAAAAAAAATGTACAATACTGTTACACCAGATATGAGTTGCACTGGTGTGACACTGTGCCCTGGAAGGCCCTGAAACGCACACTCGTGAAGGAAACTGACTGCTATTATATTACAGTCAAAAAAGTTTTTGTTTGTTTCTTAAATGCAAGCTATTGTGACACCAGTGAGTGAGTGGTGGCACTGGGCAAGTGGGCACAGTATATGCTGTGAGCCTGACACACAGGCTGGCAGGCAGGCAACTGCAATTACATTACACAGAAAAAAAAAAGCAGACTGATGTTCTAGCCCTAAAAAGGTCTTTTTGGGGTGCTGTCCTTACAGCAGAGATCAGATGAGTCCTTCAGGACTGTAAGGGACACTGAATACACTAGCCTAGCTATCAATTTCCCTATCAAATCAGCAGCAGCTACACTGTCCCTACTCTCACTAAGAATGCAGCTTCACAATGAATGTAAAATTGATGCTGTCCAGGAGGTGGGAGGGTCTGGGAGGGAGGGTCTGCTGCTGATTGGCTGGAATGTGTCTGCTGACTGTGAGGTACAGGCAGGGTCAAAGTTTACTCAATGATGACGAATAGGGGGCGGACCGAACAGCGCATGTGTTCGCCGTCTGTGGCGAACGCGAACAAGCGATGTTCACCAGGAACTATTCGCCAGCGAACAGTTCGGGACATCACTATTTGTAATGAATCTCTCTAATTAATCCTGTGTCATCAATAATTGTTCACTCTCATATTAACTACCATTATTTCTGTTTCTATTGCCCATACTGGCTAGAGCCCCTACTCATGTGTTTGTTATAGCTATTATAGTTCTTTTGTTTCCTGTTTTGCCATATACCTATTCTTCATGTGTGTGTGTGCATGTGTGTTGTTTTGTATATGGTTTTGTATATAGTTAGAGAAATTGGGATAATATGAATATATATCACACGTGAAGCAGTTTCCTGTTTTGCCATATACCTATTCTTCATGTGTGTGTGCATGTGTGTTGTTTTTTGTTTTTTTTTTTCAACTCTTTATTTAAATGTCGACTGGCACATTGCATCATATTTCTTTTGGCCTACGCAGAGGCCCAATCAATAGGATCATCTTAAAAGTTGCAATACAGAAAGGAAGGGTATGTTAGTACATAGAAAATACTTCTCAATTGGCTTGCGCAGAAGCCTTTCAGACATATCTTTGTGTTGTGCCGAGTCCACATGTATTTAAATTTAAATTTCGTCTCAATTCGTAGGTATATACATTCATTGAAGACTATTGTGCAGTGAGACATATACAAGTAAAAAATATCTATCAAAATAACATATAATAGAATAGGGTAATGTATGTACAGTATATGACAGGAACTGTAAAACCAGTAACATTGGGTATGTCATGCTATAAGTTGTATCTTCACGACTGTCGGTTATGGGGTTATGCTGGTTTGTTATATGTCATATTGTTCCCAGAGCGCCCAAGTTTTTTGGAAGGAGGCATTGGAATCGCGAACCTGTGCAGTTAGCTTGTCCATCAGGTAATTATCCCTGATTTTGGAGAGGACTAGGGAGATCGGGGGTACTTCTTGTTTTATCCAATAGTGTGCTAATGCTCTACGAGCTGCCAGGTTAAGCATATTTAACAGCTTTTGGTCATGTTTATTTAGCCCCTCCGTTGGCCGTGATAGTAGGCAAGCCCACGGGTCAAGTGTTATCCTGCGTTGCATAATGCTCGAGGTTAGGTCTGTAACTTTTCCCCAGTACTCTTTAACCTTGACACAGTGCCACCACATGTGGATGTATGTGCCCTTCTCTCCACAGAGCCTCCAGCAGGTGTCTGTGGGACTTAGTTGCATATGGCATTGTTTAACAGGGGTCGTATACCACCGGAGTAGTATTTTGTAAGATTGCTCCTGGAGGGCCGTGCATACGGAAACTTTTGCATTGGCCTCCCAGATATCCTGCCAGTCCGTCCCGTCTAATGTCTCCCCTAAGTCCGTCTCCCATTTGTCTGTGTATGTCTGGTTGCCCCAGGTCCCTGATTCTAGGCATATATGATTGTATAATAGCGAGATTAGTTTGGTTGGCATACGCTCTTGCAAGCAAAATTTCTCATAGAAGGTGAGCGGCTTGGCTATTGCCGTTCTGACTTCTCTGGTCTGTGCGAAGTCCCGTATCTGGAGATATCTGAAGAAGTCACTTGTTTTTAGTGGGGCCAGGGATTGTAGATGTTGGTAAGTAACTAATTGGTGGTTTGAATACAGGTGTGTGTAGCGTTGTAGACCTGTGGCCTCTATGCCCTGAAACTCTCGTGCCCTCAGTCCGGGTGGGAACGCTCTGTTGCGCAAGACCGGAGTCATTGGTGATGGTAAGTCTGTGAGTTTAAGTTTCTTAGCGACTCTGTCCCATAAGCTTAGGGAGTTAAGGATCGCCGGGCATTCTGTCCGTAGGATTACTCTATGTTCTCTGGGCACCCACATTAGGAATTGCGGTAGGTCAGCTCCTGTCATGAGGGATTCTATGTCCACCCACCTACGTTGATTAGTCGGGCAGTGCCAGTGAGCTATTTGAGCCAATTGTGCGGCCTTGTAGTAATGGTGCAGGTGTGGCATACCTAAACCTCCCCTCCATTTAGGGTTATACAGAGTTGCCTTGGCTATCCTGGGTCTTTTTCTTTGCCATATGAAGGCGTCTATTGCCTTTTGTGTGTCTGCTAGGTCATTTTTGGTGACCCGGATTGGGAGTGCTTGGAAGAGGAATAGTAGTCTTGGCAGTATATTCATTTTTACTGAGTGTAACCGGCCAAGCCATGTAATCGGTTTGTCTGTCCAGTTGTCTAGGTCTGTCTTAAGTCTGTTGAGCAGCGGTGTATAGTTGTGTTGGTAAAGTGCTTTGTGGTCTGCGGTTAGCCTGACGCCTAGGTATGTGAGTGTGGTCGTAGATGTTTTGATGTGGTGCGTACGTCTAATGTATTGTAACTCTTGTTTGGGAATGTGAAATGGTAGTGCTATTGATTTGGTGAGATTGACTTTGTACCCGGATAACTCCCCGTAAATTTGAAGTAGTTTTTCCAGATTCGCCATTGAGGGAATCGGATCTGTCAGTGTGAGGAGGATATCGTCCGCATATGCTGCTGTTTTAAATTGCTCCCCCCCAATTTGCACCCCTTTAATATTTGGATCTGTTCTGATGAGATGCAGGAGTGGCTCAAGTACTATCGCGAATAACAGTGGCGACAGGGGACAACCCTGTCTTGTACCATTGCTCACTCGAAATGGTGTCCGCGGGGCGCCCGTTATTATGGTTTGTGCCTGTAGGTCTGTGTATAGGGCTTTTATGGCAGTGATGTATGTGTCCGGGAAGCCTTGTAATTGCAATAATTGGAACAGGAAAGACCATTGGACCCTGTCAAAGGCCTTCTCTGCGTCAAGGGATAATGCCAGGGCTGGTGACTTAGAGTTAGACATGAGCCACATCAGATCAGCTCCTCTGCGTGTGTTCTCGTATAATTGGCGCCCTGGTATGAAGCCTACTTGGTCTGGGTGTATTAATTTTGGGAGCAATGGGGTTAGTCTCCTCGCCAGTATCTTTGCGAATATTTTTAAGTCCGCGTTTATAAGTGATATAGGTCTGTAATTAGTGGCTAGTGTTCCGTCTTTGTCCGGTTTGGGGATTAAAATTATGTTGGCCGTGGCCATGTGGCGGTCTGGGGTGCCGCCTTGGAGGAAGTGGTTGTATAACTTGGTGAGGTAGGGGGCTAGTTCCGGTTTATACCTTTTGTAATAGCCCATGTCGTACCCGTCCGGGCCCGGTGCCTTGCGACCTTGAAGGGTTGCTATCACCGATTCTACCTCCTCCTGTGTGATGGGGCTCTCTAGGATGTTGGCCTCCACTGTGGACACCTGGGGGAGGTTTAATTGGGTCAGGAATTCTGTTATGCGTGTGGTATATTGTGTCTGCGCTTCCCCTTCTCTTGGTGTGTGGTTGTATAGGTTCTGGAAATATTCGGTGAACGTGCTATTGATATCTTTCGGGGTGTGTACCAGGTCATTGGCAGCTGTTCGCAGCGTGGTTATGGGTTTACGCCCTGGTCTGGGTCGGAGGGTCCTTGCAAGTAGTGTGTCCATTTTGTTGGCTTTTTCATAGAAAAAGCGCTTGGACCAGACTAAGGAGCGTGCTATGTCTGCTATGGTGAGTTCTTTTATAGCGTGACGTATGGTTTGTAGTTTTGTGTATATGGTGGTCGTGGGCGCCTGCTTATGTCGTTGCTCTAGTTTCCTCATTGTGGTTTGTAATTCTAGGAGGCGTTTCGTTTTGGTTCGTTTTTTATGTGTGGCTGCCTGTATGAGGTGTCCCCGTAACACCGCTTTGTGGGCTGCCCACAGTGCGGTCGGGTTGATGTCGTCCGTGTCGTTAGTGGTGAAGTAGTCTAATATTTTCAGTCGGGTAGTGGCGGATATGTCGTTGTCAGAGAGTAGGTCCGTGTTGAGTCTCCATGTCCATGTGTTGCGATGTTGACCTATGCCTAAGGTTATAGTCACATCTGCATGGTCCGACCATGTGATATTGTTAATTTCTGAGTGTATTAGTTTTGCCATGCCCGCTCCGTTGAGGAGAAGGTTGTCTATTCTGGAGTATGTAGTGTGGGGTGCGGAGTAGTATGTATAGTCTAATGTGTCTGGGTGTTGAAGTCTCCACGCATCCATTAGTCCAGTGCGTTGTAGAAAGGTATGGAGGAGTTTGTCTTGACCCCCTCTCCCCTGTGAACGCTGAGTCCCTGTTTTAGAGCTACGGTCGGTCGCCGGGCTGGGTACGGCATTTAGGTCTCCTCCCACCACCATTATGCCTCCCTGTAGGGAGGTGAGTAGGGATGTTATTGCATTCCAGTATTCACTGTCTGGCTTGTTGGGTGCGTACAGATTCACTATGTGCAGTTTGGTATTGTAGTAGTTGCCAGTGATAGCCAGGTATCTGCCTTCAGAGTCATTCTGTGTGTGTGTGACCGTAAAAGGGCATCTCTTGTGTATGAGTACGGCCACGCCTGCGTGTTTACGTAGCGCCCTGGCTTCGTGGACAGTGTTGTATATGTTATCCCCTATTTTGGTTGGCGAGGCCTTCGGTATGTGGGTCTCCTGTACCAACGCTATGTCTGCTTTTTTTGCCTTGAGGTCCCGTAGGAGTAATCTGCGTTTGGTAGGTATGTTTAGGCCTTTGGCGTTAATGGATAAAATTTTTAGCGTCATGTGCCCGTTACTCTCGTGTGGCGTGTGATTGCTGAGTGTGCGTCTTCCCTACCTGTCCGTTGTCCGTTGGTCTCCCTCTCTTTGACATACTGTATGTCTTGGCTCTTTAACCATGTCTGTTTCCTACCTCCGGTCGTGTTAGTCATACCCAAAATCATAAATAAAAACATGAACAAAAACATAAAATAACAGTAAACATTTGGTACATAGTAATGTAACAATTTGCGCACACTGGTCTTACAACTCGCCAGTGTCGGGTGGGGGTGCCCCTCTCCTTCGCAGGTCCGAATTTTCTCCTGCGAGGGGGGGGGGGGGGAGTCTCCATTCCACTGTGCCTCTGTATGAGGCCTCTCAAACTGTAACAGGGTCGTGGAGCCTAGCTCCATATCTTGAAGCCCTCTGAGCTTAATGGGGTAAAGGCGGGAGGCGGGGGGGGGGGGGGGGAGCAGACAGGGGCATTTGGCTTATCAGGTCTACCCGTTAAATATGAACCTGTTACCCCTTGCTACTAACGGCGCTCTGGGTCTCTAATTGATACAGGGACCTGTTTGATCTGCCGTATTTATGTCGGGGAGGTTATAAGGGTGGTGCAACACACGTTATTGTAATAACCCCATTTGTAACATTTATACGCGTAACAAGACCTTATTTTTTTTTTTTCCTCAAAATAACATAGTTTTTTCAACATTTTGGTGTTGCCCTTTACCTAACACATGTCACTATTTTTAGCAGGTTGCTGATATGGATAGGGTGTCGCTATCTTGGGGGGGGGGGGGGATGAGGTTGGGAGAGTGAGTCATAGGTGATTGTGAGGTGACCACTGAGGGTCTCAGGTGTGGCGGTTCGTCGAGGCTTTAGCTGCTTTGACGACTGTCCAGTCTGCGGGTAGATCTTCAAGCTCGGGCGGTGTTTCCCCGGATAGGGCAAAGCTTCTTGGTGGTTCTATCTGTAGGCTCCGAAGGAATCTTAGTGGGTCTCCTCCTGGCTGCAGGGTGTAGGTAGTCCCGGCCTTGAAAGCCACCAACTTGAAGGGGTGTCCCCATGTGTATTTGATTTCCCGCTCTTGAAGCAGAGTTGTCAGGGGTCTCCAGTTTCTCCTGCGTTGCAGAGTGGTAGGGGAAAAGTCCTGGTATAAGGTGATGATAGAGTTTTGATAATTTAGCTCGTTGGTCCTAGCATACTTCATCACCGCTTCTTTTGTGGAGTAGTAATGAAAGCGGATGATGATGTCTCTCGGTGCCTGTCCCTCCGTTCTACGGGCTCTGAGCGCTCTGTGTGCTCGATCGATTGCCCAGTAAGTATCAGGGATATCTGGGAGTAAGTGCTTGAAATAGTGCTCCATTTTGCTCACCAGGTTCCCTTCCGCGGCTGTTTCAGGGAGGCCTCTGAGTCTCACATTATTGCGTCTGGAGCGGTTGGCGAGGTCTTCCACCGTAAGTTCCAACTCACAGATCCGCTGTTCCATTGCTCTTGAGTATGATGCGGCGTTGTTATGGGCCTGTGTGACCAGATCCATCTTTTCCTCTAGGGCCGCAGTCCGGGCTCCCAGCGCCTGGATTTCTGTCTTGACCTCTCTCGTGCTGTTGGAGATTTCCTTGGCAAGGAAGCTTTTCACCTCCTGAAGTTTAGCCAGTATTTGTGCAGGGTCCCCTGATTGCGTTTCTGGCATATCGCTGCCTGTGGTAGAGGCCGGGGAGAGGGATCCACGCGGGCTGTGCTGGCGGCCATCTTGTGAGGCCTGTCTGCCTCGCGGCGTAGTTAGCATGTCGGCCACCGATCTGCCGGTTTCTCTCCTGTCACCCTTCTTTTTCGGGTCGGGTTTCAAGCCGGAGTGTCTGCCAGGCATAGTGGAGGGTGTTGGGCTAGTTTTTGGGTCTCGATGCTTATGGCTAGTGCCGGATTAAGAGTGGATTTGGCGGAGCTCCGGAATTATGCGGCCATCCCGGTCGGTGTCTAGGCCACGCCCCA